>NC_089988.1:24230089-24532238 GCF_036417845.1 Apteryx mantelli
AATTTCTGTTTGAATTCACATGAGACAAGCTGTTTTGCTTTTGTAAAGCATAGGTAATTTTTTTTAAGTTTTACAACAATTTTTGTAGGCAATGGACAGGCATCTTCTTCCAATTCTAACCATGCAGGGCCAGGTACAGCCCTTTCCACCCTGCTCTCCCCCAGCACCTCTTCCCTGAATTCGGGGCGCCCTGCACAATGTCCTTCCTTGTGGGTGAAGGGGAACCCCAGCTCTCCAAGAAAGAGGCTGCAGCCTCAGCACTTGTGGCAAGGGCTCGCACAGCAAAATGGCCATGGGAGCTCCCTGCCCCGTTGCTGCTCATCTTTGAGAGCTGCTGGGGGAGCATTTGGTGTTAGAAGCTGTGGGAGAGGGTCCCTCGCATGAGTGGTCACCTCCCAGAGAGCTGGAGTGCCCTCCTGTGGGGCCTGGACTCCCATCACAGAGAGCATTGGGGACCGTCTGCCTGCAGCGCTACCAAGGACAGAGCCCCAGGAAAGGTGCAAGATGCAGAGAAGAACATGGGAAGGGCCCCGGGGGAGAGGAATCCAAAGGGGTCAGGAAATGGGATGTGTGGGAAGGCCATGACTTCCATGTAGGAAGGGTGTTTCTCTTGTCTCCCACCAAAAGGAACCTGATGATGACTGACCCTGGCTTTCCAATGCCAAAGTGTGGTAGAGAAAGAGCCGCCTCCATGAGCAAATGCCACCGGCTGCTGAAGCTGCGTGCCAAGTGCTGTGTGCCAAGCACTGCCTTGGCCTGCCTTGCCCTGTGCTGGGGGGAAATGGCTAGAGAGGGCAGAGCAATCCCAGAGGAGGTTTGCCTGCTCAGCTGAGGACCACCAGTGCCTTCTTCCTGCTGCCAGACTGGTGAGGGGGGGCTCCGAGACACCGGTGTCACTGGATCTTGCAGCAGCTGGCAAGGCTGCTGAGAAGGGAGGACTAGTTTTGTCAGATGCCCACCAGGGCTTTCTTCATTGAGGTGGGCCTCATGGCAAGTGGTGACTCTCTGGAGGTGCCTCTAAATGCTGTGCTGGCTTGTGCACATGGCTGTGGGGTGATGTTGGTCAATGGAGCTGGGGCAATGGAGCTGGGGCACTCCTCTTAGTCGCCCTGACATTGGCTCATTTCTGCTGGGCTGCCACTTGTAAACACTTGGATTTCGTGCCTCCTTTGTGGCAGCTCTGTGTTCAATTGCTCCTCCAAGGGATGGGAACCAGAGGCTGCAGAGGGTTCAGAGGATGGGAGGAGGAGGCGAGTGGTGTGCGCAGGGTGCTGTGATGCCCAGGGCTGGGAGCAGGGCCTGGGGGTGTTTCCACCATCCCTGCTGCCTGTGCGCTGAGCTTTGTCAGGAACTGGTGCCCTTGCCCTGAAAGGTGGGTGGGATCCAGGGCTGCCCGATGCATGCAGTCCTGCCGGCTCTGCCAATCTTTCATTGCTGTGTACATTTCAGCTGCTGGATTGCCCTGACATTGCCCTTATGGATGATGCCATCCTGCCGCTCCTCCAGAGCTATGTCCAAAGTCAGAGCCTGAAGATGCGTGGGCTGGCATTCAGAGTCCTCATGAGCCTGTCGCAGAGACCCGAGATGGTGAGCAGGGGGCAGCTGGGTGAAGCCATGCTGGCAGCCTGGGGCTTGCCAGGAGGTGTTCATCTGCCCTGAGTCTTTCATGCCAGGCACTTGGCTGTGCTGCACAAGCACAAAGGCACCAATGCCCACCAGGAAGAGCTCCCGCTGGTGGCATGTCTCGGCTGTGCTAGGCAGAGATCCAGGCCCAGCACCAAGCAAGCCAGCTCCAAACGGCCTCAGTCATGGGAGCGCTGTGGCCAAAGTCACGCTACAAGAGGGACGATGAGGCAGAGCACAGGGTCAGGCTAACGTAGCTGGCTACTCCTGGGCCTGGAGGCAGCAGCCTTCCTCCAAATAGAGGCCATAGCGTGCTGAGGGCCCCCTGGGAGATCTCTGCCCTGCACTGCAGCCTCTGTGCTGTGGGTGTGTGCAGAGCCCTGGCCCCGGACACTGAGCCCTGATGGGAAGTCAGCACCCAGAGCACTTTTGGCAGGGTGGTCTGGCCTTGCTTCACTGAAAGGAAGTTGTGTGTTTCACACAGGCAAGGAGAATGCAGAGCCTGCTCCCAGACATCCTGGAGTGGCTGCAGGATGCTGGCAGGGACATGCGTGTGGGAAGCCTGATGTTGCTGAGAAACATCCTCAGCCCCCTGCACCAGAAGGGCTCCATCCCTATTGCTCTGCGGCTGACTGAGAAGCTTCTGCCAGCTTTGATGATGGAAGGCTAGTGGGAGAGGCAGGGGCTCTCCTGGCGTGTCCAGGGGTCTGTATGTGTGGCTATGGGTGCTGTGTGTCCCTCTGACATTCCCTGTGACATTCCCTGTGCTGGCCTTGGTGTCCTGGGCTGTGGGACTAGATCAAACCAGCCCCCTCTCTGCCCTCAGCTGCTCTGTCTCATGCTTGACTCCATGTGGTGCTTGCCTGGCCTGGGGCAGAGATGAACAAAGAGGCAGGAGCAGGCTAGAGAGTGAGGGAGAGGCCATGTCCCAGGGCTGTCCCCTTCTGTCATCCTCTCCTGCAAGAGGGCCCTGATGGAGTCTTAGGGAAATCCAGAAAGTTCCCTCCAGAGGCACAGGGAGACAGAGCCCAGGGAAGCTTGCCCGGCTGCTGCCGACAACCCTCATTCTCCAGGCTGCCTCCACAGAGGCTTGTCCCCAGCTCTGACCTCCGGCTGGGATGGGGAACAGTTGTGCCTGGAGAGGGTGAGGCCTCACAATGGCAAACCCTCTTCTCATGCCCGCTTCCTGGAGTCATTGCTGAGGCCTCCCCTCCTCTCCTCCCTGCCCACAGGAAGACAGCTCCCTGCGAGAGCTCTCCATCCTCCTCTGCAAAGACCTGATGGAGACTGTGATGGGGAGGAACGAACGATGCATGAAGCAGCACGTGCAGAGGAGCCTGGTCTCACTCTTCCTCCACATGAGTGACCAGATCCAAGGAGTGGCCCAGGTTTGGACCAGGGATTTTGGGAAGCAATGGTGACATCCCTTGGGTGGGCTGGAGCATCAGAGCAAGGGCTGCTGACAAGTGTCCCTTTGAATGCATGTCACTGTGAGGCCCAACTTCCTGAGTCCCCCAGGACAAGGCAGAGCTGCCTCTGCCTTCAGCGAGGGACAGACCCAAGCTGCATCTTCCCATTCCGGGTTGGGAAAGGCTTGGAGCCTTGCCAAGATGATGGGGACAGAGTGTCCTGCCTCAGCTGTGGTGGCATCTCCTGGTCTCTGCTGCTCTGCAGGCCTCTCAGGAAATGCACACTCTGTCCTCTGCTCCCTCTGAACCTCGGTACCACACAGCTTCTAGCTGGCAGTCATGAACAGGAAGGAAGAGGAGGCCAATCCTGCGAGGAGGGACAGGCCTGGCCTTCTGGGGAGGCTCGGTACCAACCCCCTGGCCTTGTGCTGTCTCCAGCTGCTGAGGGACAGCAGCAGAGTAGAGCAGTACCTGCACCAGAGCCTGCTGTACTTGCAGAACCCTGAGGCATCGTTGCAGGAGGAAGCCATGAGGTTCATTGGTGAGCCACAACCCCAGACCCATTCCTGCCCACAAAGATGGGCTGAGAGGTGGTTCTTCAGTCCCTCACACCATCTCTGGATCCTGCACCCTGGGGACTGTGCTTGGCCTCATAGGCAAGCTCAGGAAGTGCGGGACAAATGAGCAGACAATGAAGTGGATTGAGAACTGGCTGAATGGCAGAGCTCAGAGGGTTGTGATCAGCAGCGCAGAGTCTCATTGGAGGCCTGTAGCTAGTGGTGTCCCCCAGGGGTCAGCACTGGGTCCAGTCTTGTTCAACTTCTTCATCAATGACCTGGATGAAGGGACAGAGTGCACCCTCAGCAAGTTGGCTGACGACCCAAAACTGGGAGGAGTGGCAGATACACCAGAGGGCTGTGCTGCCATTCAGAGAGACCTGGGCAGGCTGGAGAGGTGGGCGGAGAGGAACCTCATGAAGTTCAACAAAGGCAAGGGCAGGGTCCTGCACCTGGGGAGGAATAACCCCATGCACCAGTACAGGTTGGGGGCTGACCTGCTGGAAAGCAGCTCTGCAGAGAAGGACATGGGAGTGCTGGTGGACACCAAGTTAAGCATGAGGCAGCAATGTGCCCTTGTGGCCAAGAAGGCCAATGGTATGCTGGGGTGCATCAGGAAGAGTGTTGCCAGCAGGTCGAGGGAGGTGATCCTCCCCCTCTACTCAGCCCTGCTGAGGCCACATCTGGAGTACTGCATCTAGTTCTGGGCTCCCCAGTACAAGAGGGATGTGGCACTACTGGAGCAAGTCCAGCGAAGGGCTACAAAGATGATTAGGGGACTGGAGCATCTCTCTTATGAGGAAAGGCTGAGAGAGCTGGGCCTGTTTAGCTTGGAGAAGAGACAGTTGAGAGGGGATCTTATCAACGTGTACAAGTATCTGAAGGGAGGGTGTCGAGAGGATGGGGCCAGACTCTTTTCAGTGGTGCCCAGTGATAGAACGAGAGACAACGGGCACAAACTGAAACTCAGGAAGTTCCATCTGAACATGAGGAAAAACTTTTTCACTGTGAGGGTGACAGAGCACTGGAACAGGTTGCCCAGAGAGGTGGTGGAGTCTCCTTCTCTGGAGATATTCAAAACCCACCTGGATGTGATCCTGTGCAACGTGCTCTAGGTGACCCTGCTTGAGCAGGGGAGTTGGACTAGATGATCTCCAGAGGTGCCTTTCAACCTCAACCATTCTGTGCTTCTGCGAAGGACCAGAAGGGTCTGGAAAATTGCATCACTCCTGGAGCAGAGCAGGAACTGAGCGCAGTGCATTGATTGCTGTGAGCAAAGGAGTTGGCCAGCAAGACACTGGAGACAAGAAGGTGTACTGCTATCAATCAGATGAGTTTTCCAAAGGAGGAAAAGGAAGTACAGGGGGCCTTGCATCTGGCTGTATATACACAGAAATGCCAGGACTAAGGAAGATGCAGAACAGATGCATGGACATCCATCCTGGGTACTAGTCTTTCCTTCTGCACAACAGGAAATTGTTCCCAAAAAAGAAGCAAAAGAAACCCCCCTCACCTCAGGTTCTTCCTCCAGACCAAGGGTTCCCCCCCAGCAGTCCCTTGAACAGGCCAAGGTCTGCTCCTCTCAAGTCCAGGGTCTGTACTCTACTAGTGTCCTTCCTCACTCCCCTCAGGATCTGGGACTCCACTTTCTTGTGGTCACTGTAGGCAAGTCTGACACTATCCTATCCCTGATCACTTCCTCCTTATTTGCAGTTTCCAGATCCAGGAAAGCATCACCCTTATCTGCCTTGTGCATCTCCATCTGGTCACGCCTGTGTTCCAGGCTGCATTCACTTGTGTATATTTGGATTGCAGAGCCTCAGCTGTGGCACAGAGCACAGACCAGTCAAGGTGAAAGATGTTCCCAAGGGCCGAGGACACTGTGTGTGCAATGGCCCCACCTCAGAGCAGAGACATGCTGTCATAGATAGCAGGTGGCAATGTAATGGTGAAATGAGCTTCCCACTGAGAGAGCAAAGCCTGCAGTGCCCAAGGCCATCAAGAAACAGAACTGGACTGTGCAGGGATGCCAGGAGAGGGGCTGGCTGCCTGAGCTGACTTGTAGCACCTTGGGGTCTGTGACAGAGGTGAACCAACCTCCAGGCAGGACATGTGCCACTGAAAAATTCCCTGGGCCTGGATGTCCTGGGATCCAACCAGCCTGTGGACTCCACTAGCAGTCCTGTTCACATGATCTGGAGATGAGAAGTAGTTCATGCAGAGAAAAGCTGGAAGTGTTTGAGAGTGCAGAGACTAGAGCAGAGACCTTGGCGTGATGTGCCTCCCATCTATGCAACACTGTTGGATGCAGACGGGATGGACTTGGCCTAAAGGCAGTGGTGGAATTCAGTTATTTGGGCACTGGTAGGAAACCTGAGAGGCCCTGGGGTGCTTTCCCAGCAACCACTGCAAAAGGACATGCCTTTCCTGTAGGTCCCATGCTGTATTTGCTAGAGATCTGGGGTTGTGCTGGACACTCCAGGCATCGGCCATGGCCCTGCCTATGGCCTATCTTTATGTCACTGAATCCAGTGTCTGCACTGAATTGCATTTGCTGTTTGCATTGTACAGATCTGCTTGTGTCTCAGCTTCAGAGTGAGTGGAGCTCTAGCTGCAGTAGGCATCTAGGGTCATTTCAGATGGCCAAGGCCATTCCCCACCTGGCCCCCAACTCAGGTTCTAGAAGGATGTGGGTGTCATAATTGCTCTGTCAGAGCAAGCAAACACTGACACATGCCTTGGACCACCTCTGTCTCTGCCAATGTCACCAGATGTTTGTGTGTGACCAGCTGACTCCCACCCTCCATCTCCAGTGATTACAACAGGAGCTTAGACAAGGAGCTCCCATGCAGACACCTCTGTTGTGCTCACTTCAGGTTTGGCAAAGGGAATCCAGCCTTCTGTGTGTTTGTGGAGTTCACGGGAGGGATCTGAATCCCACTCCAGCCCAGGGGTTTCTAACCTGGCTTAAGGTGCCCAGACAGACTCATCTGAATCAACACTTGAACCATGGGGAAATGAACTCCCTTCTTCTCCCTGTCTAGGTGTCCTGCCTAGTGAAGGCATAGGAATAGGGGCTTCCAGGTGCTGATGTTTCCACTTCGCATAGACAACCATCCTCTGATGAGACAAATTCCAATCCTGGAATCAGTCTTCCTTCAATAGTTAGAGGGTGACCATGAGTGATTATTTTAGTTTATTGCAGTGAACATTTCCCAGGAGGAGGGAGCACAAGGGACAGAGAAATTCATGAGCTCAGCTGGGCCTCTGCTCCTGAGCGGGGCCAGGCTCTGGGGATGGAGGGAGCTCATGGCAACCTGGCAGCACTGCCCAGAGACAGGTGTGTGCAGGAGCAGCTCCTCTGCAGAGAGCAGCAGGGCTCCGGGCACTGCCTGCTGCTGCTGACATGAGAGGAGAGAAGGCAGAGAGAAGTGCAAGGCAGTGTGGAGTGGGAGGAGAGAGGAGAGCTCCTTGTGGGAGAAATCTTCACAGCCCTTGACGTGGTAAGTCTGTGGCTGCAGGGCAATGCTACTGAGGTTCCTGCAGGGGTCTTCTGAACCCATCCCATCTCATCACTGATAGGATTTTTAGCTTCTCTCTCCTGGCTTCTGCAGTGCAGAGGAGGAGGAGCTGCTTCAGAGCAGGGATTCTCTACCATACCATCTCAGGGACAGGGCATCCTACTACCTTCTCCCTGGGAAGGTGCAGGAGTGTGAAGCTGGGGTGTGCACACAGGTCTGCCCAGGGCTGTAACTCGGAGCAGTGTCCCTGCACCCCAGGTTGCTGTGTTCCATGGTAAGTGACTCTGCTGCCTGCGAGGGTCAGCACTCAGCCTGCCCAGGGAGCTCCCCACGGTGCTGCCAGGAGAAGCTCTGGGTGGGAGGAATGACCTCTGTCAGGACAGGTTCATTCTCCCATTGAGAGGGTGTTGCATGGGTCAGGGCTGCTCACAGCTCTAGCTCATGCGCAGGACATTTCCGAGGGGACTTTTCAAAAGGAAAGCGAAGGCAGGGACTTCCTGAAAGAGAAGCCAATTTCCTGACATGGTGCTTTACATTTCCTACCACCTGGCAAGGGGAAAATGGAAATGGAGCTGTCAGGCTTGGACAACAGACTGAGACTCATTAACAGTTTCCTGGAGCAGCCAATGTGTCTGCTAGGAACTTCTGAAAGTCCCTCCAGCCACCCCTTATTCTACAGACAGCACCAGCTTCCCCTTTGCTGGCCTCCTCAGGGTTTATGTGACCTGCTCCTTAGCACCTGCAACCATGGGGATGGCCCTGGGCAGTGCCCTGCTACTGGGAGGTTTCTGCAGGAGAGACCTGAGCTCCCTGAGGGAGGTGTCGGCACTGCAGGGCCTGACCATGACTTGCTCAACTCCATCCACCCATAATGTTTCTGGTTGCACTTCCCTCTCATTGCCTGCCCATCTCCGCTGCCTGGAGCTGTCCCTGCTGGCAGCTCTTTCTCTGTCCCAGTGTCTTTTCCTGGTCGGTGCTCACAGACCCCCTCCCACCCTCCTTGTGCTCATTCCTGCCCTCCACAAACCTCCCACAGGCAGGGCCCTGTCCAGGGGCATCTCTGTGCTTACAGGTTCTAAGGAGCAGGTCAGGCAAACCCTCCCGAGGCCAAGAAGGTGATGCTGGTGCTGTCTGTAGGCTGGGGTGGGGATGAAGAGACTTGCTGAGGTTTCTCTCAGACCTTTTGGGGGTGTTCAGCTGCAGTTAAGACACCGGCCATGTGTGTCCTGCATGGTGTTCCCTTCCTGGCAGTGAGAAGCCCCAATCCCCTTCCAACCTGTGAGGCTCCTGGCAATGCATTTCATCACGTTGGGGAATGAGCTGACTCTCCTTTTGGGAGAGTCCATCTTTAGGACCCTTGACTGCTTCTTGGGGCTGTGCTGTCAAGCTGCAAGCTGCCCTCCGGAAAAGCACAGCTTCCCTGGAGCATTTCTGTAAGATCTGAGAGTCCCTGGTCTGGTCATGTGAGTCAGAAACCTTGTCACACTCTTCATCACTCTCTCCATCTCAGGGCTGAGAGCGAAGAATTTGGAAATCTTCACTGTGAAACTGAACTCCTCCGCTCCCAGCTCAGTCCTGTTTCTTTCTTAGAGGAATTTGTGTGTGTGGTTGTCCTTCATCCGAGTGAGGTGCAAGTACGGGGCAGTGAGGGGCAAGACTCTTGGACAGACCAGGTCCCGTGACCCTATACAAAGTCACAGAGGGTTTTTTGCTCTTTGGGTGCACAAGGGCACATGCTTAGAGCAGCTGAAATGCCAGTTTTCCACTGCCTCAAAGAATGCTCCCACTGGGAGATGGAGGCATCTAAAATACAAACATACATATATATGTGTGTGTGTGTGTGTGCGTGTGTGTATCCTCAGACTCCTCCACTGATTATTTTGCAGGGAAAAATGGGTTTCCAAATGTTGAACAGCCCTTCCACATACGCGGTGGACATAATCTGCTGCAGCATGTGTGCATCAGAGCTAGTCGCTTCCCATTCTCTCTGCAGTGCCTGCAGGAAGGGCACAGATGGTAAACTGGTGCGAGGACAGGGTCTATCCCATTGGCACAGACATCTAGAAAGGGTCAGGTCACCCCCTGCCTTCACATGACTGTTTCTCTGCCTTGCTGGAGTGGCAGCTGGTGTGGCTGATTCAGATACAGACCCCTCTGTTCAAGAGGGCAAGCCTGGGGCAGATGAATCTCTCACAAGGGTCTTCTCCTTCAGACACAGCTGTATTCAGCTCTCATCATGGGAAACAGAGAAACTTCCCACTGGTACCTGGACCAAGTCCCCCACTCCCAGCTCCCAGCACCCACCCCCAGGTATTCCACCACATAGCAGGGTCAGTCTGACACCTCCATTTACCTCCATTTACCTCCATTAAACAGAGCTGCAGAAAGGGAGCTGAGCGAAGGTAAAGGACAGAGGAAAGGTGGGGGTTTCTATGAGAAACAGAGTGGGTTTGGCTCAGAGAAGCCTGCTCTAACTTGCCCCTGTCTTTTCCTCCTTGGACAGTCCACAAAGCCCCAAGGAAGCAAATGTCCAACAGCAGCTCCCTCAACGAGTTCCTCCTCCTGGCATTCGCAGACACACGGGAGTTGCAGCTCTTGCACTTCTCGCTCTTCCTGGGCATCTACCTGGCTGCCCTCATGGGCAACAGCCTCATCATCACTGCTGTAGCCTGCAACCACCGCCTCCACACCCCCATGTACTTCTTCCTCCTCAACCTCTCCCTCCTCGACCTTGGCTCCATCTCCGTCACTGTCCCCAAATCCATGGCCAATTCCCTGTGGGACACCAGGGCCATTTCCTACTCAGGATGTGCTTCCCAGGTCTTTTTCTTCCTTTTTTTATTTGCAGCAGAGTTTTATCTCCTCACTCTCATGGCCTTTGACCTCTTCGTTGCCATTTGCAGACCCCTGCACTATGGGACCATCATGAGCAGCAGAGCTTGTGTCAAAATGGCAGCAGCTGCCTGGGCCAGTGGTTTTCTCCATGCTCTCCTGCACACTGGGAACACATTTTCAATACCCCTCTGCCAAGGCAACATAGTGGACCAGTTCTTCTGTGAAGTCCCACAGATCCTCAAGCTCTCCTGCTCAGAATCCCACCTCAGGGAAGTTGGGCTTATTGTGGTTAGTCTTTGTTTAGGCTTTGGGTGTTTCATTTTCATTGTGCTGTCCTACGTGCAGATCTTCACTGCTGTGCTGAGGATCCCCTCTGAGCAGGGACGACACAAAGCCTTTTCCACGTGCATCTCTCACCTGACTGTCGTCTCCCTGTTCATCAGCACTGTCATGTTTGCCTACCTGAAGCCCCCCTCCATCTCCTCCCCAGCTCTGGATCTGGTGGTGACTGTTCTGTACTCAGTGGTGCTTCCAGCAATGAACCCTCTCATCTACAGCATGAGGAACAAGGAGCTCAAGGAGGCACTGAAGAAACTGGTTCAGCTGGTGCGGTTTCAGCAGCAATAAGTTGCCCATGTCTCCTCACAAGCAATTTCCAAGCAATCTCAGGCAACATTTGTGGTTTGGGCATTCTGTCTGTGATAAGCATGTTTGTACACAAACGTCTGAATTCATGTCTTCTCCAGAGGCACAAACCCCATCTGTCTGACCCAGAGGCCATCTGTAAATCTTCCGAGCACTGTGTCAGAGCTGGCCTCCCTTGCAGCATCTCTGTTATAAAAGGGGTTTTCATCAGTACACTACCTGAGGACTGGGCTCTTCTTCCCAAGCTGGAGCCAAGAATGTGCTCAGGGAATTGCACTCGAAAAGGCCCTCTTGCTGTGCCTGGGTTTTCCATGGGCTAAGGGGGATACACTCATAGGGTGATGTGTTAGGGTGCCCAGTGGGTGTTCAGTGTCCCTGGAGTGGTTGAGTGGTCAAGAGGTATCTGCCGGGGACTTTCCCACATATTACCAGGCTGGTCACAGATGCCCATCCTTCCAGAAGGGATTATGGAGCCACCCGGAGAGCAGAGGGGATCTACAGGGCAGCGTGTGCCGGGGATGGGCAGTGAGTGGAGACTCCCAAAACCATGTGGAGTCACCAAAGGTAAAGGGCCAAACTGAGGAACGTACCAAATCTCAGGAGAGGGAGTGGGCTGGGTCTAATGACACCTCTGAACACATCCTGAAAAATGTGAAATGCCCTGTGATTGTTCCAAGCATCCTGCATATACACAGACACTGGGGAGGGGGGGTGTCAGGTGCAATGATGCTGGGCCAACTGGGTCTGCCTGGACCAGCACAGCCAGTGTGGAGTCACCCTGGGACCCCACAGCCCGCTCGCCCTGCAGAGCAGCACCGCCAGCCCGGATCCCTGCAGGGAGCACAGGGGAGGGCTGCAGGAATGGCCAGGCAGGCCAGCACGGACACACTGACCTGGGGAAAGGCTCTCTGGGGAGCAGGGATGTCTCCAGAGAAGAGCAAAGCAGCAATTGTGTGTTTGTGGAAAAGAATAAATGAAAACCTGTTTGTGTGTGTGTCAGCTCGGGGCAGGCTGCCCTGTCACTGGAGCTGCCTGAGGAGCCCCGGGGCCAGGACTCTTGTGCTGTGCTGGGGAGAGGGGCTGCCCAGAGGGGCTGCAGGCAGCCAGGGTTAAGGATCTCCTGGTGATGAGAGCAGTGGAGACATGGAGTGAGTGGCCTCCATTTCCTTGTGCCATTGCTGGCCCCCAGCCCTGGGGCCGATGGGCTCACACCTCTCTCTGCCCCCCAGGAGCTGCTGTGCCCTTCAGAGGGGCTGTGGCTGAGGAGTGAGTGCCCAGAGCTCTGCAGTCCCCTGTAACGGGCACTGCTGGGGGCCACCGCCAGCCTGGGCTGCTCTGGTGGGTGGGCTGGGGAGAGGGCAGGGAAGGTGGGGAGAGCTGGGGATGATCTGGGCTGGGCTGGAAAGGGCCCAGGAGGGAAAAAATGCCAGCAGGCAGCTACTGTGTGTGAACAGCAGTGTGGGAGCATTTGGCCGTGTACCTGCAAGGCAAATGCAGGTCTCCTGGGAAAGGCACCAGCACATGGTGGGTGCAGGAGAGAAGAGCCCAGGTTGTTCCTTGTGTTGCATGGACACACTGGGGAAGCTGCCCCAGGGCCATTGTCCCAGATCAGCCCCTCACATCACCCCTTTCCAGCACTGGCTGCTCACCCCAGCTGTGGGGTGGTGCTTGGCTAGCTGCGTCCTCCTGCAGGTCACTGTATCCCGACGGAGGGGAAAAGGGCAGCCTTGCATGGCCTCTCTTCTGCACCAGAGCCCGGCAGATCCTGGAGCTCGGCTGTCTGCTGACCCCCAAGTGGGGCCCAGCCCAGAATGGGCATGGCGCAGGTGCTCAGACCGCCCAGACTCTGGGGGATTATTTAAGAGTCATTTAATAATAGCACAGACCTCTCCATGTCTGAGGTCTCTGGTGCCTGCTCCAGCTGAGCTCTGCCTTTCCTCACTCCATCCTTCTGTGCATAGACAAGGTCTCAATGCTCCCTCTGGGCAGCCCGTGCCCCTTCCATCCTCTGTGCACATCCACCCCGACACCCTGAGCACTGGTGCTGCTGCCAGGGCAGAGGTGAAGGATCCCCGGGAGCCACTCCTCAGGGAGCTCCTCAGGGAAATGCTGTGCCCACCCCCCGGCCCAGCCTCAGCCCCAGCCCCAGTGTGGCAGAGGGGAGCTGCCCTTTCCTGACCCACCCTGGCACTGCCAGCCCCACCTCAGCCCACTCCTGAAAGCCTCCAGCACAGCCCTGGAGGGAGCTGGAGCTGCCTCAGGCCCGGGGCAGTCTGGCAGCAGGAGGGTTTGACATGGGCATATCAGCAACACTGCCGGGATCAGGGGAGGAGCAGGGAAATTGGGGCAAAGACCACTGCCCTTGTCTGCACGGCCAGGGCACTGGACGGGTGATGTCTTTGTGGCCGGTCAGGCTCCAGGTTAGGGGTGGATGCCCACTCCCGGGTGGGAGCACTGGGATTTTCATGGGTTCAGTGCAGCCATGACTGTGGTGAAGGGAAGTAGGCAGAGCCAGGCACACGCAACTGCAAAGGCCAGGGGTGGAGAAGTGAGTGTGGGGCTGCTGAAAGCTCTTCTTCTCCTCCCCATGGGGAAGAGTACCCAGGCGATGCTGGACTCCGGTTTGGCCAATGGGAGGGGGGCACAGGGAGGGTGGAAGAGGCAGATGGGGTCTCTTGGGGTGCATGAGGGAGCTTTCCAAAGCCCAGAGCTGAGCCAGGCAGGGACCTCTGGATCTTCCCCCGACACTCAGCTAGCGAGCTCATTCTGCCCTGCCCCAGGTGCTCTCATCCCCCTGCCAGCCGTGCCAGAGCAGAGGCTGAGGAGCAAGAATTCATGGAGTCGCAGAGGAGTTTTGGTGGGAAGGGACCTCTGGAGGTCTCCAGTCCAAGCTCCCATGCAAAGCAGGGCTGGTTGGAGCCCTCCAGTCTTGTCTGGCCATTGCTGAAGTGTGCCTGACCCTGGTTACCATCCCCAAACCTGCTCTGCTCTTCTTGTCCAGGCACTGTGGGACGGCACGTCTCATCGGTGGGTCCCTGTCCTGCCTGCCTTGCAGGCACCCTCAGCTCCCGGCTCCGCTTGCTGCACGGAGCAGCCCTACGCTTGCTGTTCCTGACAACATCCTCTTTCTAGCAGGAACCAGTTGCAAATGATTCATAAACAGTCAAGCTGTGACACAGAAAGACCTGCTGTCATAACTGGGCATCATCAAATCAGACCCCCAGTGACTGCTTTTGCTTCTTCATGCAGCTAAGACTCTGCATGCAGTGTTCCCTGGGTAGAGGGCCCAAATCTGAAGCCCTCCTGACAACTTTGATTTGGCTGTCAGGAGGGAGTTGCTGCTATGGATATAGGGTCACCTTCTGCATTTACAGCCTTTTTTGGGATCTCCTTGGACTCCAGCTTCCCTTGCCAAGGCTTTCTTGGCTACAGTTGGAGACAGGTCCGAGGTAGAGATGTGGAGTCAGGTCAGCAGGACAGGGACAGGGACAGGTCAGGACCCGAGAGGTGCAGGGCCAGGCACAGCCATGACCATAGTGTCTTGGTCTTATCCCACCTGTACTCGTCTGAGCCTGACTCTGTGCCCCTGAGTTCCCTTGGTGTCAGTGCCGAAAGAGACCCTGCAAAGGGAAACTCTCTGCATTGCACTGGGGGCATCCGTGGGAGCTCCGACTAGCAGGCTCTGAGGTTCCCCCCTCTCTGCTGATGAAGGGGGAAGCCTGGCTTCCTGCTTCAGCATGGCATCTGGGTAAGATTCAAATGAGAGATTCCTGAGGACAAGTGGTATGAACCAAAACCCTTTTTTTCCTTTTCTTTTTACAAGAATGGACTAGAGAAAAGTAAGGGGTGGGGGGAAAGAAATGAATAACACAGAGCCCTGCTGCCAAAATCGCTGTGCACGATGAGTGGAAGCACATGGGATAGTTATTGGCACTGACATTGTACCCAGTGAACAAGTTTCTTCAGCGCATCCTTGAGTTCCTTGTTCCTCATGCTGTAGATGAGGGGGTTCACTGCTGGAGGTACCACGGAGTACAGAACAGTCACCACCAGATCCAGAGCTGGGGAGGAGATGGAGGGAGGTTTCAGGTAGGCAAAAAATGAGGTGCTGGCAAACAGGGAGACCACAGCCAGGTGAGGGAGGCACATGGAAAAGGCTTTGTGTCGTCCCTGCTCAGAGGGCATCCTCAGCACAGCAGTGAAGATCTGCACGTACGACAGCACAATGAAAACGAAACACCCAAAGACTAAACAGGCACTAACTGCAATAAGCCCAACTTCCCTGAGGTAGGAGTCTGAGCAGGAGAGCTTGAGGATCTGGGGGATTTCACAGAAGAACTGGTCCACTGTGTTGCCTTGGCAGAGTGGTATTGAAAAGGTGTCAGCAGTGTGCAGGAGAGCATGGAGAAAACCACTGGCCCAGGCAGCCGCTGCCATTTTGACACAAGCTCTGGGGCCCATGAGGGTCCCGTAGTGCAGGGGTCTGCAGATGGCAACATAGCGGTCATAGGCCATGACTGTGAGAAGAGAATACTCGGCTGACATGAAAATGGCAAAACTTAAGACCTGAGCAGCACATGCCAAGTAGGAAATGGCCCTTGTGTCCCACAGGGAATTGGCCATGGATTTGGGGACAGTGGTGGAGATGAAGCCAAGGTCAAGGAGGGAGAGGTTGAGAAGGAAGAAGTACATGGGGGTGTGGAGGCGGTGGTCGCAGGCTACGGCTGTGATGATGAGGCTGTTGCCCAGGAGGGCAGCCAGGTAGATGCCCAGGAAGAGCGAGAAGTGCAAGAGCTGCAGCTCCCGCATGTCTGCAAATGCCAGGAGGAGGAACTCGTTGTAGGAGCTGCTGTTGGACATTTGCTCCTTTGAGGCACAGGGGGACTGTCTGAGGAAGAAGAGACCTTGATAAGTTAGGGCAGACTTCTCTGAGCACCACTTCCTCATGACCGTCCCCACCCCCCACCCTAAACACGCACGCATTACCTCTCCCCCTCTCAGCAGCACCCTCACTGAGCTCCATCGCTTGAGGTCTGGATTGTGGTTGCTGAGTTTGACTTGAGGAGAGCTCCAGAGGAGTTAGCCCTAACTGACAGCACTGTGTAGATGGGAACACGGGTGACTTAACTTTTATATTCTCAGTTCTGGTCAGATTTCATCCACTCATTATGTTGAAGGGATTTTCAGCCGAGGAAATGAATCCTGCGCAGGACCCACCAGCCTTGAGAGCAGAGGGCTGTGCTGGCTGGGAGAGGAGAGGAGACATTGGAGTTGACAGTTTCCTCTCACACTTGGAGCATGACTCTGCTGCCTGGAGCCATCCCTGCACGGAGCTGTTTCTCTGTCCCCACGTCTCTCCCCTCTCAGTGCTCACACACCCCATCCCACCTGCTGAGAGCTCAGCTCTGCCCTGCAGAAACCTCCCGGGGGCAGGACGCTGCCCAGGGCACCTCTGTGTTTGCAGGTGCTATGGAGCAGGGGAGAGAAACCATGGTGAGGCTGGAAAGATGATGCTGGTTCTGTCCTTAGGCTGAGGGGTGGATGGAGGCATTTGCTGAGTCCCTCCCAGAGCTGCTCCTCTCTCACTGTCACTGTCTCAGTCCCCTGTCTAAAGCTGACAGATCCAATCCCATTTCACCCCACCCAAAGAGAATCAAACTGAAAGCACAGACTCATGACAGCTCCTTCTCTTTCATGTATTCCCTGCCCTGACCATCCTTTTGGAAAGTCCCCTCCAGAAATGTCCTGGGAGTGAGCTGGAGCTGAAGGCAGACCTGACCCATTCGGCATCCTCTTGACAGGAGGCTCAAGCTGCCCTGCTGCGGGTCTCTCCTCCCACCCAGAGCTTCTCCCCACATTGCCGTGGGGAGCTCCCCAGGCAGGCTGAGTGCTGACCCTTGTGGGCAGCAGAGTCACTGCTCCAGGCACACAGCACCCTGGGGCGCAGAGATACTGCTCTGAATTTCAGTCCTGGACAGATCTCTGAGCACACCCAGGTTTCACCCCCTGCAGCATCCCTGGGAGAAGGTAGCAGCATGCCGTGTCCCTGTGGCGCTGTGACTGGGAATCCCTGCTCTGAAGCATCTCCTCCTACTCTGTAAAGGTGAAACCGATAGAGCGATCCTTAAAAATCCAACTGTGTGACTGGATGGGTTTCAAGACCTTGCCAGGAACGGCAGTAGCATTGCCCTGCAGCCAGAGACTTACTGTGTCAGGGGCTGTGAAGATTTCTCCCACAAGGAGCTCTCCTCTGGCCTCCCACTCCACACTGCCTTGCACTTCTCTCTGCCTTCTCTCCTCTCATGTCAGCAGCAGCAGGCAGTGCCCGGAGCCCTGCTGCTCTTTGCAGAGGAGCTGCTCCTGCACACAGCTGTCTCTGGGCAGTGCTGCCAGGTTGCCACGAGCTCCATCCATCCCAGGAGCCTGGCCCCACTCAGGAGCAGAGGACCAGCTGAAGGCATGATTTTTTCTGTCCCTTCTGCTCCCTCCTCCTGGGAAATGTTCACTCCAATAAACTAAAATAATCACTGATGGTCCCTCTCTAAGCACTGAAAGAAGACTGATTCCAGCATTGCAATTTGTCTCATCAGAGGATGGTTATCTATGAAAGGTGGAAACGTCCCATTCTGGAAGCCCCTATTTCCACCTCTTAACTAGGCAGGACACCTAGATGAGGACAAGAATAGAGCTCCTTTTCCCATTGTTCAGGTATTGATTCACATGAGTCAGTTTGGGCTTCTCAGGCTGGTTTAGAAGGCCCCGGGGTGACATATGATTCAGATCCTTCCTGTGAGCTCCACAAAAAACATGGAGGAGGTGGGATTCCCCTGTCCCAAGCAGAAGTGAGCACAGCATGGATGTCTGCATGTGAGATCTTGGTCTATGCATGACCATGCAGGTCTTCTGCTCCATCCTCCTGGGAAATGTTCACTGAGGTAGACTAAAATAATCAGCTATTGTCCTTTGCTAAAGAGTGGAGAGAGACTGATTCCAGCACTGCAATTTATTTCATCAGAGGATGGCTATCTATGATAGCTGGAAATGTCCCACTCTGGAAGCTCCTATTCCCATCTCTTAGCTAGGCAGGACACCTAGATGGGGACAAGAAGGGAGCTCATTGACATATGGTTCAGGTGTTGATTCAGATGAGTCATTTTGGGCTTCTCAGGGTGCTTTAGAAGGCCCTGGACTGGTGTGGGATTCAGATCCTTCTCATGAGCTCCATAAAAAAACACAAAGGGGGTGGGAGTCCCCTTGCCCAGGCAGAAGTGAGCACAGCACGGATGTCTGCAGACGAGACCTTGGTCCATGCTCCTGTTATAATCACTGGAGATGGAAGGTGGCAGTCAGCTGGTCACACACAAACACCTGGTGACATTGGAAGAGACAGATGTGCTGGAGGACATGTGCCAGTGTTTGCTTGCTCTGATGGAGCAAGTGTGACACCCACATCCTTCTAGAGCATGAGTTGGGGGCCAGGCGTGGAATTGCCTTGGCCACCTACAATGATACTAGATGCCCACTGCTACCAGAGCTCCACTGACTATGATGCTGAGACACATGCAGATCCCGACACTGCAAACAGTTGATGTCATCCAGTGCAGGCACTTGATTCAGTGACATGGAAATAGGCCTGCAGGGCCATGTTGGATGCCTGGGGGGTCCAGCACAACTATATCTCTCTAGCAGATACACCACGGGACCTCTAGGAAAACCATGCCCCTTTGGGGTGGTTATTGGGCAAGTGCCCCAGGACATCTCAGGTTTCCTACTTGTGCCCAAACAACTGGATCCCACCACTGCCTTTAGGCCAAGTCCTTCCGAACTACAGGCAAGCATGCTTCATAAATGGGAGAGGCACATCCCAACAAGGTCTCTGCTCTAGTCTCTGCACCCTTAAAACCTTCTAGTTTTCCTCCTCCTGAACCTCTTTGCACCCCCAGATGATACGAACAGGGAATGGGCTAATGATGACCTCAGGGTGCCTGGATCACAGGCTGCACAGGCCTAGGGACTTCTTCAGGGGCACTTGTCCTGCGTGGAGATCGCTTCACTTCTGTCACAGGCCCCAAGGTGCTGCAAATCAGCTCAGGCAGCCAACCCCTCTCCTGCCATTCCTGCACAGCCCAGCTCTGTTTCTCGCTGGCCTTGAGCACTGCAGGCTTTGCTCTCTTAGTGGGAACCTCGTTCCACCATTACATTGCCACCTGCTATCTAGGCCAGCATGGCTCTGCTCTGAAGTGGGGCCATTGCACACACCATGTCCTTGGCTCGTGGTAACAGGTTTCACCATTACAAATCTGTTGTCTGTGCCACAGCTGAGGCTCTGTAACCCAAATATACACAAATGCATGTATCCTGGGGCACAGAGAAGAGCAGATGGAGCTTGCAAAGCTTTCACAGGACTGAAACACGGTTGGAATAACCAAGGTGTGGTGGGACCATTAGCATGATTGGAGGGCTGTGATGGCAGGGTACAAGCTCTGCAGGCAAGACCGTTAGGGAAGATGAGCAGGGGGGATGCCCTTGGTGTGAAGGGACAGCTCAGATGGATGGAGCTCTTGCATGGGATGGACAAGGGTTTGGGTGAGAGCTTGTGGGGAAGCATCAGAGTAAAGGTGACATTGTGATCGGGGTTACAGACCCCTGATGGGGGTGAGGAGGTGGATGCAGTCTCCTTTAAGCAACCTGAGCAAGTCAGTGGATCACAGGGCCTTGCTCTTCTGGGGGGACTTTAATCTCCCTGTTATTCATTGGAAGGGCAAAAGAGCAGGGTGCAAGCAGTCCAGGAGATTTCTGGAGGGTGTCAGGGACAGCTTCCAAGCACAGCTCCCTGATGGTCCAGTAAGGGTGATGCTCACCTGGATCTGGTACTCACACAAGGAAGCACAGATCAGGGCTGTGATAATCTGTGGAAACCTTGTTTGCAGTGACTATGGAACAGTGGAGTCCTATATCGTGAGGTCAATGAGGAATACAGTAAGGCATTATGATAAGATGGGTAGACACACAGGTGGGTAAAAAGCTGGTTGGACGATGGAACTCAGAGGTGGGTATTTTTCAAATGGGTGATGCTTTACCAGGAAGCCAGGTAAAGGTGGAGTATGCAGGGGTCTCTACTCGGACCTGTCCTATCTAACAGGTTAATCAGTGACCTGGAGGATGCAACACTCATTACATGTATAGATGACACCTCATCAGGAGAAAGAGTCATATGTTTGAGGGCTGCTATTCAGATGAGCATCAGCATGCAGGAGGAATGGACTGTCAGGAAATTCAACAAGGACAAATGCAGGTCCTGCCCCTGGGGCAGACCAACACCCTGCAGTGATATGGGCTGGGGACTGCCTGTCTGAGCAGCAGCTCTGCAGAAAAAGGATCTGGGAGTCTTTGTGGGCAGTGAGCTGAACATCAGCCAGCAGCGTGCCCTGGCAGCAAAGCAGGCCACAGCATCTTGGGCTGCATGAACAGGAGCACAGCCAGGAAATGGAGGGAAGTGATTATCTCCCTCTACTCAACACTCATCAGAGCCCATCTAGATACTGAGTCCAGCTGGGGCTCCTTGTAGATGAATGCTGTTGATCACATGGAGTGAGTCCAGTGGCAGGCCCCCAAGGTGGTTGGGGGCTGGAGCACTTGCCTGGTGAGGAGAGGCTGAGGGAACAGGGCTTGTTCAGCATAGAAAAGGGAAGGTTTTTGGGAGGACTCATAGCAGCTTCCCAACTTAAGGCTGCCACTGAGAATGAACCAGGTTTTTACAGGAATTCATGGCAGGAGAATGAGAGGCAAAAGTTATAAGCTGAAACAAGTGCAATCAAAATTGTATATGAGGTAGAAAAATCAATGAGGATCCTGAAGCATTTGAAGTGGGGTCTAGAGGGGTTATGGACTCTCTCTTCTGGGAGGCTTGCAGTATGCAGCTGGACAAAGCACTCAAGAACTTGGTGTGAACTCAGTGTTGATTCCTAAGTGAGCAGGAGGTTGGATGACAGTCCTCCCAAGGTCCCTTCCAGCCTCAATGATTTGGTGATTTTGTCCTCTCTGGCAATAGCCACTGCAATTCTTGCAGGCAGCAAATCCTTTGCTGCATGTGGGTTATCACCCGACATGGCCTCCCGAGAACCAGCCCCTCCTAGTGGTGTGAGGTTGCCTCTTGGGCCTGAAAGGTTTCCAGTTCAAGGGTTCATTATGAGTGACTGTTTGTCCAGAGTGAGCCCCCTCCACAGCCTACAACACCTGTACATTACAACATGATGCCAAATGAGTGTGATATATGCAGAAAGTAATGGAGTAAGGGTGATTGCACTCTAACATCCATGAGGTCCTTTGCTGATCCAAGAATATCCAGAAGGACTAAAAGAGCCTTAAACCTCCTAGACATACACAGGTAATGTTGACTTTGTCACTCTGGGAGGTGAGGGAGCTGTGTTTGTTCAGCCTGGAGAAGAGAAAGCTTTGGGGACACCTAATAGCAGTCTCGCCATAGCTACCAGGACGTCATCAAGCAGTCGGAGCAAGACTCTTCACTGTTGTGCACGATGCGAGGGTGAAGGCCGATGGGCATTAGCTGAAAGAAGAGAGGTTCATGCTGGGTGTAAGGAGAAACTTTTGCCCCATCCAGAGAGTCAAGCACTGGGGCCTTTTGCCCTGAGAGGCTGTGCCATCTCCATCCTCAGAGGTTTTCAAGTCTGAAATGGGTAAATCCCTGAGCAACCTGATCGGACCTTATAGCTGACCCTGCTGTGGGAAGGAGGTTGGGCCAGAGACATCCTGGGGTCCCTTCTAGATGGAATGATTCTGCATTTCCTTCCCAAGTCTTCTCTTGGGAAAATATTCCGCTTGCTTGTGATCATGGAAGCAGATCTCACAAAAGTATGATCAGATCAAATGCATGTTTCATTTCCTGCTCCAGAGTAGTTCAAATTCAGAGTTGCTTGGCAGGTACCCACAAATAGCCTCTTTTTTTTTTCTTCTTCACTTTTTATTGCATTTTTCCCTCTTTTCCACATTCCAAGTTGTTTTCTTTTACCAACCTGATACCCTCCCATGAAGTCAGCCAACCCCTGTTTACCCTTTTCCCCTTGACCCTGGATTTGCTTTCTTTGAACATTCAACTTGGCTTCTCTGAGATGCTTGCCATGGTGATCCCTACCTTTGCCAGCAGTCCCTTTAAACGACTACCTCCTTTTATTATGCATAGTGTCCTGCAGGTCCTCCTGCTGTTATCCTGTCAGAGGCACCACAAGACAGGATGAGCCATCTGCACACACTCATTTACAGCTGACAAAAGGGAGCTTTAGTCGAGAGGGGCCCTGAGAAACTTGGGGATTTGGCCAACAGAAACCTCATGCTGTCAAACAAGGAGAAGGGGCAGGTCCTGCATCAGGGGACAGAACAGCCTGTGCATCAGGAGAGGCTGGCACCTGACCGTCAGAGGAGTGACCCTGAGGAGAAGGGCCTGGACATTACGAGGGATGCCATATGAGCCATGGTGCATGCTCACTGCAGATGAGGCCAGCTGCATAAAAGGCTGCTTCAGGAAGAGTGTGGCCACCCAGACAAGTGGAAATATTATCCCCCTCAACTCAGCCCTGGTGTGGCCGCATCTGGAATAGTGTGTCCCAGTGTGGACCGTCCAGTGCTGGAGGAATGGGGAACAACTGGAGAGGGTCCAGATGAATCTTCCAAGATGGGGTTAGTATCCTGAAGCACATGGCCTGTATGGAGAGGCTGAGGGACCTGGGCTTCTTCAGCCTGGTGAAATGGAGGTGAAGGGCAGTACAGTAGTAGCCTCCGAGTGCTTGAAGAGATCATGGATCTCTTCTTGGCAGAGGGAAATAACATGAGGAGGGGAAACCAGGCTAAAACGGGAACTCACAGCTCAACTCCAGGGCAATATGACACCAAAGACAAAGCAGAAGGAGGGATACGCAGCAAAGGAGGAAGTCAAAAACCGTGTTCACTGGAGTAGGGATGGTGTTATGAAAGCCAAAGCTCTCAGAGGGTACACACTGTCAGGCATGAAGAAGGGCCGCTACTGCTTCAGCTATGGTAAAGAATAGAAAGGAAAATGTTGGCTCTTTGCTGAATGGTGGGAGCTCAGTGCCCTTTTGGCTTCCGTTTTCTCCAGCAAGGTCTCCCGGGCTGTTGTGCCTAGAGTCAGGGCTCTAGGTGAGAAAAGCAACCAACAGTGCATGAGGGCTGAGTGAGGGATGACTTGCAAGAACTCCACCCCTACAAGTCAGGGGGCTTGGAACGGCTGCATCCAAGGACACTGAGAGAGCTGGCCACGGTCGTAGCAAGGCCGCCCTCTGTCATCTTTGAAAGGTCATGGAGATGGGGTGTGGTCCCTCCACAATAACTGCAGAAAGGCAATCGTTACATCCACTCTCAAGAAAGGCCCGGAGGGCAACCCAGGGAATGACAGGCCGTTCAGCCTCAACTGGTTGAGGAGTGTGTCATGGAGTGAGTCCACTCATTTCTGGGCACATTAGGGAGAAGGTGGTCATAGGGAAGAGTCAGCATGGATGGACCCAGGGTAAACTGTGCCTCACCAACCCCATTGCCTTCTAGTATTGCATAGCTCTATTTGTGTTTGGAGAGCAGAAAATGTCTTTCAACTTGATTTGAGCAAGGTGTTTGACACTGTCTCCCACAATATCCTTGTGGAATACAGTTTAGAAGTTTACCACCTAGATGGCTGGACAACCAGATGACTTGATTAGTGACATGGAAGAGGCAATACTCACTATGCTCGCTGAGGACAAAAAAACTGCAGGGGACCCCAGCCATATGCTTGAGGGCTGCTATTCAGAGGGCCCTAGGCAGGCAGGAGGAATGGGCTGTCAATAGATGGAGTCCAGGGCATGAGCCACCTCCTCTGCATCCAGACCTCTGCCAGAGGAGAGAGGGGCATCTCTCCTGCCACAGGCCCATTTCATGCTGCCTGACAAGGGGGCTGAGAGTGACTGCCCTGCCATGTCATTGTCTGTGAAGCGGCATGCCCAACTGGGTAAGCTGAAGGCTTTCCCAAGCCCCCCCCCCTCTCTCTCCTTGCCTCCTTTGGCACCAGGATCATAGCTTTGCTCCTTGTTTCCCCTCCTGTCCATGCTGCTCCTCTTCTTGCTCTTGGGACAACTTCTTCGCACAGCTGCCAGATGGGATGAGAAGCGTGACACTTTCTTGTATGTGAAAATTTCAAACAAGGAGGAACTGATCAGGGTTGGGAGAGTAAGTGTCAGCCTTGCCTATCATTACCATGAGAAAGTGCATTCCCAGATCCTGAGGAGAGTGAGGAAGGACAGTAGCAGAATACAGACCCTGGACTTGAGAAGAGCAGACTTTGGCCTGTGCAGGGGTGTAGTGGGGGAACCCATGGGAGGCAGCTGTCAAGGGCCCAGGAGCTCAGGAAAGGCAGCAGGTCTTTAAGGACAGCACCTGCCAAGCACAAGGATGGTCCATCCCCACACTCAGTAAAACTAGCAGATATTTCAGGGGACCAACTTGGCTAAACAGGGACCTCACACCTTAGCTCCAGGGTAACAGGGCAGCATACAGAGGGGCAAGAAGGGAGAGGCCAAGGAGGCATTTAGAAATATTGTCCAGGGTCATAGGCTTGGTGTTAGGGAAGAAAAAGCTCCCTAGCACTGACACTTGCAGGGGATGACAAGGGCATGAAGATGAGCGGCTACTGCTTCAAGTAAGAATCAAAGAATAAAAAAAGAAAATGTGGCCTCACTGCTAAATGGGACAGGGAATCTTGTAGCGGCAGATGCAGATAGGCCTGAGTAGCTCAACCCCTTGTCCGCTTCGTTTCCACAAGCAAGGTCTCCCGGGCTGTTGTGCCTTGAGTCAGGACTTCAGAGGAGAAAAACAGCCACCAGTGGATGAGGGTTGTGAGAGATTACTTGTGAGAGCTCAAACAATACAAGTCAGCGAGTTTGGATGGGCTGCAGCCAAGGATGCTATGAGAGCTGACTGCTGTCCCTGCAAGGCCACTTGCTATCATCTTTGAAAGGTTGTGGAGATGGGCTGAAGTCCCAATGACTGCAGAAAGGCAATTGTTACATCCATCTTCCAAAAAGGCCACAAGGGCAAGCTGGGGAGTTGCAGGCAGTTCAGCCACACTTTGGTTAGCAGTGAGTCATGCAGCGCATCCTCTCAAAACACAGTTCTGGGCACATGAAGGAGAAGAAGGTGCCTGGGAACAGTTAGCATGCATTTACCAAGGGTAAATTCTGCCTCACCGACCTGATTGCCTTCTATGAATAAATAACTGTGTTTGTGGATGGAGAAGAGTAAATGTCCTTTACCTAGACTTTAGCAGGGTGTTTGACACTGTCTCCCACAATATTCTTGCATGCACGTTAGAACGTTGGAGTCTAGAAGAGCAGACAACTGGATGGGTTGTAGATGAGGGCTGCCATTCAGAGGGACCTAGAGAGGCAGGAGGAATGGGTTGTCAGGAACCTCATGGAATTCAACAAGGACTGTCAAGTGAGTTAAGAGTTAACAGGACTGAGAAAGTCTGCCAACTGATATGCTCAAGGCTGCAGACTAGAAGAGCTAACGGCTAAAGAACTCTGCCGCCTGACAAGGCCAAGGAATCTGCATGGACCTGCAGGGAGGGGAGAAGCGATACGGAGGTGTTGTGGTCTTGCCTCGCTAGCAGGGTCCTTCCAAGCAGACAAACAAACAGTCCCTTGATTGTGAAACTCGCAGAGGTCAGCAAAAGCAGTGTTTGCCCAGAGCCCCAGCCATATAAAAAGAGACTTGGCAGCAAAGAGAGTTTGAGCAGGGACGGGAATGTGACCTGACCATCCTCTCCGGCTGGACTATGAGTATCCCCTCCCTCCCCTTTTCCTGGGACGCTGGGTTAAGGTAACTCCTCGAGGTTGAGAGTCCTCTCACTAGGAGAGTGAACAAGAAAGCTCTGAAGTAGGGATAAGCAGTGCTTCCAATTACTAGCGCAGTAACTGACGGTTTTGGGTTATCCTTTCTAAATCAGTAATTGCATTATTTCAGGCTATCCTTTCTAAATTTGTAATCGCATTATTTTAATGGATGGTACTAATCTAAGAGCTTGCGTGAGGAAGTAAACGTAGTTTTTTTATTACTTTACTGTGTCAGTCATTACTATCTAACCTTTGTAGCGTGGCATCAGGTCACTTATCCGTCAGTGCCTGATAGGTCAGTACTGGTCCTGTGGCTGCTGTTTGTGGTTGTGAGGTCACTTGTGCCTCAGGGCCTGATAGGGGACAGGGCAGAGAAACAAGACCATCCTAGTAGGGAAACCAACCATTGTGACATCCGTGTCATTCTGCTTACGTGGAACCAACGCCTACAAGAGTTTTCCACCAGGATGGGCTGGCACCTGCACCATTGGACGCCTGGTCCCTTATGCCTATCAAAACGCCTCAATGTCTCAAAAAATCTACAAATTGAAGTGAACTCTCTCTCTCAATTTGCCGTCCAAAATCGATGGGCTTTAGATTGCCTGTTGGCCACACAGGGAGGAGTGTGTGTGCTGGTAAACACCACCTGTTGTTTTTATGCAGACATATCAAAACAAATTGAATATGCTGTGAACGTCATTCAACAATATGTTCGTACCTTCCATCGAATACCCAAAGAGCGGGCCCTGTCTAATGCCCTAGCAGCAGACTGGTCATGGTTGCGGTCATGGCTACCGGATCTGGGAGTGTGGACCAGATGTGCTTGAATAATTTTAATGTTAATTCTGGCATTAGGAACTGTGCTTTTCTGTTGTGTCTCCTGCATGGGTGTAATGTGTTCCACTTGCGTCTCGTGTGTAAGGGGACATAAGTCTAGACCAGCATAACATTGAAGGCAGGTATGCATAAAAATAAAAGGAGGGAATGTTAAGAAAATGTCCACTATACTCAAGCTTTTGCAGAGGAAGAACAGGCAAAGTCACGGTGCCCTGCAAGCAGAACATCTTATCTGACCTTGCCTTAGCCGTGGTTTTCATTCGAAGCTGAAGAACTGCAGTGGATAGATGCGGTAGTTATGTAAACTGAAGTACTAAATATGTAACAACTTACTATTCCTTAAAAGGTGGAAAAAAAACTGCTTGGGGTCCCTCCTTGTGCTCCAACCAGGAGGCACCACATTGCTACCAAGAAAATTAAAAAAAAAAAAGAGAGAATCTAACTGCTTCTGCTCATTACCAATGCCCGAGAATGAACAAAAGAGAAAAGATAGTTTAATATCGGACACTGAGCCACAGATGACCTCAAAATTGAAAAGAGCAGACACATGACCAGCACTGGCCTATCAGGCACTGAGCCACCACTGACCTCACAACCGCAAAGAGCACCCCTGGGACTAGCACTGGCCTGGCAGGCACTGAGCCACCACTGACCTCACAATCACATACAGCAGCCACGCACCTAGCACTGGCCTAGCAGGCACTGAGCCACCACTGACCTCACAACCACAAACAGCACCCACGCACCTAGCACTGGCCTAGCAAGCACTGAGCCACAAGCGACCTCACAACCACAAACAGCACCCACACACCCAGCACTGGCCTAGCAGGCACTGAGCCACAAGTGACCTCACAGCCACAAACAGCAGCCATGCACCCAGCACTGGCCTAGCAGGCACTGAGCCACCACTGACCTCACAACCACAAACAGCACCCACGCACCTAGCACTGGCCTAGCAGGCACTGAGCCACCACTGACCTCACAACCACAAACAGCAGCTGTCGGAGGATGCCGGAGTGGGAGGCGGGCCCGGAGTAACGATGGAGTCTCAATATGAGTATGGTCGTTCTCCTTTATTAGAGCTTACACAAAGTATATATATCGACAAGCAATACGCATGCGCTAGCAATAGTTACATGATTGGTTACAGTTTCTGTCCACACGCATAAAGCGGATACATGATTGGTGCAAGGTTGCTGTCTACGCTCCGTCGACATTTATGGAACCTAGTTCCGTCCAGACTTGTTTACCAGTTTTGTGAATACCTTCTTTTGTAGTGCTCAAGGCCGCTATACGGCCACTTTCAGCAGGCTTCAGCAGGCTCGCTTGCCTTGGCCTAGATAAGGCCGCCTTCAGCAGGCTCGCTTGCCTCGGCCTAGATTCCTTCCTCTACCCCGAAGACGGGATTGCTCATCCCAATCAGAGCATGCTCTCTCTCACTTAACCATTCCCATAACCATTCCTCCATCATTTCCCCCTCTTGTTTTTGAGCAATCCAGGCGTGGTTCACTACCTTTAGCAGAGCGTTCTTGAAGCAGCTCAGTACTACACATAAGCACAAACTGACAACTACAAGGATTAGTAAAATGCGTAAGCCTTCAGTAAGTAATCCTGTTAGCCATTGTGGTAGATTTCCAAACAGGTTAGTGAGCCATTCGTCAAATACCCCATGGTTCTGACGGATCTTGCTTGTATGTTCCTTCAACCACTGCAATTGTTTATGAATTGATTCTCCATGATCAGACAAATTCATGCAACACATACCTTCAAAATCCTCACAACCATGGCCTTGAGCTAATAGCAAAAAATCAATTGCAGCTCTATTTTGCAGAATAGCATGTCGCAAACTACCTTGATCCTCTAATAGGCTCTCTATTATCTCAGTGGTGACGTTAGCTTGCTTCTCAGCCCAGGAAGCTAACCGGCCGATCTGGTTCAGGGCGTTGCCTGCCGCTGCGCCAGGCACGAAGAAGGTCAAAAACACTCTTTCAGTGGGACTGCGTAGGGAAACTTGATCATTACAATCAGGTGAGAGCCCTATGGCTGCTCGCTTACTGCGGACGGCGGTCTCGTTCTTCGTGATATGTTTCCACCAATTTTGATCCGGTGCCAGCAACGTCAGCTTACCAAGATAACACGGACCACCCATTACACTTTTTGGGATTCCCTGCCAGGCCCTGTCACCACATATCAAAAAGACGTCTGGTGGCAAGGCCTTTGGGGTACCATTGTTCCAAATTAAGTGCTCCTTTTTTGCCTCAGCCCCAAGGGCTCCCAGCCCCTGGCGGCTGGTGCCATTGGTGCCACAGAAGGAATCACGGTTTTGATAATCATAATAGACTGCTGTTGGGGTGACATTCGTCCACCCTGTCCAGTTAAATAACCGGTAAGGCTGCACGCGTCCCCCAAAATAGATACATGTTGAGTCCAATTGCCTGACGTGTTCCCAATTCTCATAGACCCCAACAGGTTTAGCTCCTGTGGGTCCCATGGCAGCGTTCTGTTTAGGCCTGCAATGAGGGTGGCACTGCAGTTAGCAGTTGACAGACTGCCACTGCAGCTTCCCGTGCTGTATTCCTGGAAGCTGTTGACATTATAGCTGGGGACCCCTATTAAACATGTTCTAAAAGGTTGGGTAGCAGAAGCTAGAGATAAACAGAAAGCGTCTTGCCCTGTCTTATTCGCCCAGGTAACCCACATGTTGTGTCTGGGCTCAATCTTGTAGAGCGCCATTACCACTGGGAACAGTATCCCCAGAATCAGGATCTTCGTCTTCTTGTTCGGTTGATGAGTCATGGCGAGTCAAGACAGGCTTCACGTTCTTGCTGGGTACCCACACTGGACCACGATCTGTGGAAACACACATATAACCTCGACCATTAAAAATAACAGGGGCGGGCCCAGACCATATTCCGGAGGCTGGGTCCCTATACATTACTTTAAACTGGGGTAACGTTGTTGTATTATTAAATTTAAGCTGCTGATGGTGAATGATCACCGGGGGCTCCTCACGGTCGCCCATGAGACAGAGATAATTCAGGGTGAAGAGCGCACGGTGCAGCCTCTGCTGTGCGTCCGTCTCCTCACCTTTTTGTTTTCTGAGATAGTCTTTTAATACGTGGTGGGTACATTCTACTAGCCCTTGCCCGGTAGGTGAGTGTGGAATTCCCGTAACATGATCAACCCCCCATCAAGATAAGAATGTTCTAAACTTTTGGCTGACATAGGCAGGTCCATTATCCGTTTTTATACGCTCAGGCACACCCAATACGGCAAAACAGGCCAAAAGGTGTTTGCACACATGATGTGCCTTTTCTCCGGGTAATGCAGTTGCCCATATCATTTTTGAAAAGGTATCAATGGTTACATGCACATACTTTAATCGGCCAAACTCGGGAATATGTGTGACATCCATCTGCCATAATTCTAGAGCTTTCAGCCCTTTTGGATTTACTCCAAGCCCAATGCCTGGGCCATGGTTTCCACATCTGGGGCAAGCCTGTACAATACCTCGGGCCTCACTCTCTGTTAAGCCAAATTGCCTTTTTAAGCCCTTGGCATTTTGATGGAACGTGTCGTGACTTTGCCTAGCTTGCTGAAACTTATCCATAGGAGGTAGATGACATATGGAGCTAACCAGGCTGTCAGCAAGCTGATTGCCTTGGCCTAGCCCCACATCAAGCTGGTGACTACGAATGTGGATAACACAACAAGCTGCTGTTCGTTGACTCAGCACAGAGCGAAGGTAATGAACAGGCTTCCCAACCTCGGGTTAGATGTTTCCCTTATTAAGGCATTCTCCAGTCGTGGTACTATCCCTGCTACATACATTGAGTCAGTCACTACGTTTAGAGGAGTATCTAACCAATTGGTTAGAGCCCAAACTACCGCAGTTAATTCCAAAGTCTGAAGGAAATCCCGAGGCTGTCCCTCCATAACGTGCGGTTTCCATTGCTCACCTTCTTTCCACACGCATGCGGCGCGTCGCAAGCGCTTACCCGCATCCGTGTAGACAGTAATGCCATCTGAAAGGGGTTCCCTACTTACTTTGGACTTTTCTATCCATTGATTTCGCTGTAGCACCTGCCATAACTTTCCCTGAGGCTGACACGAATGTACCTTACCGCAGAAACCTAACAGAGCATTTTGTATGTCCACAGCATTGTGGAGCCACCACTCTAGATCAGCCAGGTCAACAGGTATACTGATATCGTTCGGCTCTTGACCACTGATCTCTAAAATTCTTAATCGCCCTTTGCGTATCAATTCACCTACTGCTTCGGTTCGGGTCTGGACACTCGTTTTTGGTTGTACACTCAAAAATACCCATTCCAAGATGTTAAATATATCATTGTGACTTTTGCTTTTGTCAGTGGCGTCTGGCAGAACTGGGGAAGGAGGCTCCTCGCTGCCATGTTGCCACTGACAAATGACCGCGTATGGTGAGTCTTTTCCATTACATATGAGTAAGGATATGGGCAGGCTTAGGAGACAGCGCGAGGACCATGACTGATGTAGTTTTTCTGTGATACGCTGTAACGCAGCATGTTGTTCAGGTGTCAGAGTAATCTTGTTAGCAGGATTTGGGCCTCGCAGCAAAGCTGTCAGGGGTGCAATATCAGTATTAGAGATACCAACACAACGCCGCACCCACTGGATGTCACCAAGTAAGGTTTGGACATCATGTAAGGTACATAATTGAGTCGCAAGCTCTGTTTTTTGGGGTCGAATTTTTGACTCTGCAATGGTCCATCCAAGATATTTCCATGGAGCCGTGCGTTGGATCTTTTCTGGTGCAATGACAAGTCCCTTTGTCGACAGAATGTCACTTAATTGTGTTAATGACTGTTCTGTAAAAGGCTCTGCCTGACAACAAAGAATGTCATCCATATAGTGGTAAATGATGGTGTCCAGCCATTGATTTCGAAGTGGCTGTAGTGCCCATGCGACATAAAGTTGACACAAAGTCGGTGAGTTTTTCATTCCTTGCGGTAAAACAACCCACTCATAACGCTCCGTGGATGCAGCCTTGTTTATTGCTGGTACAGAAAAGGCAAAGCGTTGCGTATCTTGAGGATGCAATGGGATGGTAAAAAAGCAGTCCTTTAAGTCAACTATCAGTATGTGCCACCCGTCTGGTAACATGCTAGGTGATGGCATTCCGGGTTGCAGCGTTTCCATATGTGGAAATGGTGTCACGGGCCTGTCGTAAATTCTTCCAATCATGCGATTCCCACTTTCCCTGGCCGTGTTGGAATACTATCGGTAAGGCCAAAGGAGCGGAACTGCCTTTCTCCCCGGTGGCTTGCCACTGTCCTTCCGCTATGGCCTCTTTAATAATATCACCCCAGCTGGACTCCCTTGGAAGTCCAGAAGAGGGGGTCATTAAGCAGGGAGATATCCCTTTGTCTTTCTCTTGCGCCTGCAGCTCCACTTTTTTCAGGCGCTCTGAGAGTTCCTGCAGCATTCTCACAATTTCCCCTGGTGACGGCGGTACCCTACTCTTGTCCGGTGCACTATTCTCCAAAGGCTCGCGGGCTGAAAACAGTGGGGGGTGCTCTGATAGAGTCTGACATGAGCTGGTGGTATCGGTAAAGGAGGGGTTAAGCGGCCGCTGAGGTGGAACAGGCGGCAGCAACGGCAGGTACAGAGGAGCTACACGAGACGGCGGTGAGGGGGGAAAACCGGGGGGAGGCCGGCCCTCCTTTCCGTCCAGATCGATGAGGTCAGCAAGGGGCGCGGCGCCCGCCCCTCTTTGAGCCTCCTCCGGGTGCACTTCCGCGTTTGCCTCAGAGCTCGGACCGGTCGGCTCTGAGGAAACCTCCGCCTTCTGGGAAGGAGCTGGCAAAGATGCCGGCAGCCCTTCCCCCCCAGAGTCCTCCCGCACCCTTTGCAGCACCTCCGCGACAGTCCGACACGCCGGCACCGTTGGCCCTTTAATAGGGAGTGGTCCGCCGAAAAATCGCAACATCAAGCTTGTCTTACTCGGAGAGGGTCTGATAGCGGCAGCTCCGGGGCTCAGCATTTTCGCAGCCGCGGACGCTACTTCCCTCTCTGCCTTCATTACAGTTAAAGTTTCCAACACAGTGTTCCACAGTACGCAAACGGCTTTTATCTCCTTTTCCTCCTTCTCACTTCCCCCGATCGTCTTCTGCCACATTGCTCCCCCAAACTCTTGCCACTCAGACACCGAAAACAACAGGTGGGGGTCAGAAAAATGGCCCCAACGCCGTCCCAACTTGATCAAATCGTATACCTGCTTCGCCGGGGATTCTATCCCTCTCTTAGAGAGGATTCCGACGAGCAGTGTGGCCGCAGCCTCAGTTTCCATGGCTGAGCCTGAGAGGTGGGGAGCGACCCCACAGACCGGTGTCTGCCCTGCTGCAGTTTAAGGCAGCGCCTTCTCTCAGCTGAAATTTCCCACTCCCCTCCTCTAGCTGCTTACCGCAGGCTCGGAGATCTTAGTGGAGCTGAACCATCCTCTGCTACCAGATGTCGGAGGACGCCGGAGTGGGAGGCGGGCCCGGAGTAACGATGGAGTCTCAATATGAGTATGGTCGTTCTCCTTTATTAGAGTTTACACAAAGTATATATATCGATAAGCAATACGCATGCGCTAGCAATAGTTACATGATTGGTTACAGTTTCTGTCCACACGCATAAAGCGATACATGATTGGTGCAAGGTTGCTGTCTACGCTCCGTCGACATTTATGGAACCTAGTTCCGTCCAGACTTGTTTACCAGTTTTGTGAATACCTTCTTTTGTAGTGCTCAAGGCCGCTATACGGCCACTTTCAGCAGGCTTCAGCAGGCTCGCTTGCCTTGGCCTAGATAAGGCCGCCTTCAGCAGGCTCGCTTGCCTCGGCCTAGATTCCTTCCTCTACCCCGAAGACGGGATTGCTCATCCCAGTCAGAGCATGCTCTCTCCCATTAACCATTCCCATAACCATTCCTCCATCAAGCAGCCACGCACCTAGCACTGGCCTAGCAGGCACTGAGCCACCACTGACCTCACAACCACAAACAGCAGCCACGCACCTAGCACTGGCCTAGCAGGCACTGAGCCACAAGTGACCTCACAACCACAACCAGCACCCACGCACCTAGCACTGGCCTAGCAGGCACTGAGCAACCACTGACCTCACAACCACAAACAGCACCCACGCACCTAGCACTGGCCGAGCAGGCACTGAGCCACCACTGACCTCACAACCACAAACAGCAGCCACGCACCTAGCACTGGCCTAGCAGGCACTGAGCCACAAGTGACCTCACAACCACAACCAGCACCCACGCACCTAGCACTGGCCCAGCAGGCACTGAGCAACCACTGACCTCACAACCACCAACAGCACCCACGCACCTAGCACTGGCCGAGCAGGCACTGAGCCACCACTGACCTCACAACCACAAACAGCAGCCACGCACCTAGCACTGGCCCAGCAGGCACTGAGCTACCACTGACCTCACAACCACAAACAGCACCCAAACACCTAGCACTGGCCTAGCAGGCACTGAGCTACCACTGACCTCACAACCACAAACAGCACCCACGCACCTAGCACTGGCCTAGCAGGCACTGAGCTACCACTGACCTCACAACCACAAACAGCAGCCACGCACCTAGCACTGGCCTAGCAGGCACTGAGCCACCACTGACCTCACAACCACAAACAGCACCCGCGCACCTAGCACTGGCCTAGCAGGCACTGAGCCACCACTGACCTCACAACCACAAACAGCACCCACGCACCTAGCACTGGCCCAGCAGGCACTGAGCCACCACTGACCTCACAACCACAAACAGCAGCCACGCACCTAGCACTCGCCTAGCATGCACTGAGTCACCACTGACCTCACAACCGCAAACAGCACCCACGCACCTAGCACTGGCCTAGCAGGCACTGAGCAACCACTGACCTCACAACCACAAACAGCACCCACGCACCTAGCACTGGCCCAGCAGGCACTGAGCCACCACTGACCTCACAACCACAAAGAGCAGCCACGCACCCATCACTGGCCTAGCGGCACTGAGCCACCACTAACCTCACCATTGAAAACAGCACCCATGCACCTAGCACTGGCCTAGCAGGCACTGAGCCACCACTGACCTCACAACCACAAACAGCACCCACATACCCATCACTGGCCTAGCAGGCACTGAGCCACCACTGACCTCACAACCACAAACAGCACCCACGCACCTAGCACTGGCCTAGCAGGCACTGAGCCACCACTGACCTCACAACCACAAACAGCACCCACGCACCTAGCACTGGCCTAGCAGGCACTGAGCCACCACTGACCTCACAACCACAAACAGCACCCACATACCCATCACTGGCATAGCAGGAACTGAGCAACCACTGACCTCACAACCACAAACAGCACCCACGCACCTAGCACTGGCCTAGCAGGCACTGAGCCACCACTGACCTCAGAATTGAAAACAGCAGCCACGCACCTAGCACTGGCCTAGCAGGCACTGAGCCACCACTGACCTCACAACCACAAACAGCACCCACGCACCTAGCACTGGCCTAGCAGGCACTGAGCCACCACTGACCTCACAACCACAAACAGCACCCACGCACCGAGCACTGGCCTAGCAGCACTGGTCTACCACTGACCTCACAACCACAAAAAGCACCCACGCACCTAGCACTGGCCTAGCAGGCACTGAGCCACAGGTGACCTCACAACCGAAAACAGCAGCCACGGACCTAGCACTGGCCTAGCAGGCACTGAGGCACCACTGACCTCACAACCACAAACAGCAGCCACGCACCTAGCACTGGCCTAGCAGGCACTGAGCCACCACTGACCTCACAACCACAAACAGCACCCACGCACCTAGCACTGGCCTAGCAGGCACTGAGCTACCACTGACCTCACAACCACAAACAGCACCCACGCACCTAGCACTCGCCTAGCATGCACTGAGCCACAAGTGACCTCACAACCGCAAACAGCAGCCACGCACCTAGCACTGGCCTAGCAGGCACTGAGCCACCACCGACCTCACAACCACAAACAGCACCCACGCACCTAGCACTGGCCCAGCAGGCACTGAGCCACCACTGACCTCACAACCACAAACAGCACCCACGCACCTAGCACTGGCCCAGCAGGCACTGAGCCACCACTGACCTCACAACCACAAACAGCAGCCACGCACCTAGCACTGGCCTAGCAGGCACTGAGCCACAAGTGACCTCACAATTGAAAACAGTAGCCACGCACCTAGCACTGGCCTAGCAGGCACTGAGCCACCACTGACCTCACAACCACAAACAGCACCCACATACCCATCACTGGCCTAGCAGGAACTGAGCAACCACTGACCTCACAACCACAAACAGCAGCCACGCACCTAGCACTGGCCTAGCAGGCACTGAGCCACCACTGACCTCACAACCACAAACAGCACCCATGCACCTAGCACTGGCCTAGCAGGCACAGAGCCACCACTGACCTCACAACCACAAACAGCACCCACGCACCTAGCACTGGCCTAGCAGGCACTGAGCCACAAGCGACCTCACAACCACAAACAGCAGCCACGCACCTAGCACTCGCCTAGCAGGCACTGAGCCACCACTGACCTCACAACCACAAACAGCAGCCACGCACCTAGCACTCGCCTAGCAGGCACTGAGCCACAAGTGACCTCACAACCACAAACAGCACCCAGGCACCTAACACTGGCCTAGCAGGCACTGAGCCACAAGTGACATCACAATCGCAAACAGCACCCAGGCACCTAGCACTGGCCTAGCAGGCATTGAGCCACAAGTGACATCACAACCACAAACAGCACCCAGGCACCTAGCACTGGCCTAGCAGGCACTGAGCCACAAGTGACCTCACAACCACAAACAGCACCCAGGCACCTAGCACTGGCCTATCAGGCACTGAGCCACAAGTGACATCACAACCACAAACAGCACCCAGGCACCTAGCACTGGCCTAGCAGGCACTGAGCCACAAGTGACCTCACAACCACAAACAGCACCCACGCACCTAGCACTGGCCTAGCAGGCACTGAGCCACCAGTGACCTCACAACCACAAACAGCAGCCACGCACCTAGCACTGGCCTAGCAGGCAGTGAGCCACCACCGACCTCACAACCACAAACAGCAGCCACGCACCTAGCACTGGCCTAGCAGGCACTGAGTCACCACTGACCTCACAACCACAAACAGCACCCACGCACCTAGCACTGGCCTAGCAGGCACTGAGCCACCACTGACCTCACAACCACAAACAGCACCCACGCACCTAGCACTGGCCTAGCAGGCACTGAGCCACCACTGACCTCACAAATGAAAAAAGCACCCACGCACCCATCACTGGCCTAGCAGGCACTGAGCCACCACTGACCTCACCATTGAAAACAGCACCCACGCACCTAGCACTGGCCTAGCAGGCACTGAGCCACCACTGACCTCACAACCACAAACAGCACCCACGCACCTAGCACTGGCCTAGCAGGCACTGAGCCACCACTGACCTCACAACCACAAACAGCAGCCACGCACCTAGCACTGGCCTAGCAGGCACTGAGCCACCACTGACCTCACAAATGAAAAAAGCACCCACGCACCCATCACTGGCCTAGCGGCACTGAGCCACCACTGACCTCACCATTGAAAACAGCACCCACGCACCTAGCACTGGCCTAGCAGGCACTGAGCCACCACTGACCTCACAACCACAATCAGCACCCACGCACCTAGCACTGGCCTAGCAGGCACTGAGCCACCACTGACCTCACAACCACAAACAGCACCCACGCACCTAGCACTGGCCTAGCAGGCACTGAGCCACCACCGACCTCACAACCACAAACAGCAGCCACACACCTAGCACTGGCCTAGCAGGCACTGAGCCACCACTGACCTCACAACCACAAACAGCAGCCACGCACCGAGCACTGGCCTAGCAGGCACTGAGCCACCACTGACCTCACAACCACAAACAGCACCCACGCACCTAGCACTGGCCTAGCACGCACTGAGCCACCACTGACCTCACAACCACAAACAGCACCCACGCACCTAGCACTGGCCTAGCAGGCACTGAGCCACCACTGACCTCACAACCACAAACAGCACCCACGCACCTAGCTCTGGCCTAGCAGGCACTGAGCCACCACTGACCTCACAATTGAAAACAGCACCCACGCACCTAGCACTGGCCTAGCAGGCACTGAGCCACAAGTGACCTCACAACCACAAACAGCACCCACGCACCTAGCACTGGCCTAGCAGGCACTGAGCCACCACTGACCTCACAATTGAAAACAGCACCCACAGACCTAGCACTGGCCTAGCAGGCACTGAGCCACCACTGACCTCACAACCACAAACAGCACCCACGCACCTAGCTCTGGCCTAGCAGGCACTGAGCCACCACTGACCTCACAATTGAAAACAGCAGCCACGCACCTAGCACTGGCCTAGCAGGCACTGAGCCACCACTGACCTCACAACCACAAACAGCACCCACGCACCTAGCACTGGCCTAGCAGGCACTGAGCCACCACTGACCTCACAACCACAAACAGCACCCACGCACCTAGCACTGGCCTAGCAGGCACTGAGCCACCACTGACCTCAAAACCACAAACAGCACCCACATACCCATCACTGGCCTAGCAGGAACTGAGCAACCACTGACCTCACAATCACAAACAGCACCCACGCACCTAGCACTGGCCTAGCAGGCACTGAGCCACCACTGACCTCACAACCACAAACAGCAGCCACGCACCTAGCACTGGCCTAGCAGGCACTGAGCCACCACTGACCTCACAACCACAAACAGCACCCACATACCCATCACTGGCCTAGCAGGAACTGAGCAACCACTGACCTCACCACCACAAACAGCAGCCATGGCCCTAGCACTGGCCTAGCAGGCACTGAGCCACCACTGACCTCACAACCACAAACAGCACCCACGCACCTAGCACTGGCCCAGCAGGCACTGAGCCACCACTGACCTCACAACCACAAACAGCACCCACGCACCTAGCACTGGCCCAGCAGGCACTGAGCCACCACTGACCTCAGAACTGAAAACAGCAGCCAAGCACCTAGCACTGGCCTAGCAGGCACTGAGCCACCACTGACCTCACAACCACAAACAGCAGCCACGCACCTAGCACTGGCCTAGCAGGCACTGAGCAACCACTGACCTCAGAACTGAAAACAGCAGCCACGCACCTAGCACTGGCCTAGCAGGCACTGAGCCACCACTGACCTCACAACCACAAACAGCACCCACGCACCTAGCACTGGCCTAGCAGGCACTGAGCAACCACTGACCTCAGAACTGAAAACAGCAGGCAAGCACCTAGCACTGGCCTAGCAGGCACTGAGCCACCACTGACCTCACACCCACAAACAGCACCCACGCACCTAGCACTAGCCTAGCAGGAACTGAGCAACCACTGACCTCACAACCACAAACAGCAGCCACGCATCGAGCACTGGCCTAGCAGGCACTGAGCCACCACTGACCTCACAATTGAAAACAGCACCCACGCACCTAGCACTGGCCTAGCAGGCACTGAGCCACCAATGACCTCACAACCACCAAAAGCACCCACGCACCTAGCACTGGCCTAGCAGGCACTGAGCCACCACTGACCTCACAACCACAAACAGCACCCACGCACCTAGCACTGGCCTAGCAGGCACTGAGCCACCGCTGACCTCACAATTGAAAACAGCAGCCACGCACCTACCACTGGCCTAGCAGGCACTGAGCCACCACTGACCTCACAACCACAAACAGCACCCACGCACCTAGCACTGGCCTAGCAGGCACTGAGCCACAAGTGACCTCAGAATTGCCAGCAGTGATATAGTTTTTCCTTGTTGGCTGTTGTTTATAGATGTATAATTGGCCTACCAGTGTGTGTCAAAGGACGTTGCTTGCTCCTTGCCTATCCCATTCTGAGGAAGTAGTGACTTTACAGGCTTCAGCAAAGCCACCTGCCATCTGCTGGCCTATTATATAGGAAGGCAAGAACAACCTCACAAGCGAAAACAGCAGCCATGTGCCCACCACTGGCCTCTCAATACTGAAACAAAAGTGACCTCACAGTCTGCATTGAAGCCACGTGCATGCTGCTGGCCTAGCATGGACTGAGGCACACCATCCCCAGAAGCACAAACAACACTCATCTCCACACTGCTGCTCTACCAAGTGCTCCTGCACCTGTACAAAAAGAAGCAATGTGTCTGCTGGTGGCCTAGGAGATACTGAGCCCAAATGACTTCACAAACACAAACGTCAGCAATATGCATCGAGCTGGTCTGTCAGGTGCTGAGGCTGAAGTGAGAGGAGAGGAGAAGCTCACCTGGGCCACTTGCATGTCCCTTGATTAAGCTGTTATCACTCTGTACAGAACAGTCTTCTGCAAACACCTGTCATCTCCTGGCAAGACTCTCTCCAGGTCATGCCACAGCTCCACTCTGTCACCCTGCACACAAATCACAAAAGGGAACAATTGGTCTCGCTTTTCCTTTAGTGACATCAAGTCCGAGCTGGGAGCCTTTGCACTGCAGCACCTACACAATGACAGCAGGACGCCACTTCCATTTCTGGTGCATTTCTAGGGACAGAGACCAGCTGAGGGAGCAGCTGCACTGCAAAGGGTTGCTGACACTGTCACATCAACTCAGCACTGCACCAGGCATCAGCCTGACGCCAGACCTCTGCTCTGCCACCTAGTCTACAAACACACTGTCTCTGCCCCACAGAGCTGCCTCTTCTGCTTGATACAACCAGGTGCCACCAAGAAGAGATGCATGCAGGACACTCTCCTCTTGCACACTCCCCAGCCACTGCTCTGCTCGCTGCCTTCCCTTGACTCCTCAACCCAGACACACAGCGAAGCTCTTGAGGTGACACCACAAGGTGGCCAAGGCACTCTGGGCTCACAAGGCCTGTGCAAATGAGCAGCACAAGATCGGGGACAGAGCTGGCTCCTTGGGTGATGCTGCTCTTTTCAGAGGGAAGGATCCTGCTTTCTTTGGGCACAGCAGGCTGCTGCTTTCCACCTCCATCCCCTCAGCAACCTCCACCTAGGGATGGGGGGATGGGGATTTTCTTTAGTAATACAAAAGATACAGATACAGTGTAGAAATAGTAGAGAGTCCAGAAGGGCTCCTGAGCCCAAAGGAACCTCGGGTCCTTTCCTTTACTTACTTGGACAAGGAGCCCCGGGGAAGGGAAAAAGGCTGCAGAGGCTTTGACATGAGGCCCAAGCAATGAGACAGCCCCACACTGGACGGCTGCTGAAATGCCAGCTGTCCTGGCTGCGCAGGCTCTACAGCAGCAGTCCAGGCTCCACAGCTGCCTTCACAGAGCACTGAGGGCTGGGTGCCACGGGCAACCCAGCCCTAGGCACATCTTCACCCCTCGCAGAGCCAGGGGCCCAAGAGCTGCCAGATTTCCTCAGGTCAAGCTACGGAGGCTTTGCAGCCCTCACACAAAGGCACTCAAGACATGCGGGCATTTATTATAAGGGTCTTGGACTCGTCCTATATGGCACCACAATGTTCTAGGAAAAGGAGGGGGTACAGTAGCATTTGCTGAGCGGGCTGGCAGTAACAGCAGTTGTGGGACGTGGAATTTGGAGCACAGCAGAGGTACCAGGAGGTGAACCCACACCCCAAGTCACACAGGGAAGCCAGGCGCATTTATGGAAGCCTTTGCATCCATACATAGCCTCTTCTCAGTCACTTGCAGCTGCTTTCACAGAGGACTCACAATGTTGGCAAAGATGTTGACAGGCACAGGGACACACCCTGGCATCCTGCCTCCACCCTCAGGGGCTCCAGGACTGCACTGGGAACCTCCAGGAGTGGAGCAACCTAGAAAGAAAGAAAGAATCAGAGTGCTACTGTCAGTTCTGCTGGCCTTACAGAGTCTCGACAGGCAGGGGCAAATGTTTCCCCTCCATGCTGAGCTGTATTGGTGAGAGCCTGATCAAAACTTCCCTGGAAAAGGACCCAAGACACCTCATCTACTGGCACCTGCCTTTAGCAGGGTGTTGGAGCCCTACCTCCACATGTCTCCCCCATTGCAGCCTCAAGGAATCGGCTATGCTGAGACTCTTTCCAAAGGCACCAGCAGCTTTGGAGATGCCGCCTCCACCGCACACCAAGGACAGCTGTCTCAGAGCCACCCATCGCCCTCAGAGGCCTGACTTCTCATGAGGTGGCATCTCCCCTCTCTCCAAGGGTCTGCGTAGGCACAAAGTGGAGAAATGGCTCTGACTGATTTGATTAACTACCCATCTCTCTGAGGGATCGCAATGGATTAAGGTCTGAGATAGGAAGATGCAATGAGGGTCCAGCTTCAACAGAAAGCCTTTAAGGAGGGAGAAGATGACTTTCTCCAAGGGAGTCAGTAAAATCCCAAAGACTCACAGAAGCATCAAGACCTTCCGAAACTGCAAGCCTGGACCTCAGCTGACAGAAACCACCAAACTGTGAGCAGCCCTGCCTTGCACCACGATGCTCCAAGGAGGCAACACGGTCACCAGCAGTCCTCACCCAGGTCTCCCAGAAGGACACCGTGATGGCAGGCTGGGCTCTGGGAGCAGAGCACTGCTCTCTCCAGCCACCTCCTCCCATGCTGAGCAGCAAAACACTGGGGCCACCACCTGGCTCCACCACAGGGCACCCCGCACTGTAACATGTTGGGGCCCTTGCGGTACTTCAGAACAATAATCTATATGAAATATAGAGTATGGAACTACACTGTTTAGGATTAGTTGCTTAGCACAACTTGCTTAGCATAAGTAGCTAAATTTGCTGAAGCCTTAGGCCTCAGACTGTAGCTGCTGCTATGTGCTTTGAAGTAGTTTACCAAGGACACTGGTGCAGCTGGGAATGATACATCCTGAGAAAGTACAGATAAACTAGCAGAAGCCAGTGGGAACCAAGGTTAAGGGCTAGACAGCTTTGCTAAACAAGCAGCAAGGTACAAGGCATGACCGCTGTGTGCATGATCGGTGCAATGATTGGCTACCTGTGACATAATCTGTATGAACCACAAATCAAGGGCCAGAGCGCCGAATACTTGTACTTATAAAATAGGCAAATTGCTGAATAAAGATGGAATTGAACCTGCATTCTGTGAATGCGTATGATTCATTACCGTCACTCCCGCGGACCGCGACACTCAGCATCATAGTGAGGGGTGCTCTAACAGTAGTGGGCATCTAGTGTCATTTGAGATGGCCAAAGAAATTCTCCAGCTGGCCCCCACCTCATGCTCTAGAAGGATGTGGGTCTCCCAGTTGCTCCATCAGAGCAAGGAGACACTGGCACATGCCTGGGACCACCTCTGTCTCTTCCAATCTCATCAGAAATTTGTGTGTGAGCAACTGACTCCCACCCTCCATCGCCAGTGATTATTACCAGAGTTTAGACAAAGAGCTCCCGTGCAGACATCTGTGTTGTGCACACTTCAGCTTGGGCAAGGGGAATCCCACCTGCTGTGTTTTTGTGGATTTCATGGGAGTTTGCTGAATCCCACTCCAGTCAAGGGACTTCCAAACCAGAATGAGGTGCCCACATTGACTCATCTGGTGTAACACCTGAACCAAGTGTCAATCAGCTCCATTCTTGCTCCTTTCTACATGTCCTGCCTAGTTAAGAGATGGGAATCAGGGCTTCCAGAGTGGGACATTTCCACCTCTTGCAGATAACCATCCTCTGATGAAACAATCTGTAATGCTGGAATGAGTCTTCCTTCAGTGCTTAGAGAGGGACCATCAGTGATTATTTTAGTTTATTGGAGTGAACATTTCCCAGGAGGAGAGAGCACAAGGGACAGAGAAAGTCATGAGCTCAGCTGGGCCTCTGCTCCTGAGTGGGGCCAGGCTCTGGGGATGGAGGGAGCTCATGGTAACTGGGCAGCACTGCCCAGAGACAGCTGTGTGCAGGAGCAGCTCCTCTGCAAAGAGCAGCAGGGCTCTGGGCACTGCCTGCTGCTGCTGACATGAGAGGAGACAAGGCAGAGAGAAGTGCAAGGCAGTGTGGAGTGGGAGGACAGAGGAGAGCACATTGTGAGAGAAGTCTTCCCAGCCCCTGACACGGTAAGTCTCTGGCTGCAGGGCAATGCTACTGAGGTTCCTGGAAAGGCCTTGAAACCCATCAAGTCCCATGACTGGATTTTTAAGGATCGCTCTCCCAGCTTCTCCTTTGCTGGGGAGGGGGAGATGCTTCAGAGCAGGGATTCCTTGCCACACTGTCACAGGGACAGGGCATGCTGCTGCCTTCTGCCAGGGACAGTGCAGGGGTTTGAAGCTGGAGTGCGCACACATCTCTGCGCACGGCTGTAATTCAGAGCAGTGTTCCTGACCCCAGGGTGCTGTGTGCCTGGGGCAGTGACTCTGCTGCCTGTGAGGATCAGCACTCAGCCAGCCCGGGGAGCTCCCTGCAATACTGCAGGATGAAGCTCTGGGAGAGAGGAGGTATGTCTGGCAGGGCAGGATGATTCTCCTGCTGAGAGGATGCTGCGTGGGACAGGGCTGCTCACAGCTCTAGCTCATGCGCAGGATAGGTCCAAGGAGCCTTTTCAAGAGGAATATGAAGAGAAAGGCTTCTTGAATGGGAAGGAGCTTTCCTTTTGGTATCTCCGCTTTCAGTTCCCTAATTTTGTCAGGGAGAAAAAAGGAACAAGTTTTCTGGTTTGGCAGGGAAGTGGGATTCCTAAACCTTCACTCTCACAGATTAATAGGTCTTTGAGGACCCTCAGCAAGCTGCTTCATCCTCACCTTAGCCTACAGACAGCATTAGGATCACCTTTGGGACCTCATAGGAATTTATTTGACAGGCAGGACCTGCATGCAAAGAGATGACCCTGGCAAGTGCCCTGATCCAGGAGGTTTCTGTAGGGTAGAACTGAGCACACACAGGGTGGGACGGGGTCTATGAGCACTGACCGGGAGAAGATGTTGTGACAGAGAAAGAGCTGCCAGCAGGGACACCTCCAGGCAGCAGGGATGGGCAGGGAATGAGAGGGAACTGCAGGGCATGAGCCACCTCATCTGCAGCGAGACCTCCGACAGAGGAGAGGGGCATCTTTCCTGCTATGGACCCATTCCATGCTGCCTGACAAAGGGGCTGAGAGCGACTGCCCGGCAATGTTACCATCTGCGAGGTGGCATGGCCAGCTGGGTAAGGGGAAGGCTTTCCAGAATGCCTCTCTGTCTCTCTCCTTGCCTCCCTTGGCAGCAGGATCATGGTGTTGCTCCTTGTTTCCCCTCCTGTCCATGATGCTCCTGTTCGTGCTCTCGGGCTTTCTGGGGTTGGGGGTTTTCAGCTGCGGTTCAGACACTAATGCTGCATGTTGTGGAACAGAGGGGACTGCATGGGAATGAGGTTGTCCCAGCCCCCTTCTGACTTGTGGAGCTCCAGAAAATGCAGTCTTTGGGGCTGGGAAATGAGCTGACTCTCCCTTAAGGAGAATCCATCTCCAGTCCTAACAGTCCTTTGACCGTTTCCTTATAGTGTCCTGGCAGACTGCGTGCTGCCCTCTAGAAAGGCACTGCTGTCTCATAGCACCTCTGTGATATCTGAGAGCCCCATGAGGAAGGTGCAGAGATGGTGAGAGTATGGAGATGGTGGTGGGAGGCTGTGTGTGGGCATCTGAAAAGAGCCCTGTGTGTCCTTGGCTACAAGGGGAGTGTGGAGAGCTCCCTCAGGTGCCCAGAGAAAGGGTGAGAAGTTTGGAGATGTGCACTTTGAAACTGGACTCGTGTGCTCTCAGCAGGGGCTGGTTTCTTTCTAGGGCAACATACATGAGTGTGATCATCCTCCAGCTGAAAGAGTTGCAAGCACCGGCCAGCTGGGAATGAGACTAATAGACAGACTAGCTGGCCTCGCTCTGCCAGAAATGACAGTGGATGCTTTCCTGTCAGGATTCACAGTAGAAATGCCAAGGATTTCTAGCTTTGAGGAACACTCCCCAGCGGTGACAAGACCATCTAAAAGAAAATAAAAAATCCCTGAAACTCTGTTCCTCAAACCTCATTCGTTAGAATTCAGAGTGAAGACGCTGAAAAGCCCTTCTAAGCCATGAGTGGATATCACCTGACAGAAAGTGTAACTGTCAGAGCTGGTCACCCCCATTCCCCTGTGCCCACTGCTTTAAAGCACGATTGACTCCTGTGGAGCCCATGGACAGATGTCCCTATTCCTCACAGCCCACTCAGCCAGTGCAAAGCGGAGCTCCAGCACGGGAACTGCACAAAGATCCTCTCGGTAAAGAGAGAGGCAATGTGGGGGGTTGTATGAGACTGCAACGTTTGGGGGCTTCTTGGCTTGAAAAGTCTCTGCTAACTTCTCAAAGTCTTTTCTCCTTTGCACAGTCCCTCGTGCCTGAAGATAACAAAATGTCCAACAGCAGCTCCTACAACAAGTTCCTCCTCCTGGCATCTGCGGACACAAGGCAGCTGCAGCTCTTGCACTTCTTGCTCTGCCTGGGCATCTACCTGGCTGTCCTCTTGGGCAATGGCCTCATCATCACAGCTATAGCCTGTGACCACCGCCTCCACACCCCCATGTACTTCTTCCTCCTCAACCTCTCCCTCCTCGACCTTGGCTCCATCTCCACCACTGTCCCCAAATCCATGGCCAATTCTCTGAGGGACACCAGGGCCATTTCCTACTCAGGGTGTGCTGCCCAGGTCTTCCTGGTTGTTTTCTTGTTAGGAGGAGAGTATTCTCTTCTCACAGTCATGGCCTATGACCGCTACATTGCCATTTGCAAACCCCTGCACTACGAGACCCTCATGGGCAGCAGGGCTTGTGTCAAAATGGCAGCAGCTGCCTGGGCCAGTGGTTTCCTCTATGCTGTCCTGCACACTGCTAACACATTTTCAATACCACTCTGCCAAGGCAACAGAGTGGACCAGTTCTCCTGTGAAATCCCACAGATCCTCAAGCTCTCCTGCTCAGACTCCTACCTCAGGGAAGTTGGACTTATTGCAGTTAGTGCCTTTTTAGGTTTTGGGTGTTTCATTTTCATTGTGCTGTCCTATGTGCAGATCTTCACTGCTGTGCTGAGGATCCCCTCTGAGCAGGGACGACACAAAGCCTTTTCCACGTGCATCCCTCACCTGGCCGTGGTCTCCGTGTTTGTCAGCACTGATGCATTTACCTACCTGAAGCCCCCCTCCATCTCCTCCCAAGTTCTGGATCTGGTGATGACTCTTCTGTATGCGGTGGTGCCTCCAGCAATGAACCCTCTCATCTACAGCATGAGGAACAAGGAGCTCAAAGATGCCCTGAAGAAAGTGATTTCATGGACATTTTTCAGCAGTGGTAACATTGCTCTCCACAAATGACTCTCCCTGTGTCCCGTACCAGGACTGAGCTTTGTTTGTTCACTTTATTTGTATTATTACTACTATTTCTGTTGTTATTATTATTTGTCACCCTGTTACTTCACAAATGGTTGGGTTCATTTCACCTTTACTGAGACTGCTCTGTCTCACCTGGTGCCCATATAAAGTTGTGTCCAACACTGGGTCAGAGCTGACTCCCTCACAGTATCTCTGTAATAAAGTAGGTTTTCCCAGGTGCAGGGCCTGAAGGCTGGGCTCTTCCTCCAAAGCTGCTGTCCCTCATGCCCTATCAAAACACATACCTTGAGACAATCCCGTCCACCCTGTGTGGTGTTCCTTACCCCAAATTTCACCGCCCAGACAAGGGTCCATGCCCAGCTGGAGGACTGGATGTCCAGCTGTGAGCTCTGGGAGGATGAGTCCTCTGCTGGGTCCTCTGCAGGGCTGGCAGGGAACATGCAGAGGAGGTCCTGGGGCCGTTTACTGGGCCTGTGGACCATCTTCCTGCCATGGGGGCCCTCAAGCAGGGTCTGTCAAAACAAAGGTCTGGCTCAGCCTGCTGCTGCACGAACAGAGAGGAGAAACTGCTCCAGGAAACTCCTCACACACCCAGTGTCTCATACCACCTATTTCCAGCATTGGCCATTCCCTGTGGTCCTGGTGAGGGGTGATCTTGGAATGTGACCAGCTCCATCTATCTGCTGGACTGTGCATGTGTATGGAGGCAATGTCCAGCCCTGCCTGGCCTCTCTGTGGGCTCAGACCTCATCAGACCACAGAGCATGGCCTTCTTCTAACCCCCGGGTGGAAGAGGATCAGGGCTGGGCAGGGTGTGGGGACTGGTGGGAGGCTGCCAGGCAGGAGGGCCGCGGTGGCCAGGGCACCAAAGGCTGTCATAGGGACCATACTCGGGGGATGTTTCCCCATCCCAGAATGCACCCTGTCCTGTGTGGTGCCTGCACAGTGGGACTGTAGGGACACGTGCAGGGCAGCAGGGCTGGGCCAGTGGAGGGATGAGGTGCTGATGGGAGCCCCGACACTCCAGAACCTCCTGACAGTCATGAAGGGAACTCACTGCTGCTAGTAGGACTGTGGGTTTCTCAAGGGCTACAGCCACGAGCACTGCCTGCCAGGACTCCCAGACCCAGCACAGATGGTCAGTGACCAGCACTGCAGCACATAGTGTCCCCCGTCCTTTCTCACCATCCTCTCTCAGGAGCACCGCTGGGTGAGTTGAAGGAAAAAATAAAGAAATAACCATGGTAGTTGAGTAGCACTGGGGCAGGGGACAGGAAATCTTTAAAAACTCTGCTGGAGAAAGCACCTACCAACCTCATCTAACTGTCAAGTTAGCCCAGCTCAGAGCAGATCGTGGACCTGGAGATCTCTGGTGGTCCCTCCCAACACAAATCCTCTAGGAGGAAGGGCCTGGAAGGCAGAGTGAGGCGCAGGGGACACTGTTGTGGGGTTGAGGCCTTGCTGGCATTTGTACTGCCTGGTCAAGCCTGTCCTCAGAGTCACACAGTGAGCAAGTTCATCCTCAAAAAGAGTCTCTGCTCCATGGGCAACAGGAGTCAAACCAGTGCCGGGAGACTGCAGAAAAGTTCTCAGGAACACACCAGGCATTCAGGCCCTTTGACTGCTGAGGTGTCCCCAGAGCGGTGCTTTGCATCTGGGGTCTTAAGGGCTGAGAAATATTTGGAGCTAGAGCAGATTGCAGTCCCATCTCCTGGGCTCACAGGTTACAGGGCATCAGCAGGACTGTACCAGCTGCAGGGAGGGAATCACTGTCCAGTCTCACCTAGAGGACAAGGGTCCCACCACAGCTTCTGGGTGGCCACGGCTGCAGGCTGCAGACCCCACTCTGTTCCCAACAGATGTCCTGCCTGGGGCTGGATGGTGCCCAGCAACAAGGAAGGCATGCCTGGGGGTCTGGTGCCTTTGGGGTTGGTGGCCTTTGGACCAGACTCTGTCAGTGAGGACTCAGGAGCTTCTCTGGCTCCACGTTAGTGGCAAAGTTCATGTCCCAGCTTCTTCCCTCTGGAGAGCTGGGAATTTCATTCTCAGGAGAAGGGGAAATAGGAAACCATTTTATCCATGTGATCACCCCGTCAACCCTCTACTGTCTTCTCCTTCTCTATCACCCCCAGAAGTTCTTTGGCAGGGGCATTTTTTTGGTTTCTGACCTTTCTATCTGACCCTGCTTTGAGCAGCACGTTGCACTACAGGCCTCCTGTGGTCTCTTCAACCTGAATTATCCTGAACGCCTATGACCTCAGGCCCCATTTCAAGCACAGAGCAAATGTCTCTGGGACAGGAGTCCTTTGTGCTTTATGTGACCATCTAAAAGAAGGCAGGTGAACACCTCCTCCTCCCCATTGACTGTAAGGGCAGCCTGGGAGGCACTGCCTCAGGCATAGCTACATTACAATGGAAGTTCTTTGCATCCACCTTTAACCACCTGAAAGGCCATTGCCTGGAACCCCTCAGTGGTGAGGGGAGAAGAGCAAGCTTTTCTGCAGTGTGATTTCTGTACCTCTGTAGTTTGTGCCTCTAAGTAGATGGTGCCACCCTCCCCTTGGTTTCTTGCCTGAAGCTCAGGCTGGATGGGGATGTGAATGTGGAGGTTGTCTGTCACTGCACTGACTGTGAGATGGTGGAGATGTAGGAGGAATAACAGAGTCACCACCCAGGACTGCAGCAGAGAGGATTTCATCTTGTTTGGGGTGGAGTTAGGCAAGCCAAAGCACAGCTGGAGCTGGAGCTGGATCTAGGAAGGGATGGGGAGGGTAACCTGAAGGACTTCTGCAAGGATGTTGGTAGCATAAGGCAGCCATCCAATGGAAGATGTGGTGTCCCTGCTCAGTGGGGCAGGGGACATAGTGACAAAGACAAGGGAAAGGCTGAGGAGCTCATTGCGTCTTTTACCTTGTCTTTTCCTGGTCTTGTCTACTGCCAGGCCTCCCTGGCCCCTGAGTCCTTTGGCAGCATCTGTGGTAGCAAAGCCTCACCCATGGTAGAGGAAGACGTAGCTGGGGAGAACTTTTGCCGAGTGGGCACACACAAGTCCATGTCAGCAGACGGGAAGCATGCCAGGGTGCAGCGAGAGGTGCCTGGAGTCACTGCAATGCTGTTCCCAATTGTCTATGAAATGTCAGGGTAATCAGGGAGGTTCCTGAAGACTGGGAAAAGGCAGACATCACACCCATTTTCCAGAAGGGCCAGAGGGAGGGTCTGGGGAATGACAGGCTGGTCATGTTCATCTCAGTCCCTGGGAAGGTGATCGAACAAATCCTCCTGGAAGCCATCTTCAAGCATAGGAAGGAGAAGGCCTGGAAGAGGCAGCATGCGTTGACCAAGGGGAAATGGAAAGCATGCCTGACCAACCTGATTGCCTGCTACCATAAGGTGAATGCCTGCCTGCACAAGGGGAAAGCAGGGGATTTTGTGAACCTTCACTTTAACAAAGCCTTGGACACAGTCCCCCAGAGTCTCCTTGGAGCCAAATTGTTGAGATCTGCCCTGGATCAATGGACCATAAGGCAGGTGGAAGATTGGATGGACCATCAGGCTGAAACGCTCTGATCAGTGGTACGAGTTCCAAGTGGCAGCTGGTTACTAGTGGCATCCCTCAGTGATCACCATGTGGGGCAGGACTGTTTAACACCTTTATGAATGGCCTGCACAACAGATGGAGTGACTCTCAGCACCCTTGTGGACAATGCATAAGTGTGGAGAGCCCCTGGGCAACCTCATCTACTTCCCTCTGCATTGACCAGGGCGGCTGGGACTAGGTGATGTCCAGATGTGTCGTCCACCCTAAGTGCTGTGATTCAGTGTATCTTTCCCTGGAGAGCTCTGTAAAGAGAGAAGAGGCCGAGGAAGAAGAAAGGCCAGAGAGGCAGAAGAAGAGAGCTGAAACATGACAGTTTAAATAAAGTAGTTCCTCCGAACAAAGTTTCTCCATTCTGAGTGCTGGTAAAAAATGTATTTTGATGAATAATGTGTGCATATACATATGTATATATTCACTCACATAGACAGGCTAATTCCTGTAGTGCATGAACATGGTGCTGCCAATTAATAAGACAGAAAAAAATATATGGCAATGGTGAAAACTGTGTGAAGTTTTGGAAACGAGCATTTCTTGTCTATTGCTGCACTGAGTTATTTTTTGAGAAGATCTCAACTTATGAGTAGGATCTCCTTTTGGGGCTTGATTCATCTGACCACAGAGAGAGGCTATTGCTGCCTGAGATGCCCTGGGGTAGTTGTGTTGCCATGTGGAAATTTTGGAGGTGGCTCCTGTGGGACCTTAGCTGGTCTTTAGGAAAGGTATCTCAAAACAACTCCATTGAGACAACTTAGTTCCCTCCATAGAGGAGAAATGCAACTCCAGAGACCTGGATTTGACAGAGAAATCTGCACTGTCGGGGTCTGGCCTTGGGTGAGATCAGCCTCCTCCTTGTTGTCAATGAGCTCCCTTCTTGCCCCGTTCTGTGTGTCCTGCCTAGTTAAGAGATGGGAATCGGGGCTTCCAGAGTCAGACATTTCCACCTCTTGCACATAACCATGCTCCGATGAGACAATCTGTAATGCTGGAATCAGTCTTCCTTCTGTGCATAGAGAAGGCCCATTGGTGATTATTTTCGTCTACTTCAATGAACATGATGAAAGAGTGGAAATCTTCAGGAAGGGTGTTAATGGCGGGAGAAGAAATATCGATCTGCCCTTGACCTTGTGTTTCCACTGCTCTGTCTTTTAAGCTGTGGATGTAATCTCAGTGCTCTCTCACATATTTCCACATGTCCTGATTAAACTGGTCATTTCTAAAGGCATCTTTGCATCTCTGGCCATGTGCTCTTTCCATAGTTTCCCAGTTTTCCTCTTCCCCTTAATCTTTATCCTTTCAGGTACCTCTCAGCTCTCCAGGTGCTGCTCTGAGCTGCTGGGAGTCTGAAGCTTGCCTCATCTTTCAGCAGTCTCCTTGTCTCTTTAGCCACCTCCTTTGCTGTGTTTCTTGTCTATCCTTTCCTATCTATCTGTGGAAAGCATTTCAAGGCAGGTTATGCCTTGTGGGCAGTTGACCTCACTGGAGGCAGCTTGGACTTGGCATATAGTTGAGGAGTTTCTTTAATATTTATAAACTGTTCCAAATTTTATTTTTGTTTGTTTGCTATTAAGAAAAAAACCTTCTGTGCCTGCTTGCAGCTAGTTCTTGAAGGAAAGCAGGTGGGAACTGGTGCACATGAGCTGTAACATTCAGCTACAGACTTGAGTGGAAAATGGTTTGATTTTTCACAAGAGTGATGTGAGGTCCCCAGTGGCTGATGAGGGCAATGGCAGGGCTGGGGAGCTGGGGAAGAAGGTTCTCCATACATGTCTCCTATCAAAAACACTGCTTTGCCTACATGCCCTGACTTCATTAGGAGACACTGTGGGTCAGTATGAATTGGGGAATGTGGGTATGACTTATTCTGAAAAGTGAAGAATCAAGAAAGCTTAAGAAGCAGACATCTTTCTTTTTCAGGTGCTCATTGACCTCTTTCTCTTCTAAATACACTCCTGCAAACTTTCCAATTAACCACACAAGAATTGACAAACAAGAAAATTATGGAAAGAGGCATGGCTCCTTAGGGATTTTTGTATTTTAATGACCCCTTGGGTGTATTTGGTGCTGAGCTCATGAACTTCAGATACTGAGAGGAGTCTGAAGCAACTTCTCAAAACTTAATGTCAGAAGAAAATCCGAAGTTTCTTGGAGCGTTAAAAGGTCCCACTGAGGGCCATTACCAAGAAAGTCTCCCCAGGGGCTGATTAGAGCTGAAAGTTAGAGGCCCTGATTGCAGGCAGGCAAAGGCAATGTGAGGGTGGCTGTGATGACAAGTCAACCTTGATGTGTGTTATCAAGCAGAGCGACTAGGCACTGACAGCCAGTCCCTGGGTAGGGTGATGCTTTCCATCACGCATTGCTCAGGGCTCTTCCTAGGGCCAGTGTGAGGGTGGGGGTGCACATGCAGAGTGCAGGAGCATGATATGGCACCTCCTGGGCTCCCAAGGGACAAGGAGGCAGCGAGGCCACAGTGCTTTAAGGAATGGCATCTTCTTGTGGACCTCGGTGTCAGAGACACCAGCCATAGCCAAGAAGAAAAAGACCTAGCTGTGTTGGGAGCTTTCAGCCGTGGCAGTGCCCTCGGCCATCTCCACCACAGGCTGTCCTATGCTTTCCCACGCCTGTGCCTGTTTCCCTGCAGACTGCACACACCCAAGCTGCTTCCCCACCTTGCTCTCACCCCGCGATCTCCCTGCCTCTCCTGATGTCTTCCTGTCCTCACTTGCTTTTCCTTGAAACACAAAGGCAGGGGCTGATCACAGACTCCCTCTAGGTGACCTGTTGCACCTCAGCACTACCCTAGGAGTGACATTCTTTTGACCTGAAGTGCAGTCTGAACCTCTCAAGATGCATTTTGTGGATCTTTCTCCTTTGCATGCTGTTTCCCTATACTAAGAAAAGCTCCATCATCTCTGAAACCACCCTTCAAGCAGTCACAGGCTTCTATACTACTGTACTTTTCTCCACTTCATCAGGCTAAAGAAGCCCAGGTCCATCAACCTCTCCTCATGGTCATGATTATTCCCGCCTAGTCACAGGACTCGACTCTCCACTTCTAAATCTTCATGAAGTATCTGTTTTCTGAATCACCCGAATTTCTCAACTTCCTTCTGGACTGAAGCTCCTCTGTGTCAAAACCAAACCAAACCAAACAAACAAACAAATAAACAAAGAAACCAAGCCAGTGCCAATGAGTTAAGGGTGAGCAGGGGTGGGGTGGGCTGTATGGAACAGGATCAGTGTGGTAAAAGAGACAGAAGGAATGGAAAAAAAAGAGAAGGAAATTAAAAGTGATTTGGATTGATCAGGGCTGTCTTGGGGATTCCTGCCAAGAAGCCCTGCATCTGAAGAATTCTGCCTGCAGGAGGACAAGAAAGCTGCCTGCTTCCACTGGCACAGGGCACCTGCATGCTTTCCCTGACATCCACAAGAGAAGATTGAGAGTGGGAAGAACCATGGACACCTTCAGGGTGGAAGGGACCTCAGGAGGTCTCTATCCCTTCATGTGCCCAGTAATGTGATCTGAGAGGATTTTTTCCATGACTCACTGCTCACCCAAGTGAGGCTGAACTGCCTGCAGCTCCCCAGGTTGCCCTTGTGGCCTTTTTGGAAGATGGATGTAACTATTACCTTTCTGCTACTGTCCCATCCCTGATCAGTTCCTCCTTGTTTGAAATTTCCAGATACAAAAAAGCATCACACTTATTGGCCCATCTGGCAGCTGTGTGAAGAAGTTGTCCTTGATGCCCTCCAGAAACCTCCTGGCCTGCTTGCACTCTGCTGTTTGTCCTTCCAGTTCATGTCAGGGAGATTAAAGTCCTGCCAACAAGAACCAGGGCCTGTGATCCACAGACTTGCTCCGGTTGCTTAAAGGAGACTGCATCCACCTCCTCACCCTCATTAGGTGGTCTGTAGCTCCCACCATGATGTCACCCCTACTATGATGCTCACCTACAAGCACTCACCCAAACCCTTGCCTCTCCCATGCAAAGCTCCGCACATCCGAGCTGCCCTTTCACACAAAATGCATCCTCCCTCCTCATCTTCTCTAACAGCCTCTCCTGAAGTGATTGTACCCTACAAGCATTGCCCTCCAGTCATGTGAGTGATCCCACCACACTTTAGTCATTCCAGTGATGTTTCACACCTGCAAAGGCTTGTACATCTCCATCTGCTCCTGTCTCTACTCCAGGCTGCATGCATTTGCATATATTAGGGTTGCAGAGCACCAGTTGTGCACAGAGAGCAGACTGGTTGTGGTGAAAGCTGTTAGCAAGAGCCAAAGACACTGTGTGCAATGGCCCCACTTCAGAGCAGAGCCATGCTGACATAGATAGCAGGTGGCAATGTAATGGTGCAAGGAGGTTCCCAATGAGAGGGCAAAGGCTGAAGTGCCCAAGGCCAGCGAGAAACAGAGCTGGGCTGTGCCGAAATGGCAGGAGAGGGGTTGGCTGCCTGAGCTGATTTGTAGCAGCTTGGGGCCTGTGACAGAGGTGAAGCGATCTCCAGGCAGGACAAGGTGCCACTGAAGAAGTCCCTGGCACTGGGCAGCCTGTGATCGAGCCACCCTGAGGTCATCATTAGTCCAGCTCCTGTTCATATCATCTGGTGGTAAGAAGAGGTTCAGACAGAGAAGAGCTAGAAGGGTTTGAGAGTGCAGAGAGTAGAGCAGAGACCTTGGTGTGATGTGCCTCCCATTTATGCAGCACGCTTGAATGCGGTCAGGAAAGACTTTGCCTAAAGGCAGTGGTGGGATGCAGTTGTCTGGGCACAGGTAGGAAAACCTGAGTTGCCCTGGGTTGTCTGCCCAGCAACCACTCCAAAGGGGCATGGTTTTCCCATAGGTCCCAGGCATTTATGCTAGAAACCCCAGGCATCTGGCATGGCCCTGCCAGCCTATTTCTAAGCCATTACATCAAGTGTGTGCACTGAATTCCATTAGCAGTTTGCACTGTAGGCATCTCCATGTGTCTCAGCATCATAGTGAGGGGTGCTCTAACAGTAGTGGGCATCTAGTGTCATTTGAGATGGCCAAGGAAATTCCCCACCTGGCCCCCACCTCATGCTGTAGAAGGATGTGGGTCTCCCAGTTGCTCCATGAGAGCAAGCAGACACTGGCACATGCCTGGGACCACCTCTGTCTCTTCCAATGTCAACAGGTGTCACCAGATAGCTGACTCCCACCCTCCATCTGAGGTGATTACAATGGGAGCTTGGAGAAAGAGCTCCCATACAGACATCTGTGTTATGCACACTTCAGCTTGGGCAAGGGGAATCCCACCTCCTGTGTGTCTGTGGAGTTCACAGGAGTTTGCTGAATCCCACTCCAGCCAAGGGGGCTTCCAAACCAGAATGAGATGCCCAGACTGACTCATCTGAGTCAGCACCTGAACCATGTGTCAATGAGCTCCCTTCTTGCTCCTTTCTGCATGTCCTGCCTAGTTAAGAGATGGGAATTGGGGCTTTCAGAGTGGGACACTTCCACCTCTTGCAGATAACCATCCTCTGATGAAACAATCTGTAATGCTGGAATCAGTCTTCCTTCAGTGCTTAGAGAGGGACCATCCGTGATTATTTTAGTTTATTGGAGTGAACATTTCCCAGGAGGAGGGAGCACAAGGGACAGAGAAATTCATGAGCTCAGCTGGGCCTCTGCTCCTGAGCGGGGCCAGGCTGCAGGGATGGAGGGAGCTCATGGCAACCTGGCAGCACTGCCCAGAGCCAGCTGTGTGCAGGAGCAGCTCCTCTGCAAAGAGCAGCAGGGCTGTGGGCACTGCCTGCTGCTGCTGCCATGAGAGGAGAGAAGGCAGAGAGAAGGGAAGGGTAGTGTGGAGTGGGAGGAGAGAGGAGAGCTGCTTGTGGGAGAAGTCTTCACAGCCCTGAACACAGTAAGTCTCTGGCTGCAGGGCAATGCTACTGAGGTTCCTGGAGGGGTCTCCTAAACCCTACACATCTCATCCTACATCTGTTTGTTAAGGATGTCTCTTCTGGTTTTTCCTTTGCAGAGGAGGCAGAGATGCTTCAGAACAGGGATTTGCCTCCACATCATTAAAGGGACAGGGCATCCTGCTCCTTTTTCTTGGGGACAGCTGCAGGGGTGTGCAGCCGGCGTGTGCAGACAGGTCTGTCCAGGGCTGTAATTCAGAGCAGTGTTCCTGCCCCCCAGGGTGCTGTGTGCCTGGGACAGTGACTCTGCTGCCTGCGAGGGTCAGCGCTCAGCCTGCCTGGGGAGCTCCCCGCAGTGCTGTGGGGAGAAGCTCTGGGTGGAAGGAGTGATCCCTGGTGGGGCAGGTTCATTCTCCCTTTGAGAGGGTGCTGTGTGGGTCAGGTCTGCCCACAGCTCCAGCTCACTCCCAGGATATTTCTGAAGGAAACGTTCCAAATGGAAGGTCAAGGCAGGGAATACATGAAAGGGAAGGAGCTGTCATGAGTCTGTGCTTTCACTTTGATTCTCTTTGGGCAGGGTGAGATGGGATTGGATCTGTCAGCTTTAGACAGGGGACTGAGACGGTGACACTGAGAGAGGAGCAGTTCTGGGAGGGACTCAGCAAATGCCTTCATGCACCCCTCAGCCTAAGGACAGAACCAGCATCACCTTTCCAGCCTCAGCAAGGTTTCTCTCACCTGCTCCATAGCACCTGCAGACACGGAGGTGCCCTGGGCAGTGTCCTGCCCCCGGGAGGTTTCTGCAGGGCAGAGCTGAGCTCTCAGCAGGTGGGATGGGGTGTGTGAGCACTGAGAGGGGAGAAATGTGGGGACAGAGAAACAGCTCCCCGCTGGGATGGTTCCTGTCAGCAGGAACTGTCAGCAGGAGTCATGCTCCAAGTGTGAGAGGAAACTGTCAACTCCAACATCTCCTCTCCTCTCCCAGCCAGCACAGCCCTCTGCTCTCAAGGCTGGGGGGTCCAGGGCAGGAGTCGTTTCCTCAGCAGCCGGACCTCCAGGAGAGGAGACACTCCTGAGTGCCCCTCTGTCCCTCCCTGACCCTGCCTCCCTCACGACAAATATCATGGTATTGCTCCATGTTTCCCACCTGCCTGTGCTGCCCTTGTCCTTTCTCTTGGACTCTCTGGGCAGGGGGGGTTCTGATGCAGTTCAGACACTGAGACCCTGCGGGTGCTGCCATGCAAATGTGTCCTTAGCTGTGAGGGGCCCAAGTCCCCCTCTAACCTGTGGGTCTCTGGGCAATGCAGTGTGGGGGTCTGGGAATGAGCCAACTCTCTCATCAGGACACCCCATCCTTAGGACATTCCGCCATTTCCCTGGGGTGTCTGGCTGGGCTGCAAGCTGCCCTCCACAAGGACACAGCTCTCCCATTGCAGCTGTGTGTTATCTAGGTGCCCCAGGCAGAAGCCACCTAGATACTGAGGCCACGCTGAGACATGCTGGTGGGAAGCTGGATGTGGGCAGCTGGAAGGAGCCCGATGTGTTGCTGGCTAGAAGGGGAGGACTGAGACCTGCCTCACATCCCCTCAGAAAGAGTGCTGATGATGGGCACTTTGCAAGTGCATTCCTCTGCTCTCCGCGGTGTCATTTCTTTTTCAGGTAACACAAGTGCAACTGTCGTCCACCTCTGAGGTGGGAGCACAGGGCATCTGGGAAGAAGGCAGATGGACAGGCTGGCTCTGCTCCCTCTGCACTAATGCCAGAGTGAAGCCTTTTGCCTCTCTAGAATCACAGCTGCTCACTCTGAGTGCAGCAGCAATGCAGAGGATTTCTACCTCCAGGAATCCTCCTCAGGTATGACAGGGTCAGCTAAAAAAAAAACAAAAAAGCCTTAAAACACTTAATGCACCCACATTATTTAGAAGTGGGAGCGAAGATGCTGAAAATCCCTTCAACATTATGTGTGGGTTAAATCTGACTGGAACTGGGAATATAAATTTTAGTCACCTGCTTCCATGTACACAGTGCTGTCGGTCAGGGCTGGCTTCTCTAGAGCCCACGGGCAGAGGCCTCTGCTCCTCAGAGCAAACTCAGCCAGCACAAAGCAGAGCTCATGCCACGGAGCTCAATGATGGTGCTGCTGAAGTGGGGAGAGGTAATGTGTGTGTTTGGGGGGAGGTTATGAGAAAGTTTGCTCAGAGAAGTCTGCCCTAATTTGTCAATGTCTCTTCTTCATCACACAGTCTCCCTGTGCCCTAAAGGATTGAAATGTCCAACAGCAGCTCCCTCAACGAGTTCCTCCTCCTGGCATTCACAGACACACGGGAGCTTCAGCTCTTGCACTTCTCACTCTTCCTAGGCATCTACCTGGCTGCCCTCCTGGGCAATGGCCTCATCATCACAGCCGTAGCATGTGACCACCGCCTCCACACCCCCATGTACTTCTTCCTCCTCAACCTCTCCCTCCTCGACCTTGGCACCATCTCTACCACTGTCCCCAAATCCATGGCCAATTCTCTGTGGGACACCAGGGCCATTTCCTATTTAGGATGTGCTGTCCAGCTCTTTTTCATTGTCTTTTTCATGTTGGCTGAGTATTCTCTTCTCACAGTCATGTCCTATGACCGCTACATTGCCATCTGCAAACCCCTGCACTACGGGAACCTCATGGACAAGAGAGCTTGTGTGAGAATGGCAGCAGCTGCCTGGGCCAGTGGTTTTCTCAATGCTCTCCTTCACACTGGGAACACATTTTCAATACCACTCTGCCAAGGTAACACAGTGGACCAGTTTTTCTGTGAGATTCCCCCACTCCTCAAGCTCTCCTGCTCAGACTCCTACCTCAGGGAAATTGGGCTGATTGGGGTTAGTGCCTGTGTAGCCCTTGGGTGTTTCATTTTCATTGTGCTGTCGTACGTGCAGATCTTCACTGCTGTGCTGAGGATCCCCTCTGAGCAGGGCCGGCACAAAGCCTTTTCCATGTGCATCCCTCACCTGGCCGTGGTCTCCCTGTTTCTCAGCACTATAATATATGCCTCCCTGAAGCCCCCCTCCCTCTCCTCCCCAGCTCTGGATCTGGTGGTGGCCGTTCTGTACGCAGTGGTGCCTCCAATGGTGAACCCCCTCATCTACAGCATGAGGAACAAGGAGCTCAAGGATGCTGTCAGGAAACTTTTTCAATGGGTCCAATGTCAGCACCAATAACTGTCCCATGTGCAATTCCTCTGTATTTCCAGGGTATTTGACATCATAGCTGTGTGTTGGTCATGTCTGTCTTTCTTATTTTTCTCTGTTATATTCTTGTAAAAGAAAAGCTATTTTGCTTTGGGCCACTTTTCCTAAGGAATCTCTCATTTGAATCTGACCCAGAGGCCATGTTGAAGCAGGAAGCCAGGCTTCCCCCTTCATCAGCAGAGGTGGGAGAACCTCAGAGCCCGCTAGGCTGAGCTCCCACAGATGTCCCCAGTGCAATGCAAAGAGTTTCCCTTTGCAGGGTCTCTTTCGGCATTGTCTCTTTCGACATCAAGGGAGCTCAGGGGCACAGAGTCAGGCTCAGACGAGTACAGGTGGGGTGAGACCATGGGTCCCATGTCCATTAGGAGAGCTCAGCTCCCCTAACCACAGTTATTGTGTGATCTCAAACTCCTCTCCTTTGAGGGTGGCAGCCAAATGTCACTGTGGGCTGGTCCCTTCCCTCTCCAGCACTCCAACACCAGAAGTGGAGGGGGAGGGGAGGGGAGGAGCAGCTTGTGGGGACAGACCCTGTGCTTGACAGCATCATCCCCCTACTGCCACAGCAGGCATTTCCTCACTGCAGCCTTTGCAGCTTTCCTTGAGACATGTCCCCACACAGCAGTAGGACTTTCTCTTTTCAGATTTGTTCCTCCTGTTCATTTCCATGCTGGCCTTCTGGACTCCATTCTGTGGATATGGCCCCAGAGTTCTCATAACCTGGTGGTGGTAGGGTTGTGTTTCCATGTGCATGTGTCCTGTGAGCACAGGCAAGACCAGGCAATGGGCACCCTTATGCCAGACCTGGCCTCCGGAGTAACATTTCCATAATAAAGGGGGATCTTCCTTGTGACGTGCCTGAAGTCTGGTCTTTCTTTAGAAGATGGAGTCAAAAATACACCCAAGGGATTGCACCAGAAAAGGGCCTGCTCTTCTGCTTGTGAACTCCTTAGGATCCAGGGGATGAGTTCAGAGTCCCTGCGTCTGTTAGGGACTGCAACCTGGATTCTGGGATCATCTGTTGGTGAGCAGTGAAGATGGTGAATGGTGTCTGAATTGCCTGCCCTGGGCAGTCCCACAGGTGACAGTGCTGATGAGAGATGCCCATTCTTCTGGAGGGGAATCTGAGCCCCCAGGAGAGCTCAGGGGATCTCCAGGGACAGCGTGCGCCTGGGGTGGACAGTGAGTGGAGCCTCACTAAGTGAGGAACGGTCCATGGTGTAGTGACCGGAAGGTAAAGCACTAAATCCAGGTATGCATGGGGAAACGAGGTCTCTGCAATCCCCGGAGAGGCAGTGGGGACCCAGGAGGCCCAGGGAAGGGGCACGGGAGAGTGATTCCTGCACCCTCAGTGAAACACCACAGGCTGCAGCTAGTGCACGCCCAAACACATCTCCTGCCATTGCAAATGCCCTGGGGTCTCTCTGAGAACCATCCATGAGCACAGACAGGTGCCAGCAGTATCAGCAGTGGTGATCCCTGTCCAGCTGGATCTGCTTCCTGCCCCGACCAGCATGGTCTGTAGCCCCACAGCAGGGCTGCTCTGTGTGAAAGAGGAGGCGGGAGCTGAGGGTGCTGGCAAGGCAGGCAGGGCAGGGACCCACCGATGAGAGGTGCCGTCCCGCAGTGCCTGGACGAGAAGAGCAGAGGTCTGGGAATGGTAACAAGGTTCAGGCACAGTCCAGCAATGGCCAGACAAGACTGGAGGGCTCCAACCAGACCTGTTTTGCATGGGAGTTTGGATGGGAGACTTCCAGAGGTCCCTTTCCACCAAAACTCCTCTGTGACTCCATGAATTCTTGTTTCTCAGCCTCTGCTCCAGAACACCTGGAAGCTCACTCTTCCCTCGAAGCCCATGAACGTCCTCGTATTCCTACCCTCGAGCTGGTATCCATCCCGAACCTGAAGCCTGGCCAGTGTCATGACTGTGCAGGTGAGGGCAGAGGTCTTTGCCTCAACTTCCCTGCTTCTCCCCTGCTACCGGCACTGCTGCTGCTGTGCCAGTGTCAAATCCTCCTGCTGCCAGACTGCCCCGGGGCCCGAGGCAGCTGCAGTGCCCTCCAGGGCTGTGCTGGAGCCTTTCAGTAGCAGGCTGAGGTGGGACTGACACTACCAGGGTGGATGGGGCGAAGGCTCCCCTCTGCCATGCTGGGGCTGGGGCTGAGGCTGGGGCTGGGCACAGCGTTTTCCTGGGGAGCTCCCGGAGGAGTCGCTCTGGGACTGGTTGCCCTCCTGGGCAACAGCCTCATCATCACAGTGGTAGCCTGCGACCACCACCTCCACACCCCCATGTACTTCTTCCTCCTCAACCTCTCCTTCCTTGACCTTGGCTCCATCTCCACCACTCTCCCCAAATCCATGACTAATTCCCTCTGGAACACCATGACCATTTCCTATTCAGGATGTTCTGTGCAAGTCTTTCTATTTGTCTTCTTGTTAGGAGGAGAGTTTTCTGTTCTCACAGTCATGGCCTATGACCGCTTTGTTGCCATCTGCAGGCTCCTGCACTACGGGAACCTCATGGGCAGTAGAGCTTGCATCAAAAGGGCAGCAGCTGCTTGGGCCAGTGGTTTTCTCTGTGCTCTCCTTCACACTGGGAACACATTTTCAATACCACTCTGCCAAGGCAACACAGTGGACCAGTTCTTCTGTGAAGTTCCCCAGATCCTCAAGCTCTCCTGCTCAGACTCCTACCTCAGGGAAGTTGGGCTTCTTGTGGTTGGTGTCTGTTTAGGCTTTGGGTGTTTTGTTTTCATTGTGCTGTCCTATGTGCAGATCTTCACTGCTGTGCTGAGGATCCCTTCTGAGCAGGGATGACACAAAGCCTTTTCCATGTGCCTCCTCACCTGGCCGTGGTCTCCCTTTTTCTCAGCACTGTCATGTTTGCCTCCCTGAAGCCACCCTCCCTCTCCTCACCAGCTCTGGATTTGGTGGTGGCTGTCCTGTACTCAGTGGTGCCTCCAGCAGTAAACCCCCTCATCTACAGCTTGAGGAACAAGGAACTCAAGGTGGCACTGAAGAAACTGGTTCGGCTGGTACTAGTTCAGCAGCAATAAGCTCCCCATCACTCTTCATTAGTGGTTTCCAATTCATCTTAGACAACTCTTACGCTTTGGGCATTCTCTCTGTGATAATCATGTTTGTGTAGAAGTGTTTGAACTCATCCCACTTATCAAGCAACATGAACCCAGTCTATTTGATTCAGAGGCCTTCTGTGAATGTGTCTATCACTGTGTCAGTGCTGGCCTCCCAAATAGCATCACAGTAATAAAAGGGGATCTCCTCAGCACAGTGCCTGAAGGTTGGGCTCCTCTTCCAAAACGGGAGCCAAGAATGCGCTCAGGGAATTGCACCTGAAAAGGCCCTGTTGCCGTGCCTGGGTTTTCCATGGGCTAAGCAGGATGTGCTCATAGGGTGATGTGTGAGGGAATGAGGGCTGGATTCAGCTGTCACTGGTGGGTGCCCAGTGGCCCTGGAGGGGGTGAGCGGTATCTGCCAGGGACTGTTCCACATATTAGAGGGCTGGTGACGGACTCCTATCCTTCTGGAAGGGAGCATGGAGCCACCAGAAGAGCACAGGGGATCTCCAGGGGCAGCGTGGGACAGGCAGTGAGTGGAGACTCCCAAAACCAAGTGGAGTCACCCAAATGTAAAGGGCCAAACTGAGGAATGCACCAAATCAGGGCTTTTCAATCTCAGGAGAGGCAGTGGGCTGGGTCTAAAGACACCTCTGACCCCATCTTGAGCAATGTGAACTGCCCTGTGATTGCTCCATGCATCCTCCACAGGCACAGATGCTGGGGAGGGGGGTGTCAGGTGCAATGATGCTGGGCCAGCTGGCTCTGCCCTGACCAGCATGGCCAGTGTGGAGTCACCCCATGGCCCCACAGTACACTCACCCTGCAGAGCAGCACCGCCAGCCCGGATCCCTGCGAGGAGCACAGGAGAGGGCTGCAGGAATGGCCAGGCAGGCCAGCACGGACACACTGACCTGGGGAAAGGCTCTCTGGGGAGCAGGGATGTCTCCAGAGAAGAGCAAAGGAGCAATTGTGTGCTTGTGGGGAAGAATAAATGATAACCTGTTTCTGAGTGTGTCAGCTCAGGGCAGGCTGCCCTGTCACTGGAGCTGCCTGAGGAGCCCCGGGGCCAGGACTCGTGTGCTGTCGTGGGGAGAGGGGCTGCCCAGAGGGGCTGCAGGCAGCCAGGGTTAAGGATCTCCTGGTGATGAGAGCAGTGGAGACATGGAGTGAGTGGCCTCCATTTCCTTGTGCCATTGCTGGCCTCCAGCCCTGGGGCTGATGGGCTCACACCTCTCTCTGCCCCCCAGGACCTGCTGTGCCCTTCAGAGGGGCTGGGGCTGTGGAGTGAGTGCCCAGAGCTCTGTAGCCCCCTGCAGCAGGCACTGCTGGGGGCCACAGCCAGTTTGGGCTTCTCTGGTGGGTGGTCTGGGAGAGGGCAGGGGAGGTGGGGAGAGCTGGGGAGGGTCTGGGCTGGACTGGAAAGGGCCCGGGAGAGGAAAAATGCCATCAGGCAGCTACTGTGTGTTAATGGCAGTGTGGGAGCACATGGCCGTGTGCTTGGAGGGCAAATGCAGGTCTCCTGGGAAAGGCACCAGGACGGGGCGGGCGCAGGAGAGATGAGCCCAGGTTGTTCCCTGTGTTGCATGGACACGCTGGGGAAGCTGCCCAGGGCCATTGTCTCAGAGCAGCCCCTCACATCACCCCTTTCCCATGCTGGCTACTGACCCCAGCTGTGGAGTTGTCCATGGCCACCTCCATCCTCCTGCAGGTCTCTCTGTCCCAATGGAGGGGAAAAGGTCAGCCTTGCATGACCTCTCTTCTGCACCAGACTCTGGCAGATCCAGGAGCACGGCTGTTTGCTGACCACCACGTGGAGCACAGCCCTGGCTGGGTAAGGATATTTTTACATTTGCTAAAGACCTTAGGCACATTAGAGTGCCATCACCCTCATGCCATGACTTTTTGCTTGTGCCATACTCATTTGGTATCATGTTGTAACGTACAGGAGTTGTAGGCTGTGAGCAGGGCCCATTCTGGACAAGCAGTCACTCATAATGAAACCTTGAACTGAAAACCTTCCAGGCCCAAGAGGCAACCTCACACCCCTAGGAGGGGCTGGTTCTGGGGAGGCCATGTTAGGTGCTAACCCACATGCAGAAAAGGACTTCCTGCCTGCAGGAATTGCAGTGCCTATCACCAGAGAGGACAGAATCACAGAACCATTCAGGCTAGAAGGGACCTTGGGAGGACTCTAGCCCAACCTCCTGCTCACTTAGGGATCCACACTGAATTCACACCAAGTTCCTCAGGCCTTTGTCCAGCTGAAACCTGAAAGCCTCCAAGAAGAGTACACAGTCCCTCTGGACCCCACTTCAAATACTTCAGGATCCTCATCGATTTTTCTCCCTTATATACAATTTATATACAATTTTATATACAATTTTAACAGCACTTGTGTCAGCTTTGAACTCTTTCCTCTCATTCTCCTGCCATGAATTCCTTTAAAAACCTGGTTCATTATCAGTGAGAACCTTGATCTGGGAAGCTGCTATGAGTTCCCCCAGAAACCTTCCCTTTTCTGTGCTGAATAAACCCATTCCCTCAGCCTCTCCTCACAGAGCAAGTGCTTCAGCCCCCAGCCACCTTGGGGGCCTGCCACTGGCCTCACTCCATGTGATCAACAGTGTTCTACAGGCAGCCCCACCTGGACACAGTTTCTGGATGGGCTCTAACGAGTGTTGAGCAGAGGGAGATAATCACTTCCCTCCATCTCCTGGCTGTGCTCCTGTTCATGCCACCCAGGACACTGTGGCCTCCTTTGTTGCCAGGGCAAGCTGCAGGCTGATGTTCAGCTCCCTGCCCAAAAAGACTCCCCAGCCCATATTATTGCAGGGTGTTGGTCTACCCCAGGTGCAGGACCTGCATTTGTCCTTGTTGAATTTCACAAAGTTCCTGACAGATCGTTCCTCCCGTCTGCTGAGGTCCCTCTGAATGGCAGCCCTTAAACATATGACTCTTCCTCCTGATGAGGTGTCATCTACAAAGGTGATGAGAGTTGCATCCTCCAGGTCACTGGTGAACCTGTCAGACAAGACAGGTCTGAATATAGACCCCTGCATACTCCACCTTTACCTGGCTTCCTGGTAAAGCATGACCCATTCAAAAAACCCTCTGAGCTCCATCATCCAAACAGCTTTTTATCCACCCGAGTGTCTACCCATCTCATCATGATGCCTTATTGTATTCAAGAATATTCATGGAGACAGTGTCCAACACCTTCCTAAAATCATCGTAAAAAAACATCCAGTATTTTCTGCTCCTCCACAATCACAGGTCTTTTGTCACAGAAAGCAATCAGGTTGTGCAGGAATGATTTACCTTCAGTAAATCCATGCTGACTGTTCCCAGGCACATTCTTCATGTGCCGAGAAACATGATCTGAGAGCATTTGCTGCATGACACACTCCTCACCAAAGTGAGGCTGAAGGGCCTGCAGCTCCCCAGGTTGTCCTTGTGGCCTTTCTTGAAGATGGGCACAACACATTCCTTTTTTCTGGTCTTTGGGACCTCCCTTGATCTACACAACCTTTCAAAAGGTGATAGAGACTGGCCTTGTTATGACGTTGGCCAGCCCTCTCAGTGTCCTCATGTGCAGCCCATCGCATCCCAGAGACTTGCATGGGCTGAGTACTTACAAGCAATCCCTCACTCAACCCTCATCCCCTGCTGGCTCTTTTTCTCCTCTGGAGTCCTGACTTGAGGCACAACAGCTCAGGAGACCTTGCTGGTGAAGACTGAAACAAAGAAGGCACCGAGCTTCTCAGACCCATCTGCATCTGCTATTACTAGAGCCCCTGCCCCATTCAGCAGTGAGACCAGGTGTTCTTTGCTTAGTCTTTCTGTGTTAGTGGAGTAGTAGCAGCTCTTCTTCATGCCCTTGACGTCCCCTGAAAGTCTCTACCCTCGGGGAGCTTTGGTTTCACCATCCCTACTTTGGTGGACAAGAGTGTCCTGTTTAGCCAAGCCGCTCTCCCAAAACGTCTACTAGTTTTAATGAGCATCAGTATGGACCATCCTTGTGCTTGGTGGCTGCTGTCCTTAAAGACCTGCTGGCTTTCCCAAGCTCCATTGCCCCTCAGAACTGCTTCCAATGTGATGCCCCACCAGTCCCCTGGGGAGGACAAAGTTTCCTCCTCTGAAGGCCGCAGTCTGTACACTACTATTGTCCTTCCTCACTGCCCTCATGATCTGGGACTCCACTATTCCGTAGTCACTGCAGCCAGGGTTTCCACAGATTATCACATCCCTGATCTGTGCTTCCTTGTGTGAGTACCAGATCCAGGTGAGCATCACCCTTCCTGGCCCATCTGGCAGCTGTGCTTAGAAGCTGTCCCTGACACCCTCCAGAAATCTCCTGGACTGCTTGCACCCTGCGGTTCGCCCTTCCAATGAATATCGGGGAGATTAAAGTCCCCCCAGAAGAACCAGACCCTGTGACCCACTGACTTCCTCCGGTTGCTTGAAGGAGACTGCATCCACCTCCTCACCCCCATCGGGTGCTTTGTAACTCCCATCACAACGTCACCTTTACTCTGATGCTCACGCACACGCTCTCACCCAAACCCATGTCCATCCCATGCAAGAGCTCCATCCATCTGAGCTGTCCTTTCACACCAAGGGCATCCCCCCTGCTCATCTTCCCTAATGGTCTTGCCTGCATAGCTTGTACTCTGCCATCACAGCACTCCAGTCATGGAAGTGGTCCCACAGCATCTTGGTTATTCCAACCATGTTTCAGTCTTGTGGCAGCTTGTGCATCTCCATCTGCTCCTCTCTGTGCCCCAGGATACATGCATTTGTGTATATTTGGGGTGCAGAACCTCAGCTGTGGCACAGACAACAGATTTGTAATGGTGAAAAACGTTACCAAGGTCCAAGGACACCGTGTGTGCAGTGGCCCCATCTCAGAGCAGAGCCATGCTGGCCTAGATAGCAGGTGGCAATGTAATGGTGGAACGAGGTTCCCACTGAGAGAGCAAAGCCTGCAGTGCCCAAGGCCAAGGAGAAACAGAGCTGGGCTGTGTAGAAATGGCAGGAGAGGGGTTTGCTGCCTGAGCTGACTCTGCAGCACCTTGTGGCCTGTGACAGACTTGAAATAATAACCAGGCAGGACAAGGCGCCACTGAAGAAGTCCCTGGCACTGGGCAGCCTGTGATCCAGCCACGCTGAGGTCATCATTAGCCCAGTTCCTGTTCATATCATCTTGGAGGTGAGAAGAGGTTCAGGAGGAGGAAATTTAGAAGGTTTTAATGGTGCAGAGACTAGAGCAGAGACCTTGGTGGGATGTGTGGTCCATTTATGAAGCACGCTTCGCTGTAGATCAGAAGGACTTGGCCTAAAGGCAGTGGTGGGATCCAGTTGTTTGGGCACTGGTAGGAAACCTGAGTTGCCCTGGGGCACTTGCCCAGCAATCACTCCAAAGGGCGCATGGTTTTCCTAGAGGTCCCATGGTGTATCTGCTAGAGACATGTGGGTGGGCTGGACACCCCCAGGCATCAGACATGGCCCTGCAGGCCTATTTCTATGTCACTGAGTCAAGTGCCTGCACTGGATGACATCAACTGTTTGCAATGTTTGGGTCTGCATGTACCTCAGCTTCCTAGTGAGTGGAGCTCTGGCAGCACTAGGCATCTAGTATCATTGCAGGTGGCCAAGGCAATTCCCTGCCTGGACCCCACCTCATGCTCTAGAAGGATGTGAGTCTCCCAGTTGCTCCATCACAGTAAGCAGACACTGGCACATGCCTTGGACCGCCTCTGTCCCTTCCAATGTCATCAGGCGTTTGTGTGTTGAGCAACTGACTCTCACCCTCCATCTCCAGTGATTATACTGGGAGCATAGACTAAGATCTTGCATGCAGACATCTGTGCTGTGCTCACTTCTGCCTGGGCAAGGGGAATCGCAACTCCTGTGTGTTTGTGGAGCTCTCAGGAAGGATCTGGTTCCCACTGCATCCCAGGATCTTCTAAAGCACCCTGAGAAGCCCAAACCGAGTCATCTGAATCAACACCTGAACCATGTGTGAATGAGCTCCCTTCTTGTCCCCATCTAGGTGTCCTGCCTAGTTAAGAGGTGTGAATATGAACTTCCAGAGTGGGACGTTTCCACTTTCATAGATAACCATCTTCTGATGAGACAAATTGCAATGCTGGAATCAGTCTTCCTTCAGTGCTTAGAGAGGGACCATGAGTGATTATTTTTGTTTATTGGAGTGAATATTTCCCAGGAGAAGGGAGCACAAGGGACAGAGAAATTCATGATTTCAGCTGGGCTTCTGGTCCTGAGCAGGGCCAGGCTCCTGGGATGGAGGGAGCCCATGGTAACCTGGCAGCACTGCCCAGAGACAGCTGTTTGCAGGAGCAGCTCCTCTGCAAAGAGCAGCAGGACTCTGGACACTGCCTGCTGCTGCTGACATGAGATGAGAAAAGGCAGAGAGAAGTGCAAGGCAGTGTGGAGTGGGAGGAGAGAGGAGAGCTCCTTGTGGGGGAAATCTTCACAGCCCTTGACATGGTAAGTCTCTGGCTGCAGGACAATGCTACTGACATTCCTGGAAAGGTCTTGAAATCATTCCAGTCTCACCATTACATTTTTAAGGATTGCTCTCCCAGCTTCTCCTTTGCAGAGGAGGGGGAGATGCTTCAGAGCAGGGATTCCCTGCCACACTGTCACAGGGACAGGGCATCCTGCTACCTTCTCCCAGGGACGCTGCAGGGGGGTGAAGTCTGGGGGTACACACAGGTCTGTGCAGGGCTGTGATTCAGAGCAGTGTCCCTGTGCTCCAGGGTGCTGTGTGTCCAGGGCAGTGACTCTGCTGCCTGCGAGGCTCAGCACTCAGCCTACTCGGGGAGCTCCCCAGAGTGTCGAAGGGAGAAACTCTGGGTGGGAGGAGAGACCCCCAGCAGGGCACGTTGAGTATCCTATGAAAAGGATACTGCATGGGTCAGGGCTGCCCACAGCTCCATCTCACTCGCAGGACATTTCTGGAGGAGACTTTCCAAAAGGAAGGTCAAGGCAGGGGATACATGAAAGGGAAGGAGCTGTCATGAGTCTGTGCTTTCACTTTGATTCTCTCTGGCTAGGGCGAAATGGGATTGGATCCGTCAGCTTTAGACAGGGGACGGAGGCTCCAAAACAGTGACAGTGAGAGAGGAGCAGTTCTGGGAGGGACTCAGCAAATGCCTCCATCCACCCCTCAGCCTAGGGACAGAACCAGCATCACCTTTACAGCCTCACCAAGGTTTCTCTCCCCTGCTCCATAGCACCTGCAAACACGGAGGTGCCCTGGGCAGTGTCCTGCCCCCGGGAGATTTCTGCAGGTCAGAGCTGAGCTCACAGCAGGTGGGATGGGGTGTGTGAGCACTGAGAGGGGAGAGACATGGGGACGGAGAAACAGCTCCCCGCAGGGACGGCTCGAGGCAGCAGAGTCATGCTCCAAGTGTGAGAGGAAACTGTCAACTCCAAGGCCTCCTCTCCTCTCCCAGCCAGCACAGCCCTCTGCTCTCAAAGTTATGGGGTCCAGCTAAAGAAAACAAAAGAAGCCTTAAAAATACTAATGACCCCACATTATTTAGAAGTGGGAGTGAAGATGCTGAAAATGCCCTTAACAGTATGTGTGGATGAAGTGTGACTCGAACTGGGAATTTAGATTTTAGTCACCCCTCTTCCCATTTACACAGTGCTGTAGGTCTGGGCTGATCTCTGCAGCTCGTGGGCAGAAGCCCCTACTCCTTGTGTCAAACTTGGCCAGCACAAACCAGAGCTCAAGCCATGGAGCTCAGTGATGGTGCTGCTGAGATGGGGAGAGGTAATGTGTGTGTGTTTGGGGGAGGTTATGAGAAAGCTTTGCTCAGAGAAGTCTGCCCTAACTTGTCTCTTCTTCCTTAGAGAACCCTCCTGTGTCCAAGGGAATTAAATGCCGAACAGCAGCTCCCTCAGCGAGTTCCTCCTCCTGGCATTCACAGACACATGGAAGCTGCAGCTCTTGCACTTCTCGCTCTTCCTGGGCATCTACCTGGCTGCCCTCCTGGGCAACGGCCTCATCATCACAGCTATAGCCTGTGACCACCGCCTCCACACCCCCATGTACTTCTTCCTCCTCAACCTCTCCCTCCTCGACCTTGGAACCATCTCCACCACTGTCCCCAAATCTACAGCCAATTCCCTGTGGGACACCAAAGCCATCTCCTACTCAGGATGTGCTGCCCAGGTCTTTTTCTCCTTTTTTTTAATATCAGCAGAGTTTTATCTCCTCACTGTCATGTCCTATGACCGCTTTGTTGCCATCTGCAGACCCCTGCACTATGGGACCCTCATGGGCACCAGAGCTTGTGTCAGAATGGCAGCAGCTGCCTGGGCCAGTGGTTTTCTCAATGCTCTCCTGCACACTGCTAACACATTTTCAATACCACTCTTCCAAGGCAATGCTGTGGACCAGTTCTTCTGTGAAATCCCCCAGATCCTCAAGCTTTTATGCTCAGACTCCTACCTCAGGGAAGCTGGGCTTCTTGTGGTTAGTGTCTGTCTATTCTTTGGGTGCTTTATTTTCATTTTGCTGTCGTACGTGCAGATCTTCAGAGTTGTGCTGAGGATCCTGTCTGAGCAGGGCCAGCACAAAGCCCTTTCCACGTGCCTCCCTCACCTGGCCGTGGTCTGCCTCTTTGTGACCACTGGCCTGTTTGCCTACCTGAAGCCCCCCTCCCTCTCCTCCCCAGCTCTGGCTCTGGTGGTGGCCGTTCTGTATGTGGTGGTGCCTCCAGCAATGAACCCTCTCATCTACAGCATGAGGAACAAAGAGCTCAAGGATGCACTGAAGAAACTGATTCAACTTCTCCTAGTTCAGCAGCAATAAGCTGCCCATCTCTCCTCACAACCTACTCCCAGTTTATCTCAGACAAGTCTTGTGCTTTGTGAGTTCTGTCTGCGATAGTCACGTTTGTGAACAAATGTTTGAATTCATCCCACCTCTCCAGAGGCACAAACCCCATCTGTCTGACTCAGAGGCTTTCTGTAAATCTGCCGACCACTGTGTCAGAGCTGGCCTCCCTTGCAGCATCTCTGTAATAAAAGGGGATTTCATCAGTACACTGCCTGAAGACTGGGCTCTTCTTCCCAAGCTGGAGCCAAGAATGCACTCAGGGAATTGCACCTGAAACGGCTCTGTTGCCGTGCCTGGGTTTTCCATGGGCTAAGGAGGATGTGCTCATAGGGTGAATGTGTGAGGGAATGAGGGCTGGATTCAGCCTTCACTTGTGGGTGCCCAGTGGCCCTGGAGAGGGTGAGTGTTCAAGGGGTATCTGCTAGGGGCTGTTTCATGTAGTAGAGGGCTGGTAACACATTCCTATCCTTCTGGAAGGGAGTATGGAGCCACCAGGTGAGCACAGGGGATCTCCAGGGGCAGTTTGTGCCTGGAGTGGCCAGTGAGTGGAGACTCACAAAACCAAGTGGAGTCACCCAAAGTCAAGGGCCTCAACCAAGGAATGCACCAAATCAGGGCTCTGCAACCTCAGGAGAGGAAGTGGGGACTCCTCAGGCACAGGGAAGGCAGCCTCAAGAGCAGTTCATGTCACCTACAATGAAAAACCATGGCTGGATCTAATGACCCACCTGACCCCATCCTGAGCCATTGGAAATGCCTTGTGATTGCTCTGAGCATCTTCCACAGCCAGAGACCCCTGTGGAGGGGGTTGTCAGATGCAGTGATGCTGGACCAGCCGGGTCTACCCTGACCAGTATGGCCAGTGTGGAGTCACCCCAGGGCCCCACAGCCTGGTGGCCCTGCAGATCAGCACCGCCAACCTGGGGAGCACAGCAGAGGGGTGCAGAAATGGCTGGGCAGGCCAGCATGGACACACTGACCTGGGGAAAGGCTCTCTTGGGAGCAGGGATGTTTCTTGAGAAGAGCAAAGGAACATTTGGGTGCTTGCAGAGAGGAAGAAATGAAAACCTGTTTGTATGTGTGTCAACTCAGGGCAGGCTGCTCTGTCGCTGGACACTTTCACTAACTGAATCTGTTCATTGTATCATATATCATCGTTCCTTCCCTTTCCTCTAAGCGTTTTCCAGTTTCCAACATATGTTGAGGAACCTTGGTGCTGTGTTTGAGAAAGCTGTCGAGTTGATGCAAGGTTACTCCAAGTGATACTGATGGTTTAAATGGTGCAAAAGAAGACATTGTTTGTTCAGTCATATAAGAAGTTAACCAGAAGTTTGCGTGGTGATTTGGTCAAAAACATACGTCACATTACAACGGCTTTTGTTGCCTTCCATGTCTGGAGTACCCATCTCACTCTGTTGTCAGAACCATGTGCAGCTTCCCATCCAGTGTGTCATTACATAGAGCTACGTTTAGACTAACTTTAGGTCTTAGGGTTAGTGCAACATGATTGCCTACTATCACTCCTTGACCTCGTGCTATTACAGATGGTGTTTCTCTTATAACTATAGTTTTGAAGATGGGTTGTGACTGATCTTCAATACTCGAGTTGTCCCATGCGCAAAGTGAAAAGGCAGAACTGTTAGAGACACGTTCCAGGTGTGTTTTCCAGTTATCATTGTTCCCACAGTTAGCAGGTAACACCATATCTCCCTGCAAGAGAAGACACCAAGATCTTGCACATAACCCAGACCTCACTAATGGTTAACTTACTGCCTTCAGTGTCTACAGCATCCCATGCTCCTTTTCCATGGGAAAAGAGCAGAGTCACCCAGACTGATCCCTGAGCTGCATGTTTAACCACAGCCTCACCTCCAGGACTTTGATGGGGTTTTATTACTGTTTTAACAGGAATTCAGGCAGCTACTGACACAAACCCCTTATCTATGGGCCTTCCCATAAGAGTTTGTCACTTATTTAGCCACCTTACAACTTCCCACAAGCGGGATCCCCACTTTGAAGTATTCTGTGAGAGAAGAGTCACTCTTGTGCAGCTGTTGTTTCTCTTGTCCACTCCATCTTTCTACTACCCCATTACTTGGAGGTTGATACCATAGGTGAAAAGTCTACTGTCCTCTGTCTGAAGCACGCCACGTTTGCAGTTCTTTATGCTTAAAATGTGTTCCCTTATCAGATGGCATTTCTCTGGGAAAGGGGAAAGTAGCAAACCAGTGGTTCAAACCAGCAAGGCTTGCTAGTCCAGTTGCAGCTCAGGTGGGGTGCACATTCCCTCTGCCACTAATTATTTCTGCTCCGGCAAGGATTAATTTCCAGCCTTCAGGTGTTTGCATGAGTCTGGAGGGTGGCCTAAAACAAAGGCCACCCTCTGGTTCTCTTTGTGCTGAGATAAATTCCGCTTGCTTTGCAGCAGCTGTGGTCCATCACAGCCTACCTTCTTCTCTGAACCTTCTTCCATGGTAGGAACTGATTGGTTGGTCACAATACAAGATGCAAGTAGAGTTCAATTTCTCAGAAGATGTTCTAGGCTACCAGACTAGAATGCACATAGGTGCCTTTGTCAAAATAAACACCTGTAGGTATGAAAAGAGGCTCCTAGGCTTAAATAGGGTCAAGTATGAAATTCAAAGAACACAAAGCTCAAGGGTTTGAAAAAGGAGAATTGCTTCTATCCTAAACAAAATTCTCAATTTTAATAGTCATCTCAGAGAAATTTCTGTTTGAGTTCACATGAGACTAGCTGTTTTGCTTTTGCGAAACATAGGTAATTTTTTTTTAAGTTTTACAACAATTTTTGTAGGCAATGGACAGGCATCTTCTTCCAGTTCTACCCATGCAGGGCCAGGTACAGCCCTTTCCACCCTGCTCTCCCCCAGCACCTCTTCCCTGAATTCGGGGCGCCCTGCACAATGTCCTTCCTTGTGGGTGAAGGGGGACCCCAGCTCTCCAAGAAAGAGGCTGCAGCCTCAGCACTTGTGGCAAGGGGTCGCACAGCAAAATGGCCATGGGAGCTCCCTGCCCCGTTGCTGCTCATCTTTGAGAGCTGCTGGGGGGGCAGTTGGTGTTAGGAGTTGTGGGAGAGGGTCCCTCGCAGGAGTGGTCCCTCCCAGAGAGCTGGAGTGCCCTCCTGTGGGGCCTGGACTCCCAACCCTTAGAGCATTGGGGACCGTCTGCCTGCAGCGCCACCAAGGACAGAGCCCCAGGAAAGGTGCAAGATGCACAGAAGAACACAGGAAAGCCCCAGGGGGGCGGGAATCCAAAGGGGTGAGGAAATGGGATGTGTGGGAAGGCCATGACTTCCAGGTGGGAAGGGTGTTTCTCTTGTCTCCCACCAAAAGGAACCTGATGATGACTGACCCTGGCTTTCCAATGGCAAAGTGTGGTAGGGAAAGAGCAGCCCTCCATGAGCAAATGCCACCGGCTGCTGTAGCAGCGTGCCAAGTGCCATGTGCCAAGCACTGCCTTGGCCTGCCTTGCCCTGTGCTGGGGGGAAATGGCTAGAGGGGGCAGGCAATCCCAGAGGAGGTTTGCCTGCTCAGCTGAGAACCACCAGTGCCTTCTTCCTGCTGCCAGGCTGGTGAGGGGGGCTCCGAGACACCTGTGTCGCTGGATCTTGCACCAGCTGTCAAGGCTGCTGAGAAGGGAGGACTAGTTTTGTCAGATGCCCACCAGGGCTTTCTTCATTGATGTGGACCTCATGGCAAGTGGTGACTCTCTGGAGGTGCCTCTAAATGCTCCACTGGCTTGTGCACATGGCTGTGGGGTGATGTTGGTCAATGGAGGTGGGGCAGTGGAGCTGGGGCACTCCTCTTAGTCGCCCTGACTTTGGCTCATTTCTGCTGGGCTGCCACTTGTAAACACTAGTATTTCATGCCTCCTTTGTGGCAGCTCTGTGTTCAATTGCTCTTCCAAGGGATGGGAAAAGAGGCTGCAGAGGGTTCAGAGGACGGGAGGAGGAGGTGAGCGGTGTGTGCAGTGTGCTGTGAGGCCCAGGGCTGGGAGCAGGGCCTGGGGGTGTCCCCACAATCCCTGCTGCCTGTGCGCTGAGCTTTGTCAGGGCCTGCTGCCCTTGCCCTGAAAGGTGAGTGGGATCCAGGGCTGCCCGGTGCAGGCAGTCCTGCCAGCTCAGCCAGTCTTTCATTGCTGTGTGCATTTCAGCTGCTGGATTGCCCTGACCTTGCCCATACGGATGATGGCGTCCTGCCGCTCCTCCAGAGCTATGTCCAAAGTCAGAGCCTGAAGATGCGTGGGCTGGCATTCAGAGGCCTCATGAGCCTGTCGCAGAGACCCGAGATGGTGAGCAGGGGGCAGCTGGGTGAAGGCATGCTGGCAGCCTGGGGCTTGACAGGAGGTGTTCATCTGCCCTGAGTCTTTCATGCCAGGCACTTGGCTGTGCTGCACAAGCACAAAGGCACCAGAGCCCACCAGGAAGAGCTCCCACTGCTGGCACATCTTGGCTGTGCTAGGCAGAGATCCAGGCCCAGCACCAAGCAAGCCAGCTCCAAACGGCCTCAGTCATTGGAGCGCTGTGGCCAAAGTCACGCTACAAGAGGGACAATGAGGCAGAGCACAGGCTCAGGCTAATGTAGCCGGCTGCTCCTGGACCTGGAGGCAGCAGCCTTCCTCCAAATAGAGGCCATAGCATGCTGAGGGTCCCCTGGGAGATCTCTGCCCTGCACTGCAGCCTCTGTGCCATGGGTGTGTGCAGAGCCCTGGCCCTGGACACTGAGCCCTGATCAGAAGTTGGCACCCAGAGCACTTTTGGCAGGAGGGTCTGGCCTTGCTTCACTGAAAGGAAGTTGTGTGTTTCACACAGGCAAGGAGAATGCAGAGCCTGCTCCCAGACATCATGCAGTGGCTGCAGGATGCTTGCAGGGACATGCATGTGGGAAGCCTGATGTTGCTGAGAAACATCCTCAGCCCCCTGCACCAGAAGGGCTCCAGCCCCATTGCTCTGCAGCTGGCTGAGAAGCTTCTGCCAGCTTTGATGATGGACGGCTGGTGGGAGAGCCAGGGGCTCTCCTGGCGTGTCTGGGGGTCTGTATGCGTGGCTATGGGCGCTGTGTGTCCCTCTGACATTCCCTGTGACATTCCCTGTGCTGGCCTTGGTGTCCTGGGCTGTGGGACTAGATCAAACCACCCCCCTCTATGCCCTTGGCTGCTCTGTCTCATGCTTGACTCCATGTGGTGCTTGCCTGGCCTGGAGCAGAGAAGAGCAAAGAGGCAGGAGCAGGCTAGAGAGTGAGGGAGAGGCCATGTCCCAGGGCTGTCCCCTTCTGTCATCCTCTCCTGCAAGAGGGCCCTGATGGAGTCTTAGGGAAATCCAGAAAGTTCCCTCCAGAGGCACAGGGAGACAGAGCCCAGGGAAGCTTGCCCGGCTGCTGCCGACAACCCTCATTCTCCAGGCTGCCTCCACAGAGGCTTGTCCCCAGCTCTGACCTCCGGCTGGGATGGGGAACAGTTGTGCCTGGAGAGGGTGAGGCCTCACAATGGCAAACCCTCTTCTCATGCCCGCTTCCTGGAGTCATTGCTGAGGCCTCCCCTCCTCTCCTCCCTGCCCACAGGAAGACAGCCCCGTGCGAGAGCTCTCCATCCTCCTCTGCAAAGACCTGATGGAGACTGTGATGGGGAGGAACGAACGATGCATGAAGCAGCACGTGCAGAGGAGCCTGGTCTCACTCTTCCTCCACATGAGTGACCAGATCCAAGGAGTGGCCCAGGTTTGGACCAGGGATTTTGGGAAGCAATGGTGACATCCCTTGGGTGGGCTGGAGCATCAGAGCAAGGGCTGCTGACAAGTGTCCCTTTGAATGCATGTCACTGTGAGGCCCAACTTCCTGAGTCCCCCAGGACAAGGCAGAGCTGCCTCTGCCTTCAGCGAGGGACAGACCCAAGCTGCATCTTCCCATTCCGGGTTGGGAAAGGCTTGGAGCCTTGCCAAGATGATGGGGACAGAGTGTCCTGCCTCAGCTGTGGTGGCATCTCCTGGTCTCTGCTGCTCTGCAGGCCTCTCAGGAAATGCACACTCTGTCCTCTGCTCCCTCTGAACCTCGGTACCACACAGCTTCTAGCTGGCAGTCATGAACAGGAAGGAAGAGGAGGCCAATCCTGCGAGGAGGGACAGGCCTGGCCTTCTGGGGAGGCTCGGTACCAACCCCCTGGCCTTGTGCTGTCTCCAGCTGCTGAGGGACAGCAGCAGAGTAGAGCAGTACCTGCACCAGAGCCTGCTGTACTTGCAGAACCCTGAGGCATCGTTGCAGGAGGAAGCCATGAGGTTCATTGGTGAGCCACAACCCCAGACCCATTCCTGCCCACAAAGATGGGCTGAGAGGTGGTTCTTCAGTCCCTCACACCATCTCTGGATCCTGCACCCTGGGGACTGTGCTTGGCCTCATAGGCAAGCTCAGGAAGTGCGGGACAAATGAGCAGACAATGAAGTGGATTGAGAACTGGCTGAATGGCAGAGCTCAGAGGGTTGTGCTCAGCAGCGCAGAGTCTCATTGGAGGCCTGTAGCTAGCGGTGTCCCCCAGGGGTCAGCACTGGGTCCAGTCTTGTTCAACTTCTTCATCAATGACCTGGATGAAGGGACAGAGTGCACCCTCAGCAAGTTGGCTGACGACCCAAAACTGGGAGGAGTGGCGAATACACCAGAGGGCTGTGCTGCCATTCAGAGAGACCTGGGCAGGCTGGAGAGGTGGGCGGAGAGGAACCTCATGAAGTTCAACAAAGGCAAGTGCAGGGTCCTGCACCTGGGGAGGAATAACCCCATGCACCAGTACAGGTTGGGGGTTGACCTGCTGGAAAGCAGCTCTGCTGAGAAGGACCTGGGCGTGCTGGTGGACACCAAGTTAAGCATGAGGCAGCAATGTGCCCTTGTGGCCAAGAAGGCCAATGGTATGCTGGGGTGCATCAGGAAGAGTGTTGCCAGCAGGTCGAGGGAGGTGATCCTCCCCCTCTACTCAGCCCTGCTGAGGCCACATCTGGAGTACTGCATCTAGTTCTGGGCTCCCCAGTACAAGAGGGATGTGGCACTACTGGAGCAAGTCCAGCGAAGGGCTACAAAGATGATTAGGGGACTGGAACATCTCTCTTATGAGGAAAGGCTGAGAGAGCTGGGCCTGTTTAGCTTGGAGAAGAGACAGTTGAGAGGGGATCTTATCAACGTGTACAAGTATCTGAAGGGAGGGTGTCGAGAGGATGGAGCCAGACTCTTTTCAGTGGTGCCCAGTGATAGAACGAGAGACAACGGGCACAAACTGAAACTCAGGAAGTTCCATCTGAACATGAGGAAAAACTTTTTCACTGTGAGGGTGACAGAGCACTGGAACAGGTTGCCCAGAGAGGTGGTGGAGTCTCCTTCTCTGGAGATATTCAAAACCCACCTGGATGTGATCCTGTGCAACGTGCTCTAGGTGACCCTGCTTGAGCAGGGGAGTTGGACTAGATGATCTCCAGAGGTGCCTTTCAACCTCAACCATTCTGTGCTTCTGCGAAGGACCAGAAGGGTCCGGAAAATTGCATCACTCCTGGAGCAGAGCAGGAACTGAGCGCAGTGCATTGATTGCTGTGAGCAAAGGGGTTGGCCAGCAAGACACTGGAGACAAGAAGGTGTACTGCTATCAATCAGATGAGTTTTCCAAAGGAGGAAAAGGAAGTACAGGGGGCCTTGCATCTGGCTGTATATACACAGAAATGCCAGGACTAAGGAAGATGCAGAACAGATGCATGGACATCCATCCTGGGTACTAGTCTCTCCTTCTGCACAACAGGAAATTGTTCCCAAAAAAGAAGCAAAAGAAACCCCCCTCACCTCAGGTTCTTCCTCCAGACCAAGGGTTCCCCCCCAGCAGTCCCTTGAACAGGCCAAGGTCTGCTCCTCTCAAGTCCAGGGTCTGTACTCTACTAGTGTCCTTCCTCACTCCCCTCAGGATCTGGGACTCCACTTTCTTGTGGTCACTGTAGGCAAGTCTGACACTATCCTATCCCTGATCACTTCCTCCTTATTTGCAGTTTCCAGATCCAGGAAAGCATCACCCTTATCTGCCTTGTGCATCTCCATCTGGTCACGCCTGTGTTCCAGGCTGCATTCACTTGTGTATATTTGGATTGCAGAGCCTCAGCTGTGGCACAGAGCACAGACCAGTCAAGGTGAAAGATGTTCCCAAGGGCCGAGGACACTGTGTGTGCAATGGCCCCACCTCAGAGCAGAGACATGCTGTCATAGATAGCAGGTGGCAATGTAATGGTGAAATGAGCTTCCCACTGAGAGAGCAAAGCCTGCAGTGCCCAAGGCCATCAAGAAACAGAACTGGACTGTGCAGGGATGCCAGGAGAGAGGTTGGCTGCCTGAGCTGACTTGTAGCACCTTGGGGTCTGTGACAGAGGTGAACCAACCTCCAGGCAGGACATGTGCCACTGAAAAATTCCCTGGGCCTGGATGTCCTGGGATCCAACCAGCCTGTGGACTCCACTAGCAGTCCTGTTCACATGATCTGGAGATGAGAAGTAGTTCATGCAGAGAAAAGCTGGAAGTGTTTGAGAGTGCAGAGACTAGAGCAGAGACCTTGGCGTGATGTGCCTCCCATCTATGCAACACTGTTGGATGCAGACGGGATGGACTTGGCCTAAAGGCAGTGGTGGAATTCAGTTATTTGGGCACTGGTAGGAAACCTGAGAGGCCCTGGGGTGCTTTCCCAGCAACCACTGCAAAAGGACATGCCTTTCCTGTAGGTCCCATGCTGTATTTGCTAGAGATCTGGGGTTGTGCTGGACACTCCAGGCATCGGCCATGGCCCTGCCTATGGCCTATCTTTATGTCACTGAATCCAGTGTCTGCACTGAATTGCATTTGCTGTTTGCATTGTACAGATCTGCTTGTGTCTCAGCTTCAGAGTGAGTGGAGATCTAGCTGCAGTAGGCATCTAGGGTCATTTCAGATGGCCAAGGCCATTCCCCACCTGGCCCCCAACTCAGGTTCTAGAAGGATGTGGGTGTCATAATTGCTCTGTCAGAGCAAGCAAACACTGACACATGCCTTGGACCACCTCTGTCTCTGCCAATGTCACCAGATGTTTGTGTGTGACCAGCTGACTCCCACCCTCCATCTCCAGTGATTACAACAGGAGCTTAGACAAGGAGCTCCCATGCAGACACCTCTGTTGTGCTCACTTCAGGTTTGGCAAAGGGAATCCAGCCTTCTGTGTGTTTGTGGAGTTCACGGGAGGGATCTGAATCCCACTCCAGCCCAGGGGTTTCTAACCTGGCTTAAGGTGCCCAGACAGACTCATCTGAATCAACACTTGAACCATGGGGAAATGAACTCCCTTCTTCTCCCTGTCTAGGTGTCCTGCCTAGTGAAGGCATAGGAATAGGGGCTTCCAGGTGCTGATGTTTCCACTTCGCATAGACAACCATCCTCTGATGAGACAAATTCCAATCCTGGAATCAGTCTTCCTTCAATAGTTAGAGGGTGACCATGAGTGATTATTTTAGTTTATTGCAGTGAACATTTCCCAGGAGGAGGGAGCACAAGGGACAGAGAAATTCATGAGCTCAGCTGGGCCTCTGCTCCTGAGCGGGGCCAGGCTCTGGGGATGGAGGGAGCTCATGGCAACCTGGCAGCACTGCCCAGAGACAGGTGTGTGCAGGAGCAGCTCCTCTGCAGAGAGCAGCAGGGCTCCGGGCACTGCCTGCTGCTGCTGACATGAGAGGAGAGAAGGCAGAGAGAAGTGCAAGGCAGTGTGGAGTGGGAGGACAGAGGAGAGCTCCTTGTGGGAGAAATCTTCACAGCCCTTGACGTGGTAAGTCTGTGGCTGCAGGGCAATGCTACTGAGGTTCCTGCAGGGGTCTTCTGAACCCATCCCATCTCATCACTGATAGGATTTTTAGCTTCTCTCTCCTGGCTTCTGCAGTGCAGAGGAGGAGGAGCTGCTTCAGAGCAGGGATTCTCTACCATACCATCTCAGGGACAGGGCATCCTACTACCTTCTCCCTGGGAAGGTGCAGGAGTGTGAAGCTGGGGTGTGCACACAGGTCTGCCCAGGGCTGTAACTCGGAGCAGTGTCCCTGCACCCCAGGTTGCTGTGTTCCATGGTAAGTGACTCTGCTGCCTGCGAGGGTCAGCACTCAGCCTGCCCAGGGAGCTCCCCACGGTGCTGCCAGGAGAAGCTCTGGGTGGGAGGAATGACCTCTGTCAGGGCAGGTTCATTCTCCCATTGAGAGGGTGTTGCATGGGTCAGGGCTGCTCACAGCTCTAGCTCATGCGCAGGACATTTCCGAGGGGACTTTTCAAAAGGAAAGCGAAGGCAGGGACTTCCTGAAAGAGAAGCCAATTTCCTGACATGGTGCTTTACATTTCCTACCACCTGGCAAGGGGAAAATGGAAATGGAGCTGTCAGGCTTGGACAACAGAACGAGACTCATTAACAGTTTCCTGGAGCAGCCAATGTGTCTGCTAGGAACTTCTGAAAGTCCCTCCAGCCACCCCTTATTCTACAGACAGCACCAGCTTCCCCTTTGCTGGCCTCCTCAGGGTTTATGTGACCTGCTCCTTAGCACCTGCAACCATGGGGATGTCCCTGGGCAGTGCCCTGCTACTGGGAGCTTTCTGCAGGGGAGACCTGAGCTCCCTGAGGGAGGTGTTGGCACTGCAGGGCCTGACCATGACTTTATCAACTCCATCCACCCATAATGTTTCTGGTTGCACTTCCCTCTCATTGCCTGCCCATCTCCGCTGCCTGGAGCTGTCCCTGCTGGCAGCTCTTTCTCTGTCCCAGTGTCTTTTCCTGGTCGGTGCTCACAGACCCCCTCCCACCCTCCTTGTGCTCATTCCTGCCCTCCACAAACCTCCCACAGGCAGGGCCCTGTCCAGGGGCATCTCTGTGCTTACAGGTTCTAAGGAGCAGGTCAGGCAAACCCTCATGAGGCCAAGAAGGTGATGCTGGTGCTGTCTGTAGGCTGGGGTGGGGATGAAGAGACTTGCTGAGGTTTCTCTCAGACCTTTTGGGGGTGTTCAGCTGCAGTTAAGACACCGGCCATGTGTGTCCTGCATGGTGTTCCCTTCCTGGCAGTGAGAAGCCCCAATCCCCTTCCAACCTGTGAGGCTCCTGGCAATGCATTTCATCACGTTGGGGAATGAGCTGACTCTCCTTTTGGGAGAGTCCATCTTTAGGACCCTTGACTGCTTCTTGGGGCTGTGCTGTCAAGCTGCAAGCTGCCCTCCAGAAAAGCACAGCTTCCCTGGAGCATTTCTGTAAGATCTGAGAGTCCCTGGTCTGGTCATGTGAGTCAGAAACCTTGTCACACTCTTCATCACTCTCTCCATCTCAGGGCTGAGAGCGAAGAATTTGGAAATCTTCACTGTGAAACTGAACTCCTCTGCTCCCAGCTCAGTCCTGTTTCTTTCTTAGAGGAATTTGTGTGTGTGGTTGTCCTTCATCCGAGTGAGGTGCAAGTACGGGGCAGTGAGGGGCAAGACTCATGGACAGACCAGGTCCCGTGACCCTATACAAAGTCACAGAGGGTTTTTTGCTCTTTGGGTGCACAAGGGCACATGCTTAGAGCAGCTGAAATGCCAGTTTTCCACTGCCTCAAAGAATGCTCCCACTGGGAGATGGAGGCATCTAAAATACAAACATACATATATATGTGTGTGTGTGTGTGTGCGTGTGTGTATCCTCAGACTCCTCCACTGATTATTTTGCAGGGAAAAATGGGTTTCCAAATGTTGAACAGCCCTTCCACATACGCGGTGGACATAATCTGCTGCAGCATGTGTGCATCAGAGCTAGTCGCTTCCCATTCTCTCTGCAGTGCCTGCAGGAAGGGCACAGATGGTAAACTGGTGCGAGGACAGGGTCTATCCCATTGGCACAGACATCTAGAAAGGGTCAGGTCACCCCCTGCCTTCACATGACTGTTTCTCTGCCTTGCTGGAGTGGCAGCTGGTGTGGCTGATTCAGATACAGACCCCTCTGTTCAAGAGGGCAAGCCTGGGGCAGATGAATCTCTCACAAGGGTCTTCTCCTTCAGACACAGCTGTATTCAGCTCTCATCATGGGAAACAGAGAAACTTCCCACTGGTACCTGGACCAAGTCCCCCACTCCCAGCTCCCAGCACCCACCCCCAGGTATTCCACCACATAGCAGGGTCAGTCTGACACCTCCATTTACCTCCATTTACCTCCATTAAACAGAGCTGCAGAAAGGGAGCTGAGCGAAGGTAAAGGACAGAGGAAAGGTGGGGGTTTCTATGAGAAAAAGAGTGGGTTTGGCTCAGAGAAGCCTGCTCTAACTTGCCCCTGTCTTTTCCTCCTTGGACAGTCCACAAAGCCCCAAGGAAGCAAATGTCCAACAGCAGCTCCCTCAACGAGTTCCTCCTCCTGGCATTCGCAGACACACGGGAGTTGCAGCTCTTGCACTTCTCGCTCTTCCTGGGCATCTACCTGGCTGCCCTCATGGGCAACGGCCTCATCATCACTGCTGTAGCCTGCAACCACCGCCTCCACACCCCCATGTACTTCTTCCTCCTCAACCTCTCCCTCCTCGACCTTGGCTCCATCTCCGTCACTGTCCCCAAATCCATGGCCAATTCCCTGTGGGACACCAGGGCCATTTCCTACTCAGGATGCACTGCCCAGGTCTTCCTGGTTGTCTTCCTGTTTTCAGCAGAGTATTTTCTTCTCACAGTCATGGCCTATGACCGCTATGTTGCCATCTGTAAACCCCTGCACTACGGCACACTCATGGGCAGCAGAGCTTGTGTCAAAATGGCAGCAGCTGCCTGGGCCAGTGGTTTTCTCCATGCTCTCCTGCACACTGGGAACACATTTTCAATACCCCTCTGCCAAGGCAACATAGTGGACCAGTTCTTCTGTGAAGTCCCCCAGATCCTCAAGCTCTCCTGCTCAGAATCCCACCTCAGGGAAGTTGGGCTTATTGTGGTTAGTCTTTGTTTAGGCTTTGGGTGTTTCATTTTCATTGTGCTGTCCTACGTGCAGATCTTCACTGCTGTGCTGAGGATCCCCTCTGAGCAGGGACGACACAAAGCCTTTTCCACGTGCATCTCTCACCTGACTGTCGTCTCCCTGTTCATCAGCACTGTCATGTTTGCCTACCTGAAGCCCCCCTCTATCTCCGCCCCAGCTCTGGATCTGGTGGTGACTGTTCTGTACTCAGTGGTGCTTCCAGCAACGAACCCTCTCATCTACAGCATGAGGAACAAGGAGCTCAAGGAGGCACTGAAGAAACTGGTTCAGCTGGTGCGGTTTCAGCAGCAATAAGTTGCCCATGTCTCCTCACAAGCAATTTCCAAGCAATCTCAGGCAACATTTGTGGTTTGGGCATTCTGTCTGTGATAAGCATGTTTGTACACAAACGTCTGAATTCATGTCTTCTCCAGAGGCACAAACCCCATCTGTCTGACCCAGAGGCCATCTGTAAATCTGCCGAGCACTGTGTCAGAGTTGGCCTCCCTTGCAGCATCTCTGTTATAAAAGGGGTTTTCATCAGTACACTACCTGAGGACTGGGCTCTTCTTCCCAAGTTGGAGCCAAGAATGTGCTCAGGGAATTGCACTCGAAAAGGCCCTCTTGCTGTGCCTGGGTTTTCCATGGGCTAAGGGGGATACACTCATAGGGTGATGTGTTAGGGTGCCCAGTGGGTGTTCAGTGTCCCTGGAGTGGTTGAGTGGTCAAGAGGTATCTGCCGGGGACTTTCCCACATATTACCAGGCTGGTCACAGATGCCCATCCTTCCAGAAGGGATTATGGAGCCACCCGGAGAGCAGAGGGGATCTACAGGGCAGCGTGTGCCGGGGATGGGCAGTGAGTGGAGACTCCCAAAACCATGTGGAGTCACCAAAGGTAAAGGGCCAAACTGAGGAACGTACCAAATCTCAGGAGAGGGAGTGGGCTGGGTCTAATGACACCTCTGAACACATCCTGAAAAATGTGAAATGCCCTGTGATTGTTCCAAGCATCCTGCATATACACAGACACTGGGGAGGGGGGGTGTCAGGTGCAATGATGCTGGGCCAACTGGGTCTGCCTGGACCAGCACAGCCAGTGTGGAGTCACCCCGGGACCCCACAGCCCGCTCGCCCTGCAGAGCAGCACCGCCAGCCCGGATCCCTGCAGGGAGCACAGGGGAGGGCTGCAGGAATGGCCAGGCAGGCCAGCACGGACACACTGACCTGGGGAAAGGCTCTCTGGGGAGCAGGGATGTCTCCAGAGAAGAGCAAAGCAGCAATTGTGTGTTTGTGGAAAAGAATAAATGAAAACCTGTTTGTGTGTGTGTCAGCTCGGGGCAGGCTGCCCTGTCACTGGAGCTGCCTGAGGAGCCCCGGGGCCAGGACTCGTGTGCTGTGCTGGGGAGAGGGGCTGCCCAGAGGGGCTGCAGGCAGCCAGGGTTAAGGATCTCCTGGTGATGAGAGCAGTGGAGACACAGAGTGAGTGGCCTCCATTTCCTTGTGCCATTGCTGGCCCCCAGCCCTGGGGCCGATGGGCTCACACCTCTCTCTGCCCCCCAGGAGCTGCTGTGCCCTTCAGAGGGGCTGTGGCTGAGGAGTGAGTGCCCAGAGCTCTGCAGTCCCCTGTAACGGGCACTGCTGGGGGCCACCGCCAGCCTGGGCTGCTCTGGTGGGTGGGCTGGGGAGAGGGCAGGGAAGGTGGGGAGAGCTGGGGATGATCTGGGCTGGGCTGGAAAGGGCCCAGGAGGGAAAAAATGCCAGCAGGCAGCTACTGTGTGTGAACAGCAGTGTGGGAGCATTTGGCCGTGTACCTGCAAGGCAAATGCAGGTCTCCTGGGAAAGGCACCAGCACATGGTGGGTGCAGGAGAGAAGAGCCCAGGTTGTTCCTTGTGTTGCATGGACACACTGGGGAAGCTGCCCCAGGGCCATTGTCCCAGATCAGCCCCTCACATCACCCCTTTCCAGCACTGGCTGCTCACCCCAGCTGTGGGGTGGTGCTTGGCTAGCTGCGTCCTCCTGCAGGTCACTGTATCCCGACGGAGGGGAAAAGGGCAGCCTTGCATGGCCTCTCTTCTGCACCAGAGCCCGGCAGATCCTGGAGCTCGGCTGTCTGCTGACCCCCAAGTGGGGCCCAGCCCAGAATGGGCATGGCGCAGGTGCTCAGACCGCCCAGACTCTGGGGGATTATTTAAGAGTCATTTAATAATAGCACAGACCTCTCCATGTCTGAGGTCTCTGGTGCCTGCTCCAGCTGAGCTCTGCCTTTCCTCACTCCATCCTTCTGTGCATAGACAAGGTCTCAATGCTCCCTCTGGGCAGCCCGTGCTCCTTCCACCCTCTGTGCACATCCACCCCGACACCCTGAGCACTGGTGCTGCTGCCAGGGCAGAGGTGAAGGATCCCCGGGAGCCACTCCTCAGGGAGCTCCTCAGGGAAATGCTGTGCCCACCCCCAGGCCCAGCCTCAGCCCCAGCCCCAGTGTGGCAGAGGGGAGCTGCCCTTTCCTGACCCACCCTGGCAGTGCCAGCCCCACCTCAGCCCACTCCTGAAAGGCTCCAGCGCACCCTTGGAGGGAGCTGGAGCTGCCTCAGGCCCGGGGCAGTCTGGCAGCAGGAGTGTTTGACATGGGCATATCAGCAACACTGCCAGGATCAGGGGAGGAGCAGGGAAATTGGGGCAAAGACCACTGCCCTTGTCTGCACGGCCAGGGCACTGGACGGGTGATGTCTTTGTGGCCGGTCAGGCTCCAGGTTAGGGGTGGATGCCCACTCCCGGGTGGGAACACTAGGATTTTCATGGGTTCAGTGCAGCCATGACTGTGGTGAAGGGAAGTAGGCAGAGCCAGGCACATGCAACTGCAAAGGCCAGGGGTGGAAAAGTGAGTGTGGGGCTGCTGAAAGCTCTTCTTCTCCTCCCCATGGGGAAGAGTACCCAGGCGATGCTGAACTCCGGTTTGGCCAATGGGAGGGGGGCACAGGGAGGGTGGAAGAGGCAGATGGGGTCTCTTGGGGTGCATGAGGGAGCTTTCCAAAGCCCAGAGCTGAGCCAGGCAGGGACCTCTGGATCTTCCCCCTGACACTCAGCTAGCGAGCTCATTCTGCCCTGCCCCAGGTGCTCTCATCCCCCTGCCAGCCATGCCAGAGCAGAGGCTGAGGAGCAAGAATTCATGGAGTCGCAGAGGAGTTTTGGTGGGAAGGGACCTCTGGATGTCTCCAGTCCAACCTCCCATGCAAAGCAGGGCTGGTTGGAGCCCTCCAGTCTTGTCTGGCCATTGCTGAAGTGTGCCTGACCCTGGTTACCATCCCCAAACCTGCTCTGCTCTTCTTGTCCAGGCACTGTGGGACGGCACGTCTCATCGGTTAGTCCCTGTCCTGCCTGCCTTGCAGGCACCCTCAGCTCCTGGCTCCGCTTGCTGCACGGAACAGCCCTACGCTTGCTGTTCCTGACAACATCCTCTTTCTAGCAGGAACCAGTTGCAAATGGTTCATAAACAGTCAAGTTATGACACAGAAAGACCTGCTGTCATAACTGGGCATCATCAAATCAGACCCCAAGTGACTGCTTTTGCTTCTTCATGCAGCTAAGACTCCGCATGCAGTGTTCCCTGGGTAGAGGGCCCAAATCTGAAGCCCTCCTGACAACTTTGATTTGGCTGTCAGGAGGGAGTTGCTGCTATGGATATAGGGTCACCTTCTGCATTTACAGCCTTTTTTGGGATCTCCTTGGACTCCAGCTTCCCTTGCCAAGGCTTTCTTGGCTACAGTTGGAGACAGGTCCGAGGTAGAGATGGGGAGTCAGGTCAGCAGGACAGGGACAGGGACAGGTCAGGACCCGAGAGGTGCAGGGCCAGGCACAGCCATGACCATAGTGTCTTGGTCTTATCCCACCTGTACTCGTCTGAGCCTGACTCTGTGCCCCTGAGTTCCCTTGGTGTCAGTGCCAAAAGAGACCCAGCAAAGGGAAACTCTCTGCATTGCACTGGGGGCATCCGTGGGAGCTCCGACTAGCAGGCTCTGAGGTTCCCCCCTCTCTGCTGATGAAGGGGGAAGCCTGGCTTCCTGCTTCAGCATGGCATCTGGGTAAGATTCAAATGAGAGATTCCTGAGGACAAGTGGTATGAACCAAAACCTTTTTTTTCCTTTTCTTTTTACAAGAATGGACTAGAGAAAAGTAAGGGGTGGGGGGAAAGAAATGAATAACACAGAGCCCTGCTGCCAAAATCGCTGTGCACGATGAGTGGAAGCACATGGGATAGTTATTGGCACTGACATTGTACCCAGTGAACAAGTTTCTTCAGCGCATCCTTGAGTTCCTTGTTCCTCATGCTGTAGATGAGGGGGTTCACTGCTGGAGGCACCATCGCGTACATAACAGTCACCACCAGGTCCAGAGCTGGGGAGGAGATGGAGGGAGGTTTCAGGTAGGCAAAAAATGAGGTGCTGGCAAACAGGGAGACCACGGCCAGATGTGGGAGGCACATGGAAAAGGCTTTGTGTCGTCCCTACTCAGAGGGGATCCTCAGCACAACAGTGAAGATCTGCACGTAGGACAGCACAATGAAAACAAAACACCCAAAGACTAAACAGGCACTAACTGGAATAAGCCCAACTTCCCTGAGGTAGGAGTCTGAGCAGGAGAGCTTGAGGATCTGGGGGATTTCACAGAAGAACTGGTCCACTGTGTTGCCTTGGCAGAGTGGTATTGAAAAGGTGTCAGCAGTGTGCAGGAGAGCATGGAGAAAACCACTGCCCCAGGCAGCCGCTGCCATTTTGACACAAGCTCTGGGGCCCATGAGGGTCCCGTAGTGCAGGGGTCTGCAGATGGCAACATAGCGGTCATAGGCCATGACTGTGAGAAGAGAATACTCGGCTGACATGAAAATGGCAAAACTTAAGACCTGAGCAGCACATGCCAAGTAGGAAATGGCCCTGGTGTCCCACAGGGAATTGGCCATGGATTTGGGGACAGTGGTGGAGATGAAGCCAAGGTCAAGGAGGGAGAGGTTGAGAAGGAAGAAGTACATGGGGGTGTGGAGGTGGTGGTCGCAGGCTACGGCTGTGATGATGAGGCTGTTGCCCAGGAGGGCAGCCAGGTAGATGCCCAGGAAGAGTGAGAAGTGCAAGAGCTGCAGCTCCCGTGTGTCAGCAAATGCCAGAAGGAGGAAGTCATACAGAGAGCTGCTGTTGGACATTTGCTCCTTTGGGGCACAGGAGGACTGTTCAAGGAAAAAGAGACATCGACAAGTTAGGGCAGACTTCTCTGAGCAAAGGTTTCTCATAACCTCCCCCAAACACACACATTACCTCTCCCCATCTCAGCAGCACCATCCTTGAGCTCCATGTCTTGAGCTCTGCTTTGTGCTAGCTGAGTTTGACACGAGGAGCAGGGGCCTCTGCCTGTGGGCTCCAGAGGAGTCAGTCCTGACCTACAGCACTGTGGACATGGGAACAGGGGTGACTAAACTGTTGTATTGCCAGTTCCAGTCAGATTTAACCCACACATAATGTTGAAGGGATTTTCAGCATCTTCATTCCCACTTCTAAATAATGTGGGGTCATTAATAGTTTTAAGGCTTCTTTTGTTTCCTTTAGCTGACCCTGTCACACCTGAGGAGGATTCCTGCAGGTAGAAATCCTCAGCATTGCTGCTGCACTCAGAGTGAGCAGCTGTGATTCTGGAGAGGCAAAAGGATTCACTCTGGCTTTAGTGCAGAGGGAGCAGAGCTGGTCTGTCCACCTGCCTTCTTCCCAGCTGCCCTGTGCTCCCACCTCGGAGGTGGAGGACAGTTGCACTCCTGTTACCCCAAAAAGAAACAACACCGCGGAGAGCAGAGGAATGCACTTGCAAAGTGCCCATCAGCACTCTTTCTGAGGGGACGTGAGGCAGGTCTCAGCCCTCCCCTTCTAGCCAGCAACGCATCGGGCTCCTTCCAGCTGCCCACACCCACCCTCCCACCAGCATGTCGCAGCGTGACCTCAGTATGTATGTGGCTTCTGCCTGGGGCACCTAGATAACACGCAGCTGCAATGGGAGAGCTGTGTCCTTGTGGAGGGCAGCTTGCAGCCCAGCCAGGCACCCCGGGGAAATGGCAGAATGTCCTAAGGATGGGGTGTCCTGACAAGAGAGTTGGCTAATTCCTGGCCCCCCGCACTGCATTGCCCAGAGTCCCACAGGCTTGAGGGGGACTTGCGCACCTCACTGTGAAGGACTCGTCTGCGTGGCAGCACACACAGGGTCTCAGTGTCTGAACTGCATCAGAAATTCCCCTGCCCAGAGAGTCCAAGGGGAAGCACAAGGGCAGCATGGGCAGGTGGGAAACATGGAGCAATACCATGATATTTGTGGTGAGGGAGGCAGCGCCAGGGAGGGACAGAGGGGCACTCAGGAGTGTCTCCTCTCCTGCATGTCCGGCTGCTGAGGAAACGACTCCTGCCCTGGACCCCCCAGCCTTGAGAGCAGAGGGCTGTGCTGGCTGGGAGAGGAGAGGAGGCCTTGGAGTTGACAGTTTCCTCTCACACTTGGAGCATGACTCTGCTGCCTGCAGCCATCCCTGCGGGGAGCTGTTTCTCTGTCCCCACGTCTCTCCCCTCTCAGTGCTCACACACCCCATCCCACCTGCTGAGAGCTCAGCTCTGCCCTGCAAAAACCTCTGAGGGAGCAGGACACTGCCCAGGGCACCTCCGTGTCTGCAGGTGCTACAGAGCAGGTGAGACAAACCTTGGTGAGGCTGGAAAGGTGATGCTGGTTCTGTCCTTAGGCTGAGGGGTGGATGAAGGCATTTGCTGAGTCCCTCCCAGAACTGCTCCTCTCTCAGTGTCACTGCTTTGGAGCCTCAGTCCCCTGTCTAAACCTGACAGATCTATTCCCATTTCACCCCAGCCAGAGAGAATCAAACTGAAAGCACAGACTCATGACAGCTCCCTCCCTTTCATGTATTCCCTGCCCTGACCATCCTTTTGGAAAGTCCCCTCCAGAAATGTCCTCAGAGTGAGATGGAGCTGTGGGCAGCCCTGACCCATGCAGCATCCTCTTGACAGGAGGCTCAAGCTGCCCTGCCACGGGTCTCTCCTCCCACCCAGAGCTTCTCCCCACAGTGCTTAGGGGAGCTTCCCGGGCAGGCTGAGTGCTGACCCTTGTGGGCAGCAGAGTCACTGCTCCAGGCACACAGCACCCTGAGGCACAGGGACACTGCTCTGAATTACAGTCCTGGACAGATCTCTGAGCACACCCAGACTTTACCCCCCTGCAGCATCCCTGGGAGAAGGTAGCAGCATACCCTGTCCCTGTGGCACTGTGACTGGGAATCCCTGCTCTGAAGCATCTCCTCCTCCTCTGTAGAGGTGAAAGTGATAGAGCTATCCTTAAAAATCCATTGTGTGATTGGATGGGTTTCAAGACCTTGCCAGGAACTGCAGTAGCATTGCCCTGCAGCCAGAGACTTACTGTGTCAGGGGCTGTGAAGATTTCTCCCACAAGAAGCTCTCTTCCGTCCTTCCGCTGCACACTGCCTTTCACTTCTCCCGGTCTTTTCTCATCTTCTGGCAGAAATTGCAGGCAGTGCCTGGAGCCCTGCTGCTCTTTGCAGAGGAGCTGCTCCTGACAGCGCTGTGTCTCAGCAGTGCTGCCTGGTTGCCATGAGCTCCCTCCATCCCTGGAGCCTGGCCTCACTCAGGACCAAAGGCCCAGCTGAAGGCATGATTTTTTCTGTCCCTTCTGCTGCCTCCTCCTGGGAAATGTTCACTGAAGTAGACTAAAATAATCACTGATGGTCCCTCTCTAAGCACTGAAAGAAGACTGATTCCAGCATTGCAATTTGTCTCATCAGAGGATGGTTATCTATGAGAGGTGGAAAGTCCCACTCAAGAAGCCCCCATTCCCATCTCTTAGCTAGGCAGCACAGCTAGATGGGTATAAGAATAGAGCTCCTTTTCCCATTGTTCAGGTATGGATTCACATGAGTCAGTTTGGGCTTCTCAGGCTGCTTTAGAAGGCCCTCGGCTGGCATAGGATTCAGATTCTCCCGTGAGTTCCACAAAAAACACACAGGAGGTGGGATTCCCCTGTCCCAGGCAGAAGTGAGCACAGCATGGATGTCTGCATGCGAGATCTTGGTCTATGCATGACCATGCAGGTCTTCTGCTCCATCCTCCTGGGAAATGTTCACTGAGGTAGACTAAAATAATCAGCTATTGTCCTTTGCTAAAGAGTGGAGAGAGACTGATTCCAACACTGCAATTTATTTCATCAGAGGATGGCTATATCTATGATAGCTGGAAATGTCCCACTCTGGAAGCTCCTATTCCCATCTCTTAACTAGGCAGGACACCTAGATGGGGACAAGAAGGCAGCTCACTGACACGTGGTTCAGGTGTTGATTCAGATGAGTCATTTTGGGCTTCTCAGGGTGCTTTAGAAGGCCCTGGACTGGTGTGGGATTCAGATCCTTCTCGTGAGCTTCATAAAAACCACAAAGGTGGTGGGAGTCCCCTTGCGCAGGCAGAAGTGAGCACAGCATGGATGTCTGCATATGAGATCTTGGTCCATGCTCCTATCGCAATCAATGGAGATGGAGGGTGGGAGTCAGTTGCTCACACACAAACACCTGGTGACATTGGAAGAGACAGAGGTGGTCAAAAACATGTGCCAGTGTCTGCTTGCTCTGATGGAGCAAGTGTGACACCCACATCCTTCTAGAGCATGAGGTGGGGGCCAGGAGGGGAACTGCCTTGGCTACCTGAAATGATACTAGATGCCCACTGCTACCAGAGCTCGACTCACTGGGAAGCTGAGACACATGCAGATCCTGACATCGCAAACAGTTGATGTCGTACAGTGCTGACACTTGATTCCATGAAATAGAAATAGGCCTGCAGGGCCATGTCAGATGCCTCGGGGTGTCCAGCCAATCCGCATGTCTCTAGCAGATACACCATGGGGTCTAAAGGAAAACTATGCCCCTTTGGAGTGGGTGCTGGGCAAGTGCCCCAGGGTAATTCAGGTTTCCTACCAGTGCCCAAACAACTGGATCCCACCACTGCCTTTAGGGAAAGTCCATCCTGACTGCATTCAAGTGTGCTGCATAAATGGGAGAAGCACATCCCACCAAGGTCTCTGCTCTAGTCTCTGCACTCTCAAACCCTTCTTGCTCCTCTCTGCTGCAACCTCTTCTCACTACCAGGAGATATGAACAGGAACTGGGCTAATGATGACCTCAGGGTGCCTGGATCACAGGCCACACAGGTCCAGGGACTTCTTCAGTGGCACCTTGTCCTGCCTGGAGATCACTTCACCTCTGTCACAGGCCCCAAGGTGCTGCAAATCAGTTCAGGCAGCCAAACCCTCTCCTGCCATTCCTGCACAGCCCAGCTCTGTTTCTCCCTGGCCTTGGGTACTGCAGGCTTTGGTCTCTCAGGGGGAACCTCCTTTCGCCATTATATTGCCATCTGCTATCTAGGCCAGCATGGTTCTGCTCTGAAGTGGGGCTATTGCACACACGGTGTCCTTGGCTCTTGGTAACGTGTTTCACCATGACCAGTCTGTTCTCTGTGCCACAACTGAGGCTCTGCAACTCCAATATACACAAGTGCCTGCAGCCTGGGGCACACAGAGGAACAGATGGAGATGCACAGGCTGTCACAGGACTGAAACATGTTTGGAATAACTGAGAAGCGGTGGGACCGCTACCATGACTGGAGGGCTGTGATGGCAGTGTACAAGCTCTGCAGGAAAGACCATTAGGGAAGGTGAGGAGGGGGGATGCCCCTGGTGTGAAGGGACAGCTCAGATGGATGGAGCTCTTGCATGGGATGGACATGGGTTTGGGTGAGAGCTTGTGCATGAGCATCAGAGTAAAGGTGATGTTGTGATGGGGGTTACAGGCCCCCTGATGAGGGTGAGGAGGTGGATGCAGTCTCCTTTAAGCAACCTGAGCAAGTCAGTGGGTCAGAGGCCTGGTTCTTCTGGGGGGGACTTTAATCTCCCTGACATTCATTGGAAGGGCAAACAGCAGGGTGCAAGCAGTCCAGGAGATTTCTGGAGGGTGTCAGCGACAGCTTCCAAGCACAGCTCCCTGATGGGCCAGGAAGGGTGACGCTCACCTGGATCTGGTACTCGCACATAAGGAAGCACAGATCAGGGCTGTGATAATCTGTGGAAACCCTGGCTGCAGTGACTATGGAATAGTGGAGTCCCAGATCGTGAGGGCAGTGAGGAAGGACAATAGTAGTGTACAGACTCCAGCCATGAAAGGAGGAAACTCCTCTCCAGGGGACTGGTGGGGGATCCCAGTGGAGGCAGCTCTGGGGGGCAATGGAGCTTGGGAAAGCCATCAGGTCTTTATGGACAGCAGCCACCAAGCACAAGGATGGTCCACAGTGATACCCATTAGAACCAGGAGACATCCTGGGAGATTGGCTTGGTTCAACAGGATACTCTTGTCCACCAAAGTAGGGATGGTGAAACCAAAGCTCCCTGAGGGTAGACACTTGCAGGGGACATGAAGGGCATGAAGAAGAGCTGCTACTGCTCTGCTAACAGAGAAAGAATAATCAAAGAACACCTGGTCTCACTGCAGAATGGGGCAGGGGCTCTAGTAATAGCAGATGCAGATAGGTCTGAGCAGCTCAGTGCCTTCTTGGCTTCAGTCTTCACCAGCAAGGTCTCCTGAGCTGTTGTGCCTCGAGTCAGGGCTCCAGAAGAGAAAAACAGCCAGCAGGGGATGAGGGTTGAGTGAGGGATTGCTTGTAAGTACTCAGCCCATACAAGTCTCTGGGATGCGATGGGCTGCACATGAGGACAATGAGAGGGCTGGCCAACGTCATAACAAGGCCAGTCCCTATAACCTTTTGAAAGGTTGTGTAGATCAGGGGAGGTCCCAATGACCAGAAAAAGGAATGTGTTGTGCCCATCTTCAGGAAAGGCCACAAGGACAACCTGGGGAGCTGCAGGCCCTTCAGCCTCACTTTGCTGAAGAGTGTGTCATGCAGCAAATGCTCTCGGATCACATTTCTGGGCACAGGAAGAATGTGCCTGGGAACAGTTAGCATGGTTCACTGAAGGTAAATCATTCCTGCACAACCTGATTGCTTTCTGTGACAAAAGACCTGTGATTGTGCAGGAGCAGAAAGATCTGGATGTCATTTACCATGATTTTAGCAAGGTGTTGGACACTGTCTCCATGAATATTCTAGAATACAATAAGTCATTAAAATATGATGGGTGGACACCCAGGTTGGATGATTGAGCTCAGAGGACTTTTTGAATGGGTCATGCTTTACCAGGAAGCCAGGTAAAGGTGGAGTATGCAGGGATCTCTACTGGGACCTGTTTTGTCTGACAGGTTCATCAGTGACCTGGAGGATGCAACTCTCATCACGTTTGTAGATGACACCTCATCAGGAGGAAGAGTCATATGTTTGAGGGCTGCCATTCAGAGCAACCTCAGGAGGCAGGAGGAATGGGCTGTGAGGAACTTTGTGAAATTCAACAAGGAGAAATGCAGGTCCTGCACCTGGGACAGACCAACACCCTGCAGTGATACAAGCTGGCGAGTGCCCGGTTGGGCAGCAGCTCTGCAGAAAAAGGACCTGGCGGTCTTTGTGGGCAGCGAGCTGAACATCAGCCAGCAGCGTGCCCTGGCAGCAAAGCAGGCCACAGCATCTTGGTCTGCATGAACAGGAGCACAGCCAGGAGATGGAGGGAAGTGATTATGCCCCTCTACTCAACACTTGTCAGAGCATATCTAGATACTGTGTCCAGTTCGGGCTCCCTGTAGACGAACACTGTTGATCACATGGAATGAGTCCAGTGGCAGGCCCCCAAGGTGGTTGGGGACCGCAGCACTTGCCTTGAGAGGACAGGCTGAGGGAATGGGTTGGTTCAGTGCAGAGAAGGGAAGGTTTTGGGGAGGACTCATAGCAGGTTCCCAACTCAAGGCTGCCACTGAGAATGAACCAGGTTTTTACAGGAATTCATGGCAGGAGAATGAGAGGCAACGGCTATAAGCTGAAACAAGTGCAGTCAAAATTGTGTATAGGGAAGAAAAATCAGTGAGGATCCTGAAGCATTTGAAGTGGGGTCCAGAGGGATTATGGACTCTTTCTTCTTGGAGGCTTGCAGGATGCAGCTGGACAAAGCCCTCAAGAACTTGGTGTGAATTCGATGTTGATCCTGATGTGAGCAGGGAGTTGGACTAGAGAGCTCCCAAGGTCCCTTCCAGCCTTCCAGCCTTAATGATTTGGTGATTTTGTCCTCTCTGGTGATAGCCACTGCAATTCTTGCAGGCAGGAAATCCTTTCCTGCATGTGGGTTAGCACCTGACATGGCCTCCCCAGAACCAGCCCCTGCTAGTGGTGTGAGGTTTCCTCTTGGACCTGAAAGTTTTTCAGTTCAAGGGTTCATTATGAGTGACTGCTTCTCCAGAGTGAGTCCTCTTCACAGCCTACAACACCTGCACATTACAACATGATGCCAAATGAGTGTGACATATGCAGAAAGTCATGGCATGAGGGTGATCGCACTCTAACATCCATGAGGTCCTTTGCTGATCTACTAATATAGAGAAGGACTGGAAAAGCCTTAAAGCTCCTAGGCACACACAGGTAATGTTGACTTTGTCACTATGGGAGGTGAGGGAGCTGGGTTTGTTCAGCCTGGAGAAGAGAAGGCTTTGGGGACAGCAAATAACAGCCTCCCCATACCCACCAGGACATCACCAAGAAAATGGAGGCAGGCTCTTCACTGTTGTGCATGATGGGAGGGTGAAGGCCAATGGGCATTAGCTGAAAGAAGAGAGGTTCATGCTGGGTGTAAGGAGAAACTTTTGACCCATCCAGAGAGTCAAGCACGGGGGCAGGTTGCCCTGAGAGACTGTGGCATCTCCATCCTCAGAGGTTTTCAAGTCTGAAATGAGGAAATCCCTGAGCAACCTGATCGGACCTGATAGCTGACCCTGCTGTGGGAAGGAGCTTGGGCCAGAGACATCCTGAGGTCCCTTCCGGATGGAATGATTCTGCATTTCCTACCACGTCGAGTCTTCTCTTGGGAAAACATTCAGCTTGCTTGTGATCATGGAAGCAGATCTCACAAAAGTGTGATCAGATCAAATGCATGTTTCATTTCCTGCTCCAGAGTAGTTCAAATTCAGAGTTGCTTGGTAGGTACCCCCCAATAGCCTCTTTTTTTTTTTTTCTTCTTCACTTTTTATTGCATTATTCCCTCTTTTCCACATTCCAAGTTGTTTTCTTTTACCAACCTGATACTCTCCCATGAAGTCAGCCAACCCCTCTTTACCCTTTCCTCTTTGACCCTGGATTTGCTTTCTTTGTACATTCACTTGGCTTTTCTGAGATGCTTGCCATGGTGATCCCTACCTTTGCCAGCAGTCCCTTTAAACGACTACCTCCTTTTATCATGTGTAGTGTCCTGCAGGTCCTCCTGCTGTTAGCCTGTCAGAGGCACCGCAAGACAGGATGAGCCATCTGCACACATTCATTTACAGCTGACAGAAGGGAGCTTCAGTCCAGAGGGGCCTTGAGAAACTTGGGGATTTGGCCAACAGAAACCTCATGCTGCCGTACAAGGAGCAGTGGTAGGTCCTGCATTGGGGGACAGACCAGCCCATGCATCAGGAGAGGCTGGCACCTGACTGTCAGAGGAGTGACCCTGAGGAGAAGGGCCTGGACATTACGAGGGATGCCATATGAGCCAGTGGTGCACGCTCACTGCAAATGAGGCCAGCTGCATACGAGGCTGCTTCAGGAAGCGTGTGGCCACCCAGACAAGTGGAAATATCATCGCCCTCAACTCAGCCCTGGTGTGACCGCATCTGAAATAGTGTGTCCCAGTGTGGGCTGCCAGTGCTGGAGGAATGGGGAGAAACTGGAGAGGGTCCAGAGGAGTCTTCCAAGATGGGGTTGGGTGCCTCCAGGAGAGGTTGAGGGACCTGGGCTTCTTCAGCCTGGTGAAATGGAGGCAAAGGGCAGTACAGTAGTGGCCTCTGAGTGCTGGAAGAGATCATGGATCTTTGCTTGGTAGTGGGAAACAACATGAGGAGGGGAAACCAGGCTAAAACAGGAACTCACAACTCAGCTCCGGGGCAATAAGGCAGCAGATGTAGGTAGGTCTGAGGAACTCAGGGCCTTTTTGGCTTCAGGCTTCTCCAGCTAGGTATCCTGGGCTGTTGTGCCTAGAGTCAGGGCTCCAGAGGAGAAAAGCAACCAGCAGGGGATGAGGGTTGAGTGAGGGATGATTTGCAAGCACTCCACCCCTACAAGTCAGTGGGATTGGAATGGTTGCACCCAAGGACACTGAGAGAGCTGGCCGCTGTTATAGCAAGGCTTCCCTCTGTCATCTTTGAAAGGTTGTGGAGATGGGTTGAAGTTCCAGTAACTGCAAAAAGGGAAGCGTTACATCCATCTTCAAAAAAGGCCCAGAGGGCAACCCAGGGAACAACAGGCCATTCAGCCTGGTTGAGGAGTGTGTCATGGAGTGAGTCCACTCATTTCTGGGCACATGAGGGAGAAGAAGGTGATAGGGAAGAGGCAGCATGGATTGACCCAGGGTAAATTGTACCTCACGTGCCTGATTGCCTTCTAGGTTTGCATAGCTCTATTTGTGTTTGGAGAGCAGAAAATGTCTTTCAATGTGATTTGAGCAAGGGGTTTGACACTGTCTCCCACAATATCCTTGTGGAATACAATTTAGAAATGTACTGCCTAGATGGCTGGACAACCAGATGGCTAAAGAACCTGTTCGACGATTAGGCTCAGAGGGCAGTGATGAATAGGTAGTACTCTTCCTGGAGGCCAGGGAGAGGAGGAGCACCACAGGGTCTCTCCAGGAACCTGTCCTTTTCAATGACTTCATTAGGGACATGGAAGAGGCAATATTCATCATGCTTGCTGAGGACAAAAAACTGCAGAAGGGCCCAGCTATATATTGGCCCCTCCCCCAGTGCTACTCAACTACCATGATTATTTCTTTATTTTTTTCCTTCAACTCTTTTGAAATTTCCCTTACTGCATCTTCTCCTTGTTGTCTCTTGTCCTTTCCTCCCCTTGGCCCCCACACAGACCATCCCACCAACTTTGACTGAGGACAATTACAGCCTCACCTCCAAGCACAGCCTTGCTTGGAGCTCCTGGAAGCACACAGGCAGACCGTGGTGGCCAGCTGCAAGCAGAGCTATGCACTGCAGGTCCCTATACGGTTCCAGATGAGAGCTAATGGAGACATAACATGACCCAGGGCAGAGCCTGTCGGCCAATGCCAGGGTAGAGCTGGGGCAGCAAGCATGAGAAGAGAAGCCCTCCAGCAGCTCCTCTCCACACCTGGGCAGGCAGTGATGTACCTAGCGGTGCTCCTGAGAGAGGACAGTGACACAGGACAGGGGGCACTGTGAGCTGCAGTGCTGGGCACTGACCGTCTGTGCTGGGTCTAGGAGTCCTGGCAGGTGGTGCCAGTGCTTGTAGCCCCTGAGAAACCCCCGACCCTGCTAGCAGCAGTGAGTCCCCTCCATGACCGTTGGGAGCTTCTGGGGTGTCATGGCTCCCATCTCCCTCCTGTCCCTGTGCTGGCCCAGCCCTGCTGCCCTCCATGTGGCTCCATGGCCCCACTGCACCGACACTGCAGAGGACAGGGTGCGTTCAGGGGTGGGGAAGTGTCCTCCAGGCATGGTCTCCATGGCAGCCCTCAGTGCCCTGTCCCCCAAAGCCCTCCTGAAGCCTCCCACCAGTCCCCAGGTCCTGCTCAGCCCTGATCCTGTCCCCTGGGGTTAGCAGAAGGCCATGCTCCGCAGTCTGCTGGGGTCTGAACCCAAAGGGAGAGCCAAGGCAGGACCAGCCATTACCCCCATACAGGTGCTGAGCCCAGCAGGCAGACAGAGCTGGTCACATTCAAAGATCACATCTCTCCAGGAACATGGGGAATGGCCGGTGCTGGAAATACCTGGTGTGAAAGGCTGGGTGTGTGAGGAGTTTCCTGGGGCAGTTTCTCCTCTCTGTTCATGCAGCAACAAGCTGAGCTGGATCTATGTTCTGACAGACACTGTTTGAGGGTCCCCCATGGGAGGAGGATGGTCTACAGGCCCAGGAGATGGCCCCAGCATCTCCTCTGCATGCTGCCTGCCAGCCCTGCAGAGGACCCGGCACAGGGCTCGTCCTCCCAGGGCTCACAGCTGGACATCCAGTCCTCCAGCTGGGCATGGAGCCTTGTCTGGGGGTAACATTTGGGGTGAGGACCAGCACAAAGGGTGGGAGAGATTGTCTCAAAGAAAGAAATGCGCTGGGGACAGGGTGTGAGGGACAGCAGCTTTGGAGGAAGAGCCCAGCCTTCAGGCACTGCACCTGCAAGAACCTACTTTATTACGGAGATACTGTGAGGGAGTCAGCTCTGACCCACTGTTAGACCCAGCTTTATATGGGCACCAGGTGGGACAGAGCAGTCTCAGTGAAGGTGGAATGAACCCAAGCATTTGTGTAGCAACGTGGTGACAAATAATAATAACAACAGCAATAATAGTCATAATACAAATAAAGTGAACAAACAAAGCTCAGTCCTGGTACGGGATATGGGGAACTCATTTATGAAGAGCAATGCCAATATTACCACTGCTGAAAAATGTCAAAGTCACTTTCCTCAGGGCATCTTTGAGCTCCTTGTTCCTCATGCTGTAGATGAGGGGGTTCAGTATTGGAGGCACCACCGAGTACAGAACAGTCACCATGAGATCCAGGGCTGGGGAGGAGATCGAGGGGGGCTTCAGACAGGCAAAAACTGCAGTGCTGACAAACAGGGAGACCACGGCCAGGTGAGGGAGGCATGTGGAAAAGACTTTGCGCCGGCCCTGCTCAGAGGGGATCCTCAGCACAGCAGTGAAGATCTGCACATAGGACAGCACAATGAAAATGAAACACCCAGAGGCTAAACAGGCACCAGCCACAAGAAGCCCAACTTCCCTGAGGTAGGAGTCTGAGCAGGAGAGCTTGAGGATCTGGGGAATCTCACAGAAGAACTGGTCCACTGTGTTGCCTTGGCAGAGTGGTATGGAAAATGTGTTAGCAGTGTGTAGCACGGCATTGGGAAAACCACTGGCACAGGCAGCTGCTGCCATTTTGACACAAGCTCTGGTGCCCATGAGGGTCCCATAGTGCAGGGGTCTGCAGATGGCAACATAGCGGTCATAGGCCATAACAGTGAGGAGAGAAAGCTCTGCTGAAAACAGGAAGACAACCAGGAAGACTTGAGCAGCACATCCTGAGTAGGAAATGGCCCTGGTGTCCCACAGGGAATTGGCCATGGATTTGGGGACAGAGTTGGAGATGGAGCCAAGGTCCAGAACAGAGAGGTTGAGGAGGAAGAAGTACATGGGAGTGTGGAGGTGGTGGTCACAGGCTACAGCTGTGATGATGAGGCCGTTGCCCATGAGGACAGCCAGGTAGATGCCCAGGAAGAGCGAGAAGTGCCAGAGCTGCAGCTCCCGTGTGTCTGCAAATGCCAGGAGGAGGAACTCGTTGAGGGAGCTGCTGTTGGACATTTCGCTATCTCCAGGCATGAGGGACTGTGCAAAGAAGAAAAGACATTGAGAAGTTAGCACTGTCTTTTAAAGGAAAAAATATATATAATGTTGCAGTTCTCTCTTTGAGCTGGAGGATGATCACACTTATATGTTGCCCTAGAAAGAAACCAGCCCCTGCTGAGAGACACGAGTCCAGTTTCAAAGTGCACATCTCCTAACTTCTCACCCTTTCTCCGGGCACCTCAGGGAGCTCTCCACAAAACCCTTCTAGTCAAGGATACACAGGGCTCTTTTCAGATGCCCACATACAGCCTCCCACCACCATCTCCATACTCTCAGCATCTCTGCACCTTCCTCATGGGGTTCTGAGATATCACAGAGATGCTATGAGACAGCTGTGCCTTTCTAGGGGGCAGTTCAACGCCTGACAGGACTCCACAGGGAAACGGTCCAAGGACCATTAGGACTGAAGATGGGCTCTCTTTAAGAGAGGGTCAGCTCATTTCTCAGCCCCACAGAGAGCATTTTCTGGAGCTCCACAAGTCAGAAGGGGGCTGGGGCAACCACATTCCCATCCAGACCCCTCTGATCCACAACTTGTAGCATCAATATCTGAACTGCAGCTGAAAATACCCAACCTCAGAAAGCCCAAGAACAAGAAGAGGAGCATCATGGACAGGAGGGGAAACAAGGAGCAACACCATGATCATGCTGCCAAGGGAGGCAAGGAGAGAGACAGAGAGGCATTCTGGAAAGCCTTCCCCTTACCCAGCTGGACATGCCACCTCGCAGACGGCAACATTGCAGGAGAGTCGCTCTCAGCCCCTTTGTCAGGCAGCATGAAATGAGCCCAGAGCAGGAGAGATGCCCCTCTCCTCTGCCAGAGGTCTGGCTGCAGAGGAGGTGGCTCATGCCCTGCACTTCCCTCTCATTCCCTGCCCATCCCTGCTGCCTGGAGCTGTCCCTGCTGGCACCTCTTTTTCTGTCACAACATCTTCTCCCAGTCAGTGCTCACGGACACCATCCCACATGCTGTGTGCTCAGTTCTGCCCTTAGGAAACTGTTACCGTTCTCGTTCTTACCGAGGAGGCACGGGGCCTTCTCCCCAGACCCCGGACCATCACCACACAGACACCAATATGAGGAGTGGCAAAATGGCGTTTAATGAAGCGTGCCCTACTCTATTATAATGCTGTAAAGCCCCGCCTTCTTTTCCGGCAGCAGTGCTCCGCCCGTTAGGACCTTCCCATGTTCCGCCCCGCAGTGCCTCCCTGCTCATCCTTTTTCCTCCACATCTCCCCCTCTCCCATCAATGTTGTTTCGCTATATCGAGCGGGACGCAACAAAACACGCGGAAGTGCGGTGTGTCTCGACGGGACCGCCATCGGGTGGTTCCTTGCATTAGTAGCTTCGTGAGCGGAGCTGTGTGCTGCCTCCCCTTCTTCCGATTCTTAACGCAGGCGATGTCCTTGTCTTCGTCGTTCAGGGAAAACCTTAAAGGCATAGGCGGGATTGCTCATTTCCAACAGACTATATTCCCCCCCCAAAGCCCAGCCATTCCTCCAGAATTTCTCCTTCTTGTTGTCGAGCAATCCAGACGCGGCCCGCTACTTTCAGCAAGGCTGTCTTAACACAGCTCAGTACTATACACAGGCATAAGGCTATAACTATGAGGATTAACAAAATGCGCAAGCCTTCAGCAAGCAGTCCTGTTAGCCACGGTGGTAGATTGCCAACCAGGTTAGTTAGCCATTCGTCTAAAAACCCATGGTTCTGACGGATTTTGCTGGCATGTTCCTTCAACCACTGCAATTGTTTGTGAATTGATTCACCATGATTAGACAAATTCATGCAACACATACCTTCAAAATCCTCACAACCATGGCCTTGGGCTAGTAGCAAATAATCAATTGCAGCTCTATTCTGCAGAATAGCATGTCGCAAACTACCTTGATCCTCTAATAGGCTCGCTATTATCTCAGTGGTGATGTTAAGCCTGCTTCTCAGCCCAGCAAGCTAACCGGCCGATCTGGTTCAGAGCGTTGCCTGCTGCTGCTCCAGGCACGAAGAAGGCCAAAAACACTCTTTCAGTGGGACTGCGGAGGGAAACTTGATCATTACACTCAGGTGAGAGCCCTATGGCTGCTCGTTTACTGCGGACGGCGGTCTCATTCTCCGTGATATGTTTCCACCAATTTTGATCGGGTGCTAGTAATGTCAGCTTACCAAGATAACATGGACCACCCATTACCCTTTTTGGAATTCCCTGCCAGGCCCGGTCACCACATATCAAAAAGACGTCTGGTGGCAAGGCCTTTGGGGTACCATTGTTCCAAATTAAGTGCCCCTTTGTGGCCTCAGCCCCAAAGGCTCCCAGCCCCTGGCGGCTGGTGCCATTGGTGCCACAGAAGGAACCACGGTTTTGATAATCATAATAGACTGCTGTTGGAGTGACGTTCGTCCACCCTGTCCAGTTAAATAACCGGTAAGGGTGCATGCGTCCCCCAAAATATATACATGTTTGAGTCCAATTGCCTGATGTGTTTCCAATTCTCATAGACCCCAACAGGTTTAACTCCTGTGGGTCCCATGGCAGCGTTCTGTTTAGGCCTGCAATGAGGGTGGCACTGCAGCTAGCAGTCGACAGACTGCCACTGCAGCTTCCCGTGCTGTACTCCTGGAAGCTGTTGACATTATAGCTGGGGACCCCTATTAAACAGGTTCTAAAAGGTTGGGTAGCGGAAGCTAGAGACAAACAGAAAGCGTGTTGCCCTGTCCTGTTCGCCCAGGTAACTCACATATTTTGCCTGGGCTCAATCTGGTAGAGAGCCATTACCACTGGGAACAGTATCCCCAGAATCAGGATCTTCGCCGTCTTGTTCAGTAGATGAGTCATAGCGAGTCAAGACAGGCTTCACGTTCTTGCTGGGTACCTTCACTGGACCACGATCTGCAGAGACACATATATAACCTCGACCATTAAAAGCAATAGGGGCGGGCCCAATGCACCTTCCGAAGACGGGGGCAGTCCGCTGGTAGCACAGCCTATAGTTCAGGTGTCAGAGCTGTTTCGATGAGCTTCTATTTTGCGTAAAAGCGGCTTTACCCAGCGTGTGGGGACCCACCTCGCGGCCTCCGGGCCCCCTTCTGCGCTCGCGACCGCAGCATAACCTCTGCCCTGCGTTAGTAGTCTCCACCCGGTCTCCCATTCCCCCGTCGCGGGATTCTTGACCTGCACCTCGGGACCCTCCGTTGGGCTCGTCCCTCCCCAATGCTTTGCTACCGGTTCATGACTATTCTCCCCTCGGAGGTGATGGTTTAGGGCGTACAGTGCTTTTTGTAAAATTTCTGTTTGTTTCTCTTTGGGGATGGCTGAGTGCTCGGGGATGCCCTCCCCCTCTCCCAACACGTCAATTTTCTGTTTAAGAGTTCTGTTGGCTCTCTCGACTATGGCCTGCCCCGTGCTATTGTACGGTATGCCGTGGATTATTTTGATTCCCCATCGCTGCGCCCACCCTTCGGTGCTCGCCGATGTGAATGCGGATCCATTATCGGTTTTGATGGTCTGAGGTAGCCCCAGCACAGCTATAGCGTACGCCCAGTGCTTTTGGGCCGCTCGGCTCGTGGTTTTCCTGTGCTGCGTGGCTACAATCATGCCGCTGTATGTGTCCACCGTGACTGCCAGCCAGGGATCTGGTCGGAGCCTCTGACATAAGGTAAAGTCGGTCTGCCAGACTTGGTTCGCCATCAGGCCTCGGACGTTCGTCCCTCCCTCCTGCAAAGGCCGCCTGCAGCAGTACGGGCATGTGGCGACCACGCCTCTGGCTTCAGAGATGGGGATGTGGCAAGTCTTGGCCAGGGCTTTGGCTCCGACGTGCAACCACTCATGGAGGTCCCTGGCCTCCCGCAGGGTCATCACTCTGCCAGCCGCCTTATCGGCTTCCGCGTTGCCTTCTTGATAGTAGCCCGGTATTTTGCTGTGGCTCCGGACATGCGTAATACAAACCGTGCCAGTCCGCGCCTGCAAGGCGTCTTCTAGCATTGTGGCGATTGGCGTGCCCGCCCAACCCTGCGTGGCCATTTGCCTCACCAGGTTGTACGTGAAGATGGAATCTGTGGTGATATTCAGGTGGTCATCAGGGAACATTCTCAAGGCCATCTCTACGGCCTTGGCTTCAAGGTACTGAACACTGACGTCTGCCGCTCGAAAGGTGGCCTCCTTCCATTCTCCATTCTCCTGCCAGGCAACGGCCGCTGTCTGGGTCTTTGAGGAGGCATCCGTGAAAACAGTGTTTCCCGGTTTCGGAGTAGGAAGTACTCGAGCAGGCCCGCCAACCTCTATGATGTCCAGGTGCCTCAACGGCTGGAGGTGTGGGAGGTGCTGGATTTCTCCTGGAAATCCTTCCATGGCCATTGCCATCGCCGCGGCGAAGGTCTCTGTCTGTGCATCGGTGCCCTTCTTGAAAGGCAGGGCAATCGCGTCCGGTTCACGTGCGAATGCAGAGATACATGTCTTCCGCCCTTTAGTGATCATTCGTGCTAAGAGGCTGGAATGCGGCACAAACGCTCCAGCCGGCCGCGTGGGCGTGACCCACCAGATCACTCGCATCCGCTCTGGTTGTCCTTGTCCGAGCACAGCCATGCCACCTTGCCGGTTCAGCACTGGGTAGAGCGTGATCTTATCAGCAGGGTCCCAGCGCTGCACCGATGGGTGGCTCAGCATCTCAGAGATGTTCTTCAGAGTCTCTTTGGCCTCTGCGGTCAATCGCTTCTCCTCCCATGGGTTCCTGCCCTTCAGCATTTCGTACAGCGGTTGCATCTGGCTCGGTGTTATGGGCACCATATTCTGGAGCCACTGGAGGCTCCCCACTAGCGCCTGAGCGTCATGTAGGGTGCGGACGTCTGGGTTCAAAGTTATAGGCAGCGGCTTTATCTGCGAGTGTCCAATCTCCGCCCCTAGGAACTTAATGCCTGGTCCCTTCTGGACCTTTGCTTCGTTTATCGCCAGCGAGGCTGCAGCCAAGCACCGCCTCAGGTCGGCTGCCATTTCCTGCAGCCCTTCTGCGCTGGGTGCTGCCATCAAGATATCATCCACGTAGTGGATCATGACCCCCGCCGCATGTTGTGTTCGTACCGGGGCTATTGCGTCGGCTACAACGCGTTGGCAAATTGCAGGTGAGTTCTTCATGCCCTGTGGGAGCACCGTCCATTGGTATCGCCGCGCCGGCTCCTGCTTATTCACCGATGGGACTGTGAATGCGAATCTCTCCCTATCTCGTGAGTGCAGCGGGATAGAAAAGAAGCAATCTTTGATGTCTACGGCCATAGTTGGCCAATTTTCAGGAACTGCCGTCAGTACCGGCAGTCCCGGTTGTAACTGTCCAAAGTCACACATCTGTTGATTGATCCGTCTCAGGTCATGTAATAACCGGTAACTGTCCTTAGTCTTTTTTAGGATCACGAAAATCGGAGAGTTCCAAGGGCTATTGCTGGGCTCCAGGTGCCCTTGCTCCAGTTCGCGAGCCACTATCTTCTGCACCGCTTCCAATTTTTCTGAAGTCAGGGGCCACTGGTCAGTCCATATCGGGTCGTCACTTTTCCATTTTAAGGGTATAGCCCTGATCTCACTAGCGGCGGTCCCAGTGGCCCCCATCAAAAATTTCTGATCTTGATGTTGAGTTGGCTGAGCGCGTCTCGGCCCAGTACCGGGTCAGCAATTTCGGTGACATAAGGTGTGATTGTCGCTTGTGTTGGCGCGCCATGCTGTTTTGCGTCAGGATCATGCAGGGTGAGTTTCAATGCGAACCGCGAGCGGTACGCCTTCGCGTTGCCTCCCACCCCGGTGAGACTTCCTCCCTGGTCCGTCGGCCAGTTTTTCGGCCACATGCGGAGAGGGATGCACGTGACATCAGCCCCAGTATCCACCAACATCTTTAGCTGTGTGTTCTGGGGATAGGCCCAGGGGTTCTCCAGGGTGACCATGGCCCCAGGCCGGTGGTTGCAGTCTAGTACCAGGGCCACTGTTCCGGGTTCTCGCCGATCGAGCTTTCCCTCTCCTCTTGGGTATACATGGTGGCCGGGGCTTTTCTTTGGGGGCGGGGAGGGGTCCCCGACTGGCCTCCCCACCTCCCGTTTCCCGGCGCCATGCGGCGACACTCCCGTGCCCGGTGCCCCGGCCTGCCGCAGGCCCAGCATGTCATCTGCGGGGCATGGGTGGTGCTCGGACTCTGATGCGCCTTCGGACAGGCCGCCTTGATGTGGCCAAGCTGGCCGCATCCGAAGCATGTCTTTGATCGTACGACCGCGGCCTGTGCCGCCATGGCTGTGGCGACAACGGTTCGGATCTCTCTCACGGGCAACCGGTTCTGTTCTTCCAGCACGTACTTCATTAACTGGGTAGGCCCCAGGTCCCTCGGGGCTCGGCGAATGATCTCTTTTATGTCGTCATTGACCTGATTCTTCAGGCACTCGAGCATCAGTGACGCCTTCACCGCTTCAGGGACTTCAGCGCTCTCAATGGCGGCATAGAGTCGATCGCAGAAGGCAGAGAACGACTCTGTCAGCCTCTGCTTTACTGCCACCCATGGGTCCGTCTTTGTCACCACGCGCGCTAAGTCTTCATACGCCGCGCGCGCTGCCGTTGTGATGGCTCGTATTTCACCGGCCGTCAGTAAGGCGGCCTGCTGTTGCGAAGTGGTCATGGCATTATCACTCCCCTTCAGGCGGTTCAGGGTCGACCCGTAAAGTGGATGATTCGGATCGCGAGTTCCCAGAGTCAACTCCTGATGCAATCGGCCAACCCACATGTCCTTGTATAGGAGAACTTGGGAGGGAGCCAGTACTGCACGTGCTAGCATTCGGCAGTCGGAGGGGGTCAGGGATGCTGAGAACACCGTGTCTAGCGCCGCTTGTGTGTCCCGGTGTCTCAGGCCCTGCTCCGCAATACACTTCGATAGATGGTTCACTGCCTTCGGGTCGATGGGCGTCCATTCTATGAGCCCTCCGGGTGCCAGGCGTACCGGCAGCGCCGACGGCGTTTCAGGGGGTGCCGTGAGTTTAAGACCCCGTAACGTCACCGCCCCCGCTGATAGTTGCCAATCTGGCAGGTATAACTCGGCTCGGGGCTTTTCGCCACTGGAATCGTCCTGGGATCGTGTGTCGGCCAGTCGCTGCAGCATCCGCTGTTGTTTTTGTACTTCTCTCTCCAGCCTCCGCAGGAGCCGCAGCGCCTGCTCTAGTCCTATCTCCACATCCTCCTCCACCTCCTCCGCTCTCACGCCTCCCTCGCGCCCCCCCCCCCGATAGACTTCTTGAAACCGCCTTGTAAGGCTGTCCATCTCATCCTCGCTCACCCGTTCCCTCCCACTGGCTCGTCTCGTACTATCGAAGGTGACTCTCCTCCGCCCTCTTTCTCTGTCCCCGGCGCCATCTTTGGCCGCTGACTCGCCCTGATTCCAGCTCTTATCAGGTACCATGAGTGCCCCGGGGAGCCACTCATTCGGTGTTCGTATTCTCCCTCGCTCATTCTCTCGCTCATTCTCTCGCTCATTCTCCCCACTTTCTCCTTCCCCCTCGGGCTCACTGGGCGCGACGGGGCAAGGTTGTCCTGCTCTGTCTGCCTGTCGCAACTCGTCCCAGGGGTAGTGTGGTGGAGGGGCACGCGAATCCTCTTCTCCCAGCCCGGCTGGCATCACTAGACCTCCGTCCCGTTGTTCCTCCCCTTGCTCTTCGACCCGCTCCTCTCCCCTCTCTGGCGCCGTCTCCTCCGCCTCCTCCGCCGCTCCCTCTATCTCCGTCGACCCCGCGCATATCCCACTCCCTCTAAGTGCCTCTCTAGCCGCCTTCCACGTCTCCCGTTCCTCCCTCGCTCTCCGCAGGAGCATTCTTATCAGCCCCCACACCTTTAACTCCCTCGCGGATCCCCCGTTCATCGGGAACTCCGCCAGCGCTGCTGTGCATTGCAGCCACAGTTCCTCCCGCAGAATCTCCATAGGAGAAGTAATCGCTCCCTCCTTTACGAGCCTCTCTACACACGCTCGTATCGCGCTCGCCTTCAGCGGCGCCCGCCATTCCTTGGCGCAGGCCATGACTACCTTACATATGGCCTCCATAGTTCCGGATCCGGATCCCTTCCTCACGCTCCCGGTGCCTACGCCGGCCGAGCCGCCTCCTCGGTATCACGTCGGGGTCACCACTTGTTACCATTCTCGTTCTTACCGAGGAGGCACGGGGCCTTCTCCCCAGACCCCGGACCATCACCACACAGACACCAATATGAGGAGTGGCAAAATGGCGTTTAATGAAGCGTGCCCTACTCTATTATAATGCTGTAAAGCCCCGCCTTCTTTTCCGGCAGCAGTGCTCCGCCCGTTACGACCTTCCCATGTTCCGCCCCGCAGTGCCTCCCTGCTCATCCTTTTTCCTCCACAGGAAACCTCCCGGATCAGGTCACTGCTACAGGCATCTCTGTGCATGCACATCCTAAGGAGCAGGTCACAAAACTCCTATGAGGCCACAACGTGATGGTGATGTTGATGCTGTCTTTAGACTAAGGTGGGGATGAAGCAACTTTCTGAGGTTTCTCACTGACCTATTAATCTCTGAGAGTGAAGGTTTAGGAGTCCCAGTTCTTTCACAAAATAGAAAGCTTGTTCATTCTTTCTCCCTGCCAAAATTAGGAAACTGAAAGTGCAGATATGTGAAGAAAAGCTCCTTCCCTTTCAAGAAGCCCTTCTCTTGATCTCCTCTTGAAAAAAACCCTTGCACATATCCTGCACTTCAGCTGGAGCTGTGAGCATCCCTGACCCACACAGCACCCTCTCAGCAGGAGAATGAAACTGCCCTGCCGGGGGTCACTCCTCTCTCCCAGAGTTTCTCCCCGTAGTGATGGGGGGAGCTCCCCAGGCAGGCTGAGGGCTGACCATCGCTGGCAGCACAGTCACTGTCCCAGGCAAACAGCACCCTGGGGTGCACAGACACTGCTCTGAATCACAGCCCTGCGCAGACCTGTGTGTGCTCCCTGGCTTCACACCCTACAGGCACCCCTGGCAGAATGGAGCTGCACGCCCTGTCCCTATGACAGTGTGGCAGGGAATCCCTGCTCTGAAGCATCTCCTCCTCTGCCTATGCACTGGATTTGCCGGGAGAGTGATCCTTAAAAAGCCTATCAGTCATGGGATGGGCTGGGTTCAGAAGACCCCTGCAGGAACCTCAGTAGCATTGCCCTGCAGACAGAGACTTACCGTGTCAGGGGCTCTGAAGATTTCTCCCACAAGGAGCTCTCCTCTCTCCTCCCACTCCACACTGCCTTGCACTTCTCTCTGCCTTCTCTCCTCTCATGTCAGCAGCAGCAGGCAGTGCCCAGAGCCCTGCTGCTCTTTGCAGAGGAGCTGCTCCTGCACACAGCTGTCTCTGGGCAGTGCTGCCCCGTTGCTATGAGCTCCCTCCATCACTGGATCCTGGCCCCACTCAGGAGCAGAGGCCCAGCTGAGCTCATGAATTTCTCTGTCCCTTGTGCTCCCTCCTCCTGGGAAATGTTCACACCAATAAACTAAAATAATCACCAATGGGCCCTCTCCAAGCACTGAAGGAAGACTGATTCCAGCATTATAGATTGTTTCGTCAGAGCATGGTTATCTTCAAGAGGTGGAAACGTCCCACTCTGGAAGCCCCGATTCCCATCTCTTAACCTGGCAGGACATGTAGAAAGGATCAAGAAGGGAGCTGATTGACACATGGTTCAGGTGCTGACTCAGATGAGTCAATGTGGACATCTCATTCTGGTTTGCAGGGTCCTGGGCTGGAGTGGGATTCAGCAAACTCCTGTGAACTCCAGAAACACACAGCAGGTGGGATTCCCTTTGCCCAAGCTGATGTGTGCACAACACAGATGTCTGTATGGGAGCTCCTTCTCCAAGCTCCCAGATGGAGGGTGGGAGTCAGCTCCCCACACACAAACACCTGGTGAGATTGGAAGAGACAGAGGTGGTCCCAGGCATGTGCCAGTGTCTGCTTGCTCTCATGGAGCAACTGGGACACCCACATCCTTCTTGAGCATGAGGTAGGGGCCAGCTGGAGAATTTCTTTGGCCATCTCAAATGACACTAGATGCCCACTACTGTTAGAGCACCCCTCACTATGGTGCTCAGACACATGGAGATGCCTGCAGTGCAAACTGCTAATGTAATTCAGTGCAGACACTTGATGTAATGACATAGAAACAGGCTGGCAGGGCCATGTCAGATGCCTGGGGTTTCTAGCATAACCACATGGATGGGACCTATGGGAAAACCATGCCCCTTTGGAGTGGCTGCTGGGCAGACAACCCAGGTTATCTCAGGCTTTCCTACCTGTGCCCAGACAACTGAATCCCACCACTGCCTTTAGGAAAAGTCCGTCCTGACTGCATTCAAGCGTGCTGCATAAATGGGAGGCACATCACACCAAGGTCTCTGCTCTAGTCTCTGCACTCTCAAACCCTTCTTGCTCTTCTCTGCCTGAACCTCTTCTCACGCCAGGATGATATGGACCAGGACTGTGCTAATGATGACCTCAGGGTGCCAAATCACAGGCTGCCCAGGCCCAGGGTCTTCTTCAGTGGCACCTTGTCCTGCCTGGAGATCGCTTCACCTCTGTCATAGGCCCCAAGGTACTACAAGCCCTTTCCTGCCAGGGCTGCACAGCCCAGCTCTGTTTCTGCCTGGCCTTGGGCACTGCAGGCTTTACTCTCTCAGTGGGAACCTCCTTTCACCATTACATTGCCACCTGCTATCTAGGCCAGCATGTCTCTGCTCTGAAGTGGGGCCATGGCACACACAGTGCTCTTGGTGACAGGTTTCACCACAACCAGTCTGCTCTCTGTGCCACAACTGATGCTCTGCAGCCCAAATATATGCAAATGTATGCAGCCTGGGGTAGAGACAGGAGCAGATGCAGATGTACAAGCTTTCACAGTTCTGAAACATCATTGGAATAGTTGAGATGTGGTGGGATCATTCACATGACTGGAGGGCAATGCTTGTAGGGTACACTCTCTTCAGGAGAGACTGTCAGAGAAGATGAGGAGGGAGGATGCCTTTTGTGTGAAGGGGCAGCTCAGATGTGTGGTAAATGTCCTCTACCTAGACTTTAGCAAGGTATTTGACACTGTCTCCCACAATATTCTTGCATGCATATTAGAATGTTACAGTCTAGAAGAGCAGACAACCAGATGGGTAAAAAGCTGCTTGGATGATCAGAGGCTCAGAGGGCAGTGGTGAATGGGTAGGACTCTTCCTGGAGGCCAGGGAGAAGTGGAGCACCCGAGGGTCTCTCCAGGAAGATGTTCAGTTTATCATCTGTATTACTTACACGCAGTAGGCAATACTCATCATGCTTGTAGATGACCCCTAAATGGAAGTGGAGGGTTAGGGGTCACTCATATGCTTGAGGGCTGCCATTGAGAGGGACCTAGACAGGCAGGAGGAATGGGCTGTCAGGAACCTCATGGAATTCAACAAGGACAAATGCCAGGTCTTGCACCTGCCATAAACCAACACCCCACAGTGTCACAGGCTGGGGCCTGAGTGCCTGGGGAGCAGCTCTGTGGAAAAGGACGTGAGGATGCTGGGGGACAGGAGGCAAAACATGAGCCAGCAGCGTTCCCTGGCAGCAAAGAAGGCCAGAAGCATCGTGGGCTGTATGAGCAGGAGCACAGCCAGCAGGTTAAGGGAAATGGAGATCGCCTTCTAGTCAGTATTCCTTAGACCACATCTAGAACACTGCATCCAGGTTTGGGTTCCCAGAAGAAGAAGGAGGTTGATAACTGGGAGCGAGTTTGGCTGAGGTCCCTCACAGTAGTCGGGGAGCTGGAGCACTTGCTGTGTGAGGAAATGGGGCTGGTTCAACTTGGAGAAGAGATGGCTTTGGAGGGATCTCATAGCACCCTTCCAATGGCTATGAGGAGGTCCTCAAGAAGATGGAGCCAGGCTCTTCACCAGGGTGCATGGTGGGAGGACAAGAGACAATAGCCATAAGCTGGAAGAAGAGATGTTTGTGCAGGAGATAAGGAAAAGCTTTTCCACTGCAAGGATGGTCAAGCATTGGAAGTGGTTGCCCAGAGAGGCTGTGCAGTGTCCTGCCTTGGAGGTTTCCAAGACCAGACTGCATGAAGCCGAGAGCAACCTTGTCTGACACCAGAGATGACCCTGCTGTGAGCAAGGAATTTAGACTGGAGACCTCCTGAGGTCCCTTCCACCCTGAAGGAGTCCATGGTTCTTCCCACTCTCAATCTTCTCTTGTGGATGTCAGGGAAAGCACACAGGTGCCCTGTGACAGTGGAAGCAGGCAGCTTTCCTGTCCTTCTCCAGTCAGAATTATTCCAATGCAGGGCTTCTTGGCAGGAATCCCCAAGACAGCCCTGAGCAATCCTTGGCTTCACTTTTAATTGCCTTGTTTTTTTTCTTCCACCCCTCCTAAGTCTGTCTCTTTTACCATACTTATCCTGTCCCATTCTGCTCATCCTAACGTGCTCACCCTTAGCTCATTGGCACTGGATTGTTTTGTTGTTCTTGTTGTTGTTTTGTTTTGTTTTTCTTTTGTTTTGTTTTTTGTTTTGTTTTGACACAGAGGAGCTTCAGTCCTGAAGGAACTTGAGAAATTCGGGTCATTTGGACAACAGATACCTCATGAAGGTTTACAAGTGAAGTGTCAAGTTCTGTGCCCAAGTGGGAATAACCCCATCCATGAGGAAAGGTTGAGGGACCTGGGCTTCTTTAGCCTGCTGAAGTGGAGGCAAAGGGCAGTAGACTATTAGCCTGTGACTGCTTGAAGGGTGGTTTCAGAGATGATGGAGCTTTTCTTAGTATGGGGAAACAGCATGAGAAGGGGAAAGAGCCACAAAGTGCATTTTGAGAGGTTCAGACTGGACTTCAGGTCCAAAGAAGGTCACTTGTAGGGCAGTGCTGAGGTGCAACAGGTCACCCAGAGGGAGTCTGTGATCAGCCCCTGCCTTTGTGTTTCAAGGAAAAGCAAGGGAGGACAGGAAGACATCAGGAGAGGTGGGGAGATCGCGGGGTGAGAGCAAGGTGGGGAAGCAGCTTGGGTGTGTACAGACTGCAGGGAAAGAGGCACAGGTGTGGGAAAGCATAGGACAGCCTGTGGTGGAGATGGCCAAGGGCACTGCCAAGGCTGAAAGCTCCCAACACAGCTAGGTCTTTGTCCTCTTGGCTATGGCTGGTGTCTCTGTCACCGAGGCCCACGAGAAGATGCCATTCCTTAGAGCACTGTGGCCTTGCTGCCTCCTTGTCCCTTGGGAGCCCAGCAGGTGCCATATCATGGTCTTGCATTTGGCATTGTGCAACCCCCCCCCCACACACACACTGCCCACAGGAAGAGCCCTGAGCAATGTGGGATGGAAAGCATCACCCTTCCCACAGGCTGGCTGTCAGTGCCTGGTCACTCTGCTTGATAACACACATCAAGGTTGACTTGGCATCACAGCCACCCTCACATTGCCTTTGCCTATCTGCAATCAGGGCCTCCAACTTTCGGCTCTAATCAGCCCCTGGGGAGCCTTTCTTGATTATGGCCCTCAGTGGGACTCATTATCTTTCCAAGAAAATTGGGATTTGCTTCTTGAGAGGTTTCTTCAGCCTCTTCTCTGCATCTGAGGTTCATGGGCTCAGTACCGAATACACCCGAGGGGTCATTAAAATGCAAAAAATACCCTAAGGAGCCATGCCTCTTGCCATAATTTTCTTCAGCACTTCAATTCTTGTTTCACTAATTGGAAAGTTTGCAGGAGTGTATTTAGAAGAGAAAGATTTCAATGAGCACCTGAAAAAGAAAGATGTCTGCTTCTTAAGCTTTCTTGATTCTTCAGTTTTCAGAATAAGTCATACCCACATTCCCCAATTCATACTGACCCACAGTGTCTCCTAATGAAGTCAGGGCATGTAGGCAAAGCAGTATTTTTGATAGGAGACCTGTATGGAGAACCTTCCTCCCCAGCTCCCCAGCCCTGCCATTGCCCTCAGCAGCCACTGGGGACTTCACGTCACTCTTGTGAAAATTGAACCTTTTTCCTCTCAAGGCTGTAGCTGAATGGTGCAGCTCATGTGCACCAGTTCCCACCTGCTTTCCTTCGAGAACTAGCTGCAGACAGACACAGAAGGGTTTGTCTTAATTGCAAACAAACAAATTATAATTTGGAACAGTTTAATAAATGATACAAAAAAAAAAAAAACTCATCGGCTGTATGTCAGGTCCAAGCTACATCCAGTGAGGTCCACTGCCCACAAGACGTAACCTTCCTTTAAATGTTTTTGACAGATAGATAGGAAAGGATAGACAAGAAACACAACAAAGGAGCTGGCTAAAGAGACAAGGAGACTGCTGAAAGACGAGGCAAGCTTCAGACTCCCAGCAGCTCAGAGCAGCAACTGGAGAGTTGAGAGGTACCTGAAAGGATGAAGAGCAAGGGGAAAAGGAAAACTGGAAAACTATGGAAAGTGCATGTGCCCAGAAAGTCTGATGCAAAGATGCCTTTAGAAATGACCAATTTAATCAGGACATGTGGAAATATGTGAGAGGTCACTGAGATTTTATCCACAGCCTAATAGACAGAGCAGTGAAAACACAAGGTCAAGGGCAGATCGATATTTCTTCCACCAAGATTAATACCCTTCCTGAAGATTTCCAGTCTTTCATCACAGGAAAATATTGACATTAAAATTAACCAATCATTTGAGCTGATGAAAGTGTGTTCCTGTTTTTGAAATGGTGAAAACAGTTCTTCACCTTTCCAGGCAGAGCTCAGCTGTCCAACCACAAGCACCCAGTGGCCCTTGGAGAGGCCCCGGTGTCTCTGAGGGACCTGCCTGGGCCTGGCAGCTCTCGCAGGGGACCTGTGGGAGACCGGAGCCCCTCGGAGCTGCAGAGGGAGGCTGGGCAGAGGGGACCAGGGCACCTGCAATGGCACCAGCCATCCATGACACTGTGAGTGCATTCCACCCCTGTTCTGAAAATGACTTCCCTTTACAAAAGAAAAAAAAAGAAAAAGAAAAAGAAAAAGAAAAAGAAAAAGAAAAAGAAAAAGAATCTTCCCAAAAGACTAGTGTATCAAAAAAAGAACTAAACAAAAAATACAATAAGCAAAAGAAGAAATTAAGAACACAGTGATAATAAGAATAATAAAATAAGAACACAAAGAAGTTTCAGACGCTGAAAAGTGTAACAAAACATTTTTTTTTGCTTTAGATAATTTATCTACTTTATTTCTACTTTTATTTTTATTGACAGTTTCTAAAGATTTCTTTTATAATAGGGTCCACACTAGAAAAATAATATTTTCGTGTCTCACACAAGTCCAGTCCCCCTTAAAACACTCCCTGCCCAGGATCTTCCTTGCTACTCCTCAATCTTTGCAAACAGCAATTTGCACAATTTGGTGTCGAGCTCTCACAACTGATAGAGGAAGCAACCTGATCAGCTGCAGGGAAAACGCTCTATTTATCGAAGGTCGAAATTGCACCAATCTCAACATACCTGTGTTACAGTGACATCTTAAAGGAGTCCCTACACATCTAGCCACAAACCCTTTTCTTTCCCTGCATGGTCATGAAGTGCGACTCCAGCTGAGGTGACAACAGGGATGGGAATTATCTCACCCGATGCCAGACCCCTTCTGTGCAGATGTCTCTGGCTAACCCAGTTGTCTGGATTTCCCTTTCTAGTCAATGGAAAGAAAAAAGTTGTCCCACTGAGAGGTCTTGAGATGCTTCTCCTGGTGACCAGAAAATGCTACAGAAAGGCTCCCATAGTTCCTGGGCCACATTTCACGCCGCCTCATGGGAACACAGCTACACAGGGCATCTCAGGCAGCAGTGGCCTCTGTATGTGTCTATAAAGGCCTGAATGTAAAGTTCTCATCATTGGGTGAAATCTATGCAAAAAATAGCTCTATGCAAGAAATGAAAAATACCCTTTGTTTTCAGAACTTCAAACATTCTTTATCATTTCTAATGAATATTTGCTTTCTTTTTGATTAGCAGCCCCATATGCATGCACTACAGAAATTACTCTATGGGAGTTTACACGTTTATATAGATGTATATGCTATTCTTCATGAGACGTTTCCTGCCAACACTCTGAATGGAGAAACTTGGTTCTGAGAAACTACTGTATTCAAATTGACATGTCTCCTCTCTCTTCTTCTGCCTCTCTGTGCTCTCTTCCTCTGCCTAGTCTGTCTTTACAGAGGGCTCATGGCCCCTCTGCCCTCCAGGGAAGTCTCCTGTGGGATCCTGCCAAGCAGATCCTGAATGAGCTGAAACCCCTACCAGAATGTCACCCAGACATGTGTGTCCTCTAATCCTTACTACAAGGTCTCAACTGCCTCATCACCTGCTCCAAGGCAAAGGTCTCTGCACTCCAGCCACCCCTTTGCACGGAGCACAGCTTTCACCCTGCCCTGTGTGCTGTCCCACCGTGTGTGTAATTCCACAGTGACAGGGGAGAGGAAGGTGCCAGTAAAGGGACACGACCAGGATGTTGAATGTTGGACCCAGAAGAGAAGACAATTCAGAAGAGAGGCAGGGGAGAAGAAGATAGAAGTGATAAATCTGCAGAGCTGATGGTAGGTCACCTCTGGTACAGGAACCTCATGGGCTGGGTTCTGGTAGGAGCCATTCTGAGGACAAGAAGACAGTCACACCACCACTCATCCCACCACCAGAGATGATATATGGGCAGGAGGATGGGGAGAGGCAGGCAAAGGGGACATGGCTGCAGTGTTGATTGTGAGGTCACTTCCACTGCAGCAGCCTGATTGGCCCTCAGCAGATGTGCTGGCCAGCACGCTTTGGGATGTCACCCAGCACCCCAGAGAGTCTACCCAGCAGAAATGAGTGCCCTGGGGAGGGGAGGGGTGACACAGGTAACAGGAACCCATCTGGGTGCTGTTTGCGAGGGCACCTCTGCTGCAGCCACCCCACCAGCCTGCGGCTGGCAGGCAGGCAGGCACGGCTCATGGCCACTCTGCTCAGGACTAGCCATCTGCGGTGGACCTCCCACCAGGCAGCACACAGCTCCTCACCTCTGTCTCCTCTGAGCCAAGTGTGCTGCCCCTGTAGGCCAGAGACACCATGGACATTATCTGGAGGCTTCCTTTGGCAGATCAACCTTCCCAAAGTAGCACATGATGTATTAGTACCAGAGAGAAATGTTTTACTTTTTATAGTGTGATACCAAGAAGGAGTCATTCTGCAGGCTCTAGTGTACATTTTGATGATGGGTGGGGGAGCTGAACTGTGCAAGGCCTGCTGGGACAGCCCTGCACCACCCTACAAGGGACTGACCCTCACTTCCTTTTATCCACACCTCACTGCCAACAGGGGACCTTGGTCCAAATCAGCCTCAGATCCACACTTGCGATTTAATGTCAGAGGGGCTTCACTTGCAAAGAAGAGTCCATGAGTGAGCTAATGGCCAGGCTGCACAATACAAAAAAACCCAGAAAAATAAAAATGTTTTTAAAGGCCAATTATTTTCTGAAGAAATACTTTGTCTTTGGAAGTTTCCCTTATTTTGCCCATTTCAAAAGCTAATGACTGTGGCACTACTGCTTGAAAGGGCACCTCTGAGTGCTCCACCTTGGCAAGACCATTTCCTTGTTAATTGTGTGGGTGAAAAAAGTCCAACGTGCTCCAAACTGCTCTCTGAGGCCTCCTACTGGATGTCAGCCCCTGCATGTCTTGTGTCAGAGCCCAGGGCAGTGCGCAGGGTGCAGGGTGCAGCAGGAAGCTCCAAAATAGCGAGGTCTTCAGCAGGAAGAGCTCAAGACCCTCCTAGAATTCACTGGGTTGGAGGTGGGTTAATTGGATGGTTAAGTAAGGGATAAAATTGTGGGATACTACCGCGTTATAGGCAAAGAGTTTCTAGGGTCCTGCCACATGAGAAGAAAAGAGTGTCTGCACCAATTATGGGTATGGGTAGTATCCCCACGCAGCCTTTCCTAATAGGAGAGGGAGGCAACTGCTATTCCTCTAGCCTAAAAAAATCTTGTGGTTGGACAGATCCCAGAAGTGTTAACTTCAAGAATCTCCAACAAGGAACCCTTTCTGAAAGATGACCTCGTATACTCCAAATAGTCCAAGCTGCATATTTCTATGTATTTCCCAGTCTATGTGGGATATCTGGCTGCAGATCCTGGCAAGAGCTGAGGAAACTCAAGGCCTGAACCTCAGTGCACAGAAGGCAGTAGGCTGCCAGCATTCCCGGCTCATGCCACCAGAGCAGCCTGGGCCCTGTGAGCCAAGGCACCTCCTCGCCTCGCAGGGCTCCATATCCCCCTGTCCTGGCTGCACTCCCCACGCACAGCGCTGCTTTCTCCAGACAGCTCTTCCTGAGTGCAGCACACAGACACTGGGGCCATCGTCTGTCCCCACCTCAGCCTACCCCTCCACTGTGACACACTGCACCCCCATCCCGCGCCTCATAGAGGGTTGCCAGCCAACATGTGGCTGTGAATCAGGGACAGAGAGGGGACATGACCAGACAAGGCAGCAGCCAGGAAAGCCCACAGGAGCCCCAAAACACACGAAGGCCACTTCTCCAGACCTTCCATTTGCTTCTAGTCCTCCAAGGCCTTGCAACAGGCACTTTCTCTCAACCACCCTGCTCAGGGTCACTTCCCACCTCCAGCAAGCAGAGCCACAGTGCTCTCACAGGGGGTCAGCATGCCAGCTCTTGCCTCTCTCCTTTGCCTCACATGCCCTCAAGGCACTGACCCAAACAGCCTCCCTACTGAGGGGCCCTTTGGGCCTTCAACGCAGGAGGACCAGTCCCTTTGGCACCACTCACCCTCTCTCGCGCCTTGCTCAGTGGGTTCACAAAGGAGCACATGGAGGCACAAAATCGAGGGGCAGCTCTAAAAGCGCTCGGGTAGAAAATGCCAAGAGTCAAGTGCTTCAAGCACACAGGGTCCACAATGCCTTCCCCAAAAGCTGTGAGACTCATTGGAGAATGAGTGTGTGGAGGATGGGACACTCCCTTGGCTCCAACTACTTGCAGCAATGCATCTAGGGCTAAGTGGGGCTCCTCACACCCACACAAAGATCTGGCAGAAAAAAATGCGCCTTGCCCGTGGCAGCAGTGGCAGCACCTAACGACACCACACCTAGCACACTCATGCCTGCACATGGGCTGCTCTCTTGTTGCCCTGCTGTGGCACAGACAGGTCACACCACAGCAGGATGGTGGAGGAACTTGCAGAGATGGCAATGGGAAGGAAGAGAGACCTGGGCTGCACATCCCTTGCAGAGCACTCTCGCCTGGGCTTTCCTCCTCAAAGGGACTCCTCCTCTAAGGAGGTCATGCACAGGAAGGCATCAGCCTCCCTTAGAAGTCATCTCCCAAGAACACACCTTCCCGTCTCCAAAGACCACCTCTCCACAACACCTTCACTCCTCCAAAGAGCTTCCAGTATGCTAACACCCAGCCAGCAATGAGCAACGCCCACAGCCTCCTCCTCCCTCAGCAAACACTGCTGCAGAGGAAAGCTCTCCCTAGGAAAAGCAAATGAGAGGAGAGGAGGGAAATAAAAATGCAAGGTTTTCATCTCAGAGCAAGGAGAAACACTCCCTGGCCTTTAGTCTGGATCCTGGCTACAGTTCCCGGCAAGAGGTGACAAAATGCAAGGCCTGAACCTCAGCGCACAGAAGGCAGCAGGCTGTCAGCATCCCTGGCTCACACCACCAGGGCAGCCTGGGCCCTGTGAGCCAAGGCACCTCCTCACCTCGCAGCGCTCCCCAGCTCCCCAGCCTGGCAGGGCTCCCCACGCACAATGTTGCTCTCTCCAGGCACCTCCTCCCATGTGCAGCACCAAGACACTACGGCCACTCCCATCCCCAACACAGGCCACCCCCCACCACCATGACACTCTGCACCCCCACCTCGCGCCTCACAGAGTGTTGCCAGCCAACATACAACTATGCATCAGGGACACACAGGGCACATGACCACACACGGCAGCAACCAGGACACCCCCAAAGGGTCTAAAACACAGGCCAGATCTCCAGACCTTTAATTTGTTTCTAGTTCTCCAAGGCCTTGCAACAGGCACTTCCTCTCAACAGCCACGCACAGCCCTGCTCAGGCTCACTTCCCACCTCCAGGAAGCAGACCCACACTGCTCTCCCAGGGGCTCAGCAGGACAGCTCTTGCCTCTCGCTTTTGCCTCACATGCCCTCAAGGCACTCTCCCCACCAGTCTCCCTACTCAGGTCTCCTTTGGGGCTTCCATGGAGATGGACCAATCTCTTTGGCACCACTCCCCCTCTCTCTTCATTTCCTCTGGGGCCTCACAAACGAGCACATGGCAGCACAAACACACGCTGACCAGCATGCACAGGGCCAGGGCACCACTCCCACACAAGCAGGCTTCCAACGAGGAAAACGGCACAAGGCTTCTGCTGCTCTCAAGCATTTGCATTCCCCTGTCTCAGCAAGGGCTGCCATTTCTCTCCCAGGAAAAGCCTTGAGACAAGCCAGCAGGCTTCAGCAGTACATGGGACACATGCAGAAGCCAGCAAAGGCTCTGCCTCCAGAGTCCCACATGGCATGGCACAGGGAGAGTCTGAGAGCACCAGCAAAGTCACCCACTGAAGGAGCTTGGGGTGTGGCAGAGCAAAACTTGGTAGTCCTCAGTTTTGGCACAAGGAGCTCTCCTCTAAACCAGCACCAGGGGGCAGGCTGCAGGAAGGACCACTGCTCTCTCTTTCCTTAGCAAGCAGTTGACCCCCAGTGCTCCACTCACTGGCACCTGGATTTTTCAGGGCTGCAGGGAGACTATGCCATGAGGGCTTCAGGGGGCAGGAGTTGGAGAAAAAGAGTGGTCACAATGCAAAAGCTCAAGGAATCTCCCCTCAAAAAAGGAGCGGAAACACTAAAACTGTTCAGGTAGAAAGTGACAAGGGTCAAGTGCTTCCAGCACATAGGGTCTACAATGCCTGCCAAAAAGCCAGGAGCCTTGTTGGAGGATGGCTGTGCTCACCACCACTCCCTTGGCTCCAGCTACTCGCAGCAATGCATCTAGAGCTAAGTGGGGCTCCTCACACCCACCCCAAGATCAGGCAAAAAAAACCACTCCTTGCCCTTGGCAACAGTGCCAGCACCTGATGACACCACACCTAGCACACTCATGCCTGCACATGGGGTGCTCTCTCACTGCCCTGCTGTGGCACAACAAGGTCGCACCACAGCAGGATGGTGGAGGAACTTGCAGAGATTGCAACAGGAAGGCAGAGAGACCTGAGCTGCACATCCCTTGCAGGGCACTCTGGCCTTGCCTTGCCTACTCAAAGAGACTCCTTGTCTAGGGAGACTGGGCACAGGAAGGCATCAGTCTCCCTTAGAAGGCATCTCCCAAGAGCACACCTGCCCATCTCCAAAGACCATCTTTCCCCAAGGCCTTCACTCCTCCAAAGAGCTGCAACATGCTAACACCCAGCCAGCAATGAGCAACCCCCACAGCCTCCTACTCCATCAGCAAACACTGCTACAGAGGAAAGCTCTCACTAGGAAAAGTAAATGAGATGAAAGCAGGGAAAAAGCATGCTAGGTTTTCTTTGCGGAGCAAGGAGAAAAACTCCTTCGCCTTTAATCAGCATCCTGGCTGCAGATCCTGGCAAGAGCTGGGGAGACTCAAGGCCTGAACCTCAGCACACAGAAGGCAGCAGGCTGCCAGCATCCCTCCCTCACACCACCAGGGCAGCCTGGGCCCTGTGAGCCAAGGCACATCCTCACCTCGCAGTGCTCCCCAGCTCCCCAGCCTGGCAGGGCTCCCCACGCACAGCACTGCTCTCTCCAGACACCTCCTCCTGCATGGAGCGCCAAGACCTTGGGGCCACCACATGTCCCCACCACAGGCCACCCCCCACCACTGTGACACACCGCACCCCCTGCCACTCGTGTCATAGAGGGTTGCCAGCCAACAAGTGGCTGTGCATCAGGGACACACAGGGCACACGAACAGACATGGTAGCAGATAGCAAAACACACAATGACCTACTCTCCAGCCCTTCCAGTTGCTTCTAGTCCTCCAAGGACTGGCAACAAGGACTTCCTCTCAACAGCCACTCACAGCCCGGGTCCTCTTCAGTTCCCCCGTTGAGGAATCAAAGCACAGAGATGCCATTCAGACCTTGAAGGAAAATCTCACAACCTGTGGGGTTTTGATGGGGCAGAATTTCTACAGCACATGGACCCTGGAAATCAGAGATTACTAACTTCACTGCTCGCACAGGTGCTAGATTAGCAGCCTAAAAATTTGAGCTGAACTCCCGGGCCACCCATAGCAGGTTGTAAGAACTGCAAAGTCAAACTCCATGTCTACCTTTACCAGAGAACATCATTCTCAGTTTAAATGTAGCACTACGAACTCATGATGACGGAGTGCAATAACATTTGTGTCACATGATGTGGAACATTATTTCGGCTTGATTTGTTAGTTGCATTGCTGTATTGCTGTAGAGCTCTGCAGGTGTCACTCCCTCCTCTGGGCACACTCAGGAAACCCAGAAGTGACCTCACCACCAACATCCAAGCCATGTGCCTTCTCCTGGCCTATCAGCTGCTCAGATAAAGCGACCTCACAAGCATGTACCCCCAGCATGTGCCCACTACCAGCCAGTGGGCTTCAGAGCTAGAACTTTCCTCAAGCTACCTTCCCCAGCCATTTGCTATGGCAACACTGTGGCCCTGTGTGACCCCTCAGGCAGCCCCCTCCCCTCCCTCGCGGTGGGGCGCCATGTTATGGGTGGTAGCATGGGGCAGTGCAGGGCGGTGCGGGGCGGCGGGGCAGTGTGGCCCCATGTGCCTGGCCAGTGTGAGCAGTGCGGGGCCCAGCCGCTGCCCCGCCGGGGCTAGGCTCTGCCACAGAGACTTCTGGGGTGGCGATGGCACCCCCACCTGTTTCCAAGCTGCTCCCCCAAACAGACTGTCTTTTGGGTGCACAGGTCTGACCTCAGTTTGCAGGAGGACAGGGGCTGCAGCCATCTGAGGACAACATCTCTGAGCCCAAAACATGCTCTGTCAAGTGGGAAGCATAAATGGATCCACAGGGAAGGAGCAGAGGTTCTCCCAAACAAGTAGATGCCTTGGGGTTGTTACAAGGTGAAGGATCCATTTCCAACATGGGCATTTCCAGCAGGCTCTTGAGAGCCCCACAGGAGCTGCAGGACACCCCAGGCTCCAGGACGCAGGACCCCTTTCCTGCTAGAGCCAGATCCCAAAGGGGGACTCCCAGGGAAACCTGGACCTGGATTGCCCCCTGCCATGAGGGGATGGAGCCAGCCTGACAGGAGCCTTGGGGCTCAGGGCAGCCCCAGCCACAGGACGCAGGATTCCTGGCTGCCACATTGTCCCCTGAGCCAGGCAGGACCCTCAGGCAGGGCTCTTGTGGCAGCCCCTGGCACTGTCCAGCCACCCCCACATCCCAGGATCCACCGCAGTTTTTGCAGTTAACAGTCTCTGTGCAACACCTCAGGATGGAGCTCCTGAAGCCCTTACCCTTGGTGGAGAGCCCCAGAAGTGCTGGGCACAAGGAATTGCGGTGCAGGCTGACGGTGTCGGTCCAGCAGTCCTCCATCTTGCTTGCCCCCTTGCCCTCGGCTCTCCTGCCATCCAGGAAAAAGGACACTCTTCCCGTCTCTTCACCCAAAACTCTTCAAAGCACCCCTGCTCCTCTGCCTATTGGCAAGGGGCCCCAACTCAGCCCCACTGCCTCCTGTCTCCGCTCCTTGCCCTGGAGTTGCTCCAAAGGGCAGCAGTGGGGAGTGTGTGAGCAGTGCCCAACAGCGCCCAGGCCTCACAGGGAAGCGAAGACACCACTGCAGCACTGGGTAGTCCTCCCTGTGATGCAGCACATGCCACTGTGACTTCAGCTGGTGTCATCTGGGGGCTCAGTAGGTCACTGCCATGGAGATGGCAGAGCCAGGGAGAGAGCAGAGAGATTTCCCCTCATGTCCTGCAAAGCAGCCACCTCCCTTCACCCCAGTTATTTTCCAAAAATTTCTGATAAATCCTTGAGGAACATCTCCAGATGGTGCCAAAGGCTGTGAAGTATCTAAAACGGGGCCCCTGGAGAAGTGACTTCTGTGCCCCTGCACTGTCAGGTGTCTGCACTGGGCAGACCTGTGTGGGAAGCTGGGGGCTGGGGGTTGCTTTGGGATTTAGTGTTTTTCACAGATGGGGTCAAAGTCATGTGGGATGAAACAGCACAAAGTATGGCCACAGGCTGAGATGCTTTGTGAGTCTCAAAACTGGTTTCTCCTGTGGGTCACTCTTTTTGTAGAAGCAGGATGTAGGACAATCTGGGACAGGATGCAGCCTTCCTCCTTGAGGCACCAAAGCAGGGTCTTTGTTTTTAAAAGTCCTTGGCAAGGCTTCTTGGTCTGGAGTGCTTAAGATAGAGATGATACTCCAGAAAAGAGCTAATGCCATTAACACACATCCTCTGGAAGGCTTTCGCCAGTTCCCTGGTCCCTGCCAGGCTCCAAAGCCATGGGCAAGGCTAGGTATCAAACCTGGGGAAGTTCTCCCATTTCCCATGACTTTTGCCCAGCTTTCCTTTGGGCTGAGCCTGGGGAAAGCCATTTCTCATCTTGGACCTTAGTTGGTCCTTGGGCTTTTCCGTGTCACCTTGGGGCAGTGCTTGCCCCCTGGGTACAGTGCCTGGCAACCTGGATCCCCCCAGCATCCTGGCTCTCCCCGGGGGCTGTACAGCCCTGTCTCCCTGGATCTCCCACAGTTTTGCCCCTGGGCTTCTCAGGACTTGCCCACACACTGCAGGGCTGCTGCCCAGGCTCTGGTGCAGAGCCTATAATTCATTGCAATGCCGCACAAGCATTTTGGCTTGTTCAGAAATTTGCGAGATGAAGTTTGAGGACATCCCCACAACCAACCTTCCTGCTCTTCCTAGTCTCTGCAGAGTCACGGGGTGACTCTTGCAGAAGGAAGACTATTCCCCTTGCATAATGTCGGAGATGGGGCTTTCCAAGTCACTGCAAAAGGAAGGACTCGTTGACTTCTTTGGGTTGCTTATTCAGCCTGTGACATCCCCTCTGTGGCACTGGGAGCCCCAGCTCTGCACCCTGCGGTCTCTGCCATTTCTCCCCCCTGTCTCCTGTGTGTCTACCCCAAGTCTTCTCTACGCACCATGGGCACGGCTTCAAATTATGGAAGTGTTGCCTTAGAGAGCTCCCTTGAAGCTGTGGCACGTGGAGTTGAAGGGCTGATGGGGACTAATCTGGGACGTGGTCATGTCCCCACATCCCCTCCTACTCCAGGCTAAGGTCCCAGGAAGGTCTCTGGGCACAGCAGCAGGTTTGGAATATGTGGGACGCGTTTCCCTCCAGATGCCCGAATCCTGCATGGGTTGCTCTGAACACCCATGAAAATCCTTCTTCTCTAGGGCCTCATATCAAGGCTTTTCCAATCCTTTGTACAGAAACATAGCCCAGTCCGGGATCCCCAAGAGCAGCACAGCCCTCAGTACAGCCCGGGCCCCCCAGGAGCCCTGATTAAATTGAGAACTTCTGCCATCACCTTTACAGCACACTAGCTGGACATTGTAACTTTCCATTTTTTCCACTTTTCCTCCTCCCCTTACTCTTGGTTCATTCAGGTACCTGGTTGCTGATTTGCACTTCAGGATGTTTCAAGCTTCCCCCAGCTTTCACTAGTCTGTCCCTTTAGCCAAGGCTTTACTTGTGTTTCTATCTACTGTTTCCTCTCTATCCAAAAGGTTTCTAGTAGGACTATCCCATGAGGAAAGTGGACCTCGTTGGAGGCAGCTGGAAATTAGCATACTGTTGAGGAGTGTAATTATTTTTTAAGAAACCATACCATGCTTTATTCTTTGCTTGCAGTTAAAAAAACAAAACCCAAACCTCTGTGTCTATTTGCAGCTAGTTGTCTACAGAAAGCAGGTGGGAATTGGGGCATGTGAGCTGTGACATTCAGTTGCAGATTTCAGGGGAAGAAGGTTAGCTTTTAACAAGAGTGATGCAAGTCCCAGGTGGCTGATGAGAGCAATGGCAGGGCTGGGGAGATGGGGAGGAAGATTGTCCATAAGATGTCTGACCTCCAGGGCACTGCTTTTCCTACATGTCCAGACTTCGTTAGGAGACACTCTGGATCAATATCAATTGGAGAATGTTGCTGTCACTTATTCTGAAAGTTGAAAAATCCTTAAAAAAAAATCTTTCAAAGCAGAAATACTTGTATATTATTGAAGTCTGCATCTTTCAGCTACACTCCCAAAGCCTCTCCAATTAACCTACAAGACTTGAAGAAAATTATAGGGAGAGACATGGTTCATCAGGGCTTTTTGCATTTTAATGAACCCCATGATGTATTTGGTGCTGAGTCCATGAACCTTAACTACTGAGAGAAGCTTGAACAAAACATTCAAGAAGTCAAAGTCAGAAGCAGAGCCCAAGTTACACATAGCATTAATGGGTCCCACTGAGGGCCATTAGCAACAAAGGCTCCCCAGGGGCTGATTAGAGCCGAAAGCTGGAGGCCCTGATTGCAGGTAGGCAAAGGCAATGTGAGGGTGACTGTGATGCCAAGTCAACCTTCATGTGTGTTATCAAGCAGAGTGACCAGGCCCTGACAGCCAGCCCCTGGGTAGGGTGATGCTTTCCATCATGCATTGCTCAGGGCTCTTCCTGGGGCCAGTGTGCGAGTACAGGACAATGACAGGACACCTCCTGGGATCCCCTGGTGGGCAAGGGGACAATGAGGCCCCGGTGTCTCCTGGTAGGCCTCGGTCACAGAGACGACAGCCATAGGACAAAAACCTCTGTTCCTTCGGGCCCTTCAGCCTTGCCAATGCCCTCAGCTGTCTCCACCACAGACTGTCTTACACTGTCCATGCCTGCTGCTGGGTGCCTGCAGACTGTAGGCACCCAACCTGCTTCCCCACCTTGCTCTCACCTCAGGATCTCCCTCCCTTCACTGATGTCTCTCCATGCTCACTGCCTGTTCCCTGAAACACAGAGCCAGGGGCTGATCACAGACTCCCTCTGGGTGACCTTTTGCACCACAGCACTACTCTTTGAGTGACATTGATTCATGTTAATGTCTGGTTTGAACCTCCCAAGCTGCAGATTATGACTGTTTCCCCTTCTTGTGCTGCTTGCCACTACCAAGAAAAGCTCCTGGGAGCCCCTCACTGGGACACGCTACTCCAGCTGTGGCCACCCCAGTGCTGAGTCAAGGGGATAATGGATCCCCTTGTGTGGGTGGCCACACTCCTCCTAATGCAGCCCACAGTCACTTGGCCTTATTCGCAATGAGCATGCCCCACTGGCTCATATGACATTTCTCATAACAACCAGGGCCTTCTCCTTAGGGTCACTCCTCAGCCAATAAGGTCCCAACCTGCCCTGACATATGGAGTTATCCTTCCCCAGATGCAGGACTTGCCCCTTCTCCTTGTAAAACCTCATGAGGTTTCTGTTGGCCAAATCCCCAAGTTTCTAAAGGTCCTCCAGACTGAAGCTCTCTTGTGTCAGCTGTGAATGTGTGTGTGCATATGGCTCACCCTCACTTGTGGTGCCTCTAAGAAGATAACAGCATGCGGAATTGCAGGAAAACACAAGTAATAAAAGGAAGTTCTAGTTTAATGGAATTCCTGGCCACAAGAGGAATTACCAGGGCAATAATCTCAGAAACCCCAAATGAGGGTGCAAGGCAAACAAAACCAGGGCCAATGGGGAAAGAATAAACACAGGTGGGATGTTTGTATGGGAAGGTATTGTCTCTTGTCCTCCCAACATGGACCATGATAAAGAGCCTTGCTTCGCCTTCTTGAGGGCCTCCTCATACACATTGCAAGGCTGCTCTTACATCCCTCCAAAGCCATCTCTTCTCCAGGCTGAACAAGCCCTGTTCGCTCACAAAGCTAGTGCTCCAGCTCTGCAACCATGTTGGGGGACCTCTGCTGAACTTGCTCCCAGTTATCAACATCTTTCTTGTACCAGGGAGCACCAAACTGCATGCAGTAGTGTCCATTTGGTCTAAGGAGTGAGTAGTAGAGGAGGGTTATCGCTTCCATGGATCTCTTGGCCATGCTCCCGTTCACACGGCCAAGGATGCTGTTGGCCTTCCTTGCTGCCTGGGCACACGGCTGTCTCATATTTTGCCTTCTGCCCAGCAGGACCCTCAGGTCCTTTGCAGCAGAGCTGCTCCATGGCAAGCCAGTCCCTGGCCTGTATCTTTGCAGGGTGTTGGTCTGTCCAGGTGCAGGAGCCTGGCATTTGCCCTTGCTGAATTTCACGAGATTCCTGGCAGCCCATTCCTCCTGCCTGTCCAGGGCCCTCTCAGTGGCAGCCCTCAAGCATAAGACTGGTGCCCCTCGCCCACTTTGGAGTCATCTACAAATGTGATGAAAGGTACCTCCTCCAGGTCACTCATCAAAGTGTTAAACAGGACGGGTCCCAGCAGAGACACTGTGGTGCTCCATTGCTCTTCTGGCCTCCAGGAAGAGAACTACCCTTTTCACCACAACCCTCTGAGCCTGATCATCCAACCAGTTCTTAGCCATCTGATTGTCTACGCATGCAGTCCTTAATGTCCAAGCTTGTATGCAAGTGTATTGAGGGAGACAGTGTAAAAAGCCTTGTTATAGTCAAGGTAACTGTTCTGCATTGTTCTCCAATGATCCACCAATACAGTTCTTTTAACACAGAAGGCCATGAGGTTGGGGAGGCATGTTTTACCCTCAGTAAATCCATGCTGACTGTTCCCAGTGGCCTTCTTCTGCTTCAAGGACCCAGAAATGCAATCAGAGAGGACTCGCTCCATGACACACTCCTGATCCAAGTGAAGCTGAACAGCCTGTCATTCCCCAAGTTGTCCTTTCGGCCTTTTTTGAAGTGGAATACAATGTTTGCCTTTCTCCTGTCATTGGGACCTCCCCCAGTCTCCACAGCCTTCCAAAGACAATAAAGAGTGACCTTGTGAGATAGCAGCCAGCTCTCAGCATCCTCGGCTGTAGCCCATGCAATCCCATACACTTGTATGGGTTGAGTTCTCCCAAATAAACCCTGACTCAACGCTCATGCCCTGCTGGTTGTTTTTCACCTTGGCAGTCCTGACTCTAGGACAATGGCCTGGGAGACCTTGTTGGTGGGGACTGAAGCAAAGGCTTTGAGTTCCCCAGACCTATCTAACATCTGCTGTTACTGAAGCAACAGCAGTTCATCTCTGTGCCCTTGACACCCCTTGCAAGTGTCAATCTTAGAGGGGCTTTGGTTTTCCTAACTGCTTCCTGACTTCCCTGGACAATCTTTCTAAATTCTTCCTTTGCAGCCTCTCCATGCTTCCCATTCCCTCCTGTTGTTCAGTCGTGAGTTCCCTGTTCAGCCACCCTGTCTCCTGAGACATCTGCTTGCTTTCCTCAGTAACAGCATGGCCATTCTTGAGCTTGGAGGATGCTGTCCTTAAAGACTGGCCAGCTTTCCTGAGCTCCCCTGCCCTTCAGAGCTGCCTCCCATGGGATCCCTCTACCAGACCCCCCAGTAGGCCAAATTCTGCTCCTCTGACATCCTCAGCTTCATAGTGAGTGGAGCTCTTGCAGTAGTAGGCAGCAAGTGTCATTTCAGATGGCCAAGGATATCCTCCTCCTGGTTGCCAGCTGATGCTCTAGAAGGATGTGGGTCTCACAATTGCTCCATCAGAGCTAGCAGACACTTGCACATGTCTTGGACCACTTCTGACACTTCAAATGTCCAAAGTGGTGTGTGTGTGTGTGTGTGTGTGTGTGTGTACAGCTGCCTCCCTCGCTCCATCTCCACTGATTACAGTGGGAGCTTAGACAAGGAGGTCCCATGCAGACAGGCATTTTGTGCACACTAAAACTTGGCCAAGGGGAATCCCATCTCATATGAGATTATGGAGTGCACGGGAGGGAACTGAATCCCACTCCACCCCAGGGGCTTCTCAATGGGCATTAGATGTAATGATTAACTCCTCTAGATCAGTCCCTGAAGCACAAGTAAATGAACTCCCTTCTTGTCATTCTGCAGGTGTCCTGTCTTCTTATGAGATGGGAGCAGGGCCTTCTAGAGTGGGATGTTTCCTCCTCTCCTAGAAAACCATCCTGTGATGAGACAAACTGCAGTGCTGGACTGAGTCTCTCCCCATGGTTTAGGGAGGGACCATTGGGGATTACTTTAGTCTCCTTCAGTGGACATTTCTCAGGGGGGACCCTGCTGCCTTTCAGGAACTTTCAGCCCCGGTGTCCCAGGAACATTTTGAGGGTGTGCAGGGGACAGAGGAAGTAACATCTTCAGCTGAGCTTCTGCTCCTGAGCTGCGCCTGGCTCCTGGGACCACAGGAGCCCATGGCAACCTGGCAGGCGCTGCAGAGCGACAGCTCTGTCCAGGAGCAGCTCCTCTTAAAAGAGCAGAAAGACTGAGGGCACAGTCTGCAGGGGCCCGGATGAGATGAGCGACTCAGAAGTTAAAGACAGTTGGGAATGGGAGGATGGCTGAGAGCTTCCTGCAGGGAGGAATCTTCACAGCCCCTTACACAGTAAGTCTCCAGCTGCAGAGCAACGCTGCTGTGGTTTCTGGATGGTTCTTCTGCAGCTGGCACCTTCCACAGCTGAAAGGGTCTGTTTGGGCAGCTCTCCCAGCTTCTCCTGTTTGAAGCAGGTGGTGCTTTAGAGCAGGGATTCATTGCTACATGGTCAGAGGGACAGGGCATCACGGCTACCTGCTTCCAGGGCTGGTGCAGGAGTGTAAAGCCAGGGAGTGCACCCAGGTCTGCCCGGGGCTGTGATTCAGAGCAGTGTCCTTGCACCCCAGGGTGCTGTGTGCCTGGGGCAGTGACTCTGCCACCTGCGAGGGTCAGCCCTCAGTCTGCCTGGGAAGCTCCTCACGGGTCTGCAAGGAGAAGCTCTGGGTGGGAGGATTGACCCCGGCAGGGCAGGTTCATTCTCCTGCTGAGAGGGTGGTGTGTGGGTCAGGGCTGCTCTCAGCTTCAGCTCACCCCCAGGATATTTCCAAGGGACCTTTTCTAGAGGACAGTCAAGGCAGGGACAGGGGTTACCTTAAAGATAAGGGTTCTTCTGAGTCAGTGCTTTCATTTTCCTGCTGTTTGCAGAGTGCTGGCAGGGAAAAGACATGGGAGAGAGAAATAGCTCCCAGGAGGAAAAGCTCTGAGCAGTGAAGATATGATCAGTGAATGAGAGGAAACTAGAACCATAAATGCTGTGGGAAGGGGAATTTGAAGACCTCCCTGTCATCCCCTTCAATGCAGACCTCTTCCTCTAAGCAAGCCCCGCTGTGTCTCCTCTGCCACCCAGCGGAGTCTCTGCCCTCAAGGCCGAGGGTCCAGGCCATGAGCTCCCTCCTCAGCAGCCTGAGCTCCAGCAAAGAAAGGGGCATCTCTCCTGCAACATGCCCATTTCTCACTGCGTGACAAAGGGGCTGAGAGCAACTGTCCTGTGATGTTGCCATCTGGGAGGTGGTGTGCACCTTCTAAGGGTGGGTGAGGTGAAGGCTTTCCTGAGCGCCTGTCTGTCTCTCGCTCCTGGCTTTCCCTGTGGTAGGAGCATCACAGTATTGCCCCTTGCTTCTTCACCTCTCTGTGCTGGTCTGGTTCTTGCTCTTGTGTTCTCTGGGCTGAAGGAGGGGGGTTCAGCTGCAGTTACGGCATTGACCCTGTGGGTCCTGCATGGATTTGTCTTCATGGTAGTGACATGTTCAGTTCCCCTTCCAACCTTCTAGGCAATACATTTCATCTGGTGGGGGAATGATCTGACTCTCCCTTAAGGAGAAGCCCCATCTTTAGCACTCTTGACTGTTTCTCTGGGGTGTCCTGCCAGGCTGCAAGCCGCCCTCCAGAAGACCACAGCTCTCCTCTAACATCCTTGTGGTAGCTGAGAGTCTTTGTGCTGGTCATGTGAGTCAGACAAGTCATCAAATGCTCTGAAGAGCTCTCCATAGCACTCTCTCCGTATGTGGGCTGAGAGAGAAGAATTTGGAAGGCTTCACTTTGAAACGGAACTCCTCCACTCTCAGTTCCATCCTGTTTCTTTCTTAAAGCAATTTGCGAGTGTGATTGTCCTTTAGCTGGGAGAGGTGAGAAGACAGGGCAGTGGGGAGCAAGATTCATGGACAGACCCGATCCCCTGACTCCATACAAGGTCACCATGAGCACTTTTTCCTCTTGGGGTGCACAAGTGCTCATGCTGAGAGCAACTGAAACGCCAAAGATTTCTACCCCATCAAAAAATGCTCCCACAGTGTAATAGAGGCATCTAAAAACAGAAGAATATAGAAGCAGACCCCTCCACTACAGCCCATTTTCTGGAGAAAATCAGTGTTTAAATGTTCACACCTTTCTACCAAACAGGTGGACATAATCTGCTGCAGGATGTGTACTGCAGAGCTAGTCACTTCCCACGCCCACTACAGTATCTGGAGAAAGAGTGACGATGGCAAATTAACATGAGGACAGGGTCCATCTCATTGGGACAGAGACATCTAGAAAGGGTCGGGTCACCCCCTGCCTTCACTGCACTGTTTCTCTGCCTTGCTGGAGTGGCAGCTGGTGTGACTGATTCAGATACAGACACCTCTGTTGAAGAGGGCAAGGCTGGGGCAGATGAATCCTTCACAAGTATCTTCTCCTTCAGACACAGCTGCCAGCAGTGCACAAAGATAAAAAGTGAACATTCCCACTGCGTCACTGGACCAAATCACCTTCACTCAGTTCATGGCACCCATCCCCAGTTATCCCCACCAAATACACAGGGCAGTCTGACCCCTCCATTTACACCCCCCCCCCCCGGCAGAGCAGGACTCCTCTGGAGCCCCTGGGCAGAGGCCCCTGTGCTGGATGCCACACTCGGCACAAGCCGGAGGTCAGAAAAGGAGCTGAACAAGGTAAAGGAGAGAGGTGATGTGGGGGGTACTTTGAGGACTGGGATGGGTTTTGCTCAGAGAAGCCTGTTCTAACTGGTCAATGCCTTTTCCTCCTCGGACAGTGCCCTGAACCAAGACAAAGCAAATGTCCAACGGCAGCTCCCTCAACGAGTTCCTCCTCCTGGCGTTCACGGACACACAGGAGCTGCAACTCTTGCACTTCTCGCTCTTCCTGGGCATCTACCTGGCTGCCCTCGTGGGCAACAGCCTCATCATCACAGCCGTAGCCTGTGACCACCACCTCCACACCCCCATGTACTTCTTCCTCCTCAACCTCTCTGTTCTGGACCTTGGCTCCATCTCCACCACTGTCCCCAAATCCATGGCCAATTCCCTGAGGGACACCAGGGCCATTTCCTACTCAGGATGTGCTGCGCAGATATTTGTATTTGCCTTTTTCATGTCAGCTGAGTATTGTCTTCTCACTATCATGGCCTTTGACCGCTTTGTTGCCATCTGCAGACCCCTGCACTACAGCACACTCATGAGCAGCAGAGCTTGTGTCAGAATGGCAGCAGCTGCCTGGGCCAGTGGTTTTCTCAATGCTCTCCTGCACACTGGGAACACATTTTCCTTACTGCTCTGCCAAGGCAACACAGTGGACCAGTTCTTCTGTGAAGTCCCCCAGATCCTCAAGCTCTCCTGCTCAGACTCCTACCAAAGGGAAGTTGGCCTTCTTGTGGTTAGTGGCTGTTTATTCATTGGGTGTTTTATTTTCATTGTGCTGTCCTACGTGCAGATCTTCACTATTGTGCTGAGGATCCCCTCTGAGCAGGGACGACACAAAGCCTTTTCCACGTGCCTGCCTCACCTGGCCGTGGTCTCCCTGTTCATCAGCACTGGCATGTTTGCCCACCTGAAGCCCCCCTCCCTCTCCTCCCCAGCTCTGGATCTGGTGGTGGCTGTTCTGTACTCGGTGGTGCCTCCAGCAATGAACCCCCTCATCTACAGCATGAGAAACAAGGAGCTCAAGGACGCACTGAGGAAACTGATTCAGCTGGTACTAGTTCAAGAGCAATAAGCTCCACATCACTCTTCATAAGTGATTTCCCATTCATCTCAGACAACTCTTATGCTTTGGGCATTCTCTTTGTGATAATCATGTTTGTGCAGAAGTGTTTGAATTCATCCCACTTCTCCAGCGACACAAACCCGGTCTATCTTACCCAGAGGCCTTCTGTGAATGTGTCTATCACTGTGTCAGAGCTGGCCTCTCTCTAATAAAAGGGGATTTCCTCAGTGCAGTGCTTGAAGGTTGGGCTCTCCTTCCAAAGCTGGAGCCAAGAATGCGCTCAAGGATTTTCACCTGGGAGAGGGCTATTGCTTTTCCGGGGCTCTCCTTGGTCTCAAGGCGATGAGCTCATAGGTGATGTGTTAGGGAATGAGGCCTGGATTCAGCTCTCACTTGTGGGTGCCCAGTGCTCCTGGAGGTGGTGAATGGTCAAGCAGTATCTCCCATATGACAGGGATGGAGACTGATGCCTGTCCTTCTCAAAGGGAGTGTGGAGCCCCCAGGAGAGCACCGCGCATCTCCAAGGTCACCATGCGCCTAGGGGAGAATGGAGCTTCACAAAATCAGGTGGAGTCACCCAAAGGTAAAGGGCAAAAGCAATGAATGTCCAGGCTAGTGAGAGCTCTGCAATCCTGCAAGAGGCAGTGGGGACCTTGCAGGCAGAGGGAAGGGAGCCTGGAGAGTTGTTCATGTCACCTTCAATGAAAACCATGGGCTGGATCTTGCGACATGCCTGAACACAGCCCGAGCCATTGGAAATGCCCTGTGATTGCTCAGAGTATTGTCCATTGCCACAAACCCCTTGGTAGGGGTTGTCAGGTACAATGATGCTCATCCAGCTGGGTCTGCTTCCCTCTGTGACCTCCATGGCTGGTGTGGAATCACCTTGTTGCCCCGGGGCCCCACAGCCCACTCACTCTGCAGAGCAGCACCACCAGCCTGGGGCCCTGTAGGGAGCACCGGAGAGGGTCTGGGAATGGCTGACCAGGCCGGCATGGACACACTGACCTGGGGAAAGGCTCTCTGGGGAGCAGGGATGTCCCTGGAGAAGAGGAAAGGAGCAGCTGTGTGCTGGCCAGGAGGAATAAATGAGAAGGAGAAATCTGTTTCTAGACAGGTCAACTAAGGGCAGGCTGCTGTGCCCCTGGGGCAGCAGGAGCTGCCAGGGGAGCCCCAGAGCAGGGACTCTTGTGCTGTCCTGGAGAGAGGGGCTGGCACAGGGGTCTGCAGGCAGCCTGGGACTAGGGAGTCTCCTGAACACCAGAAGAAGGGGCACAGAGAGTGTCACTGTGCTCTGCCTCTTTGTGCCACTGGGGCTAGTACCAGCTTGGAGGCTGATGGGGCGGGTGACACACATCTCCCTGATCCCGGGAGCTGCTGTGCCCTTCAGAGGGTCTGGGGCTGTGGAGTGAGTGCCCAGAGCTCTGCAGCACCCTGCGGCGGGCACTGCTGCGGGGCCACCGCCAGCCTGGGCTGCTCTGCTGGGTGTGTTGGGGAGAGGGCAGGGGAGGTGGGGAGAGCTGGGGAGGGTCTGGGCTGGGTTTGGAAAGGTCCTGGGAGAGGAAAACGCCAATGTCAGCTCAGCTGTGTGAAAGGGCAGGGTGAGGACACACATCAGGGGGTTGTGGTGCAGAGCCAGGTCTCATGGAGGGGAACCAAGACATGCCGGGTGCAGAAGAGAGGAGGTCGGTCTGTGCCCTTGGTTGCCAAAGCAGGGGGGTGGTCGGGGGACAGGTCACCGAGGTCTGTCATGGGGACCATGCCAGGGGGACATTTCCCCAACCCTGAATGCACCCTGCCCTGTGCGGTGCCTGTACAGGGGGGACATGGGGCCATGTGCGGGCGCTGGGACGGGGCAAAGATGGAAGCCATGATGTTCCTCACCGTTCCACTGCAAAAGAGAAACTCCCAGGAGAGCTCTCCCAGCCCGGCCCCACGAGCTCTTGTCCCTGCTCCAGCCATGCCAGAGCAGAGCCAAGGACCAAGAAGTCCCTCAGGCAAAGCTGGGCCAGCCTCATGGAGCTGGCCTGAGCACCAGGAGAAGCAGAGCACCCTCCTCCTATGTCCCCGTCCTGCTGGGAGGGTGGCACCAGCACCAGAAAAATGGCCTGTTTCTGCCTGAGGTCAGTGCAGGACTTTTGCATGTGAGGTGAACGTGACAGCTGCTGTGCTGCAGAAACACCGGCCATGACTGCTTGCTGCAGCCCCCACTGCCCCCTGCCCCTGTCCTACCGACCTGATGCTACCCCTGTGCTGCCCCATGTCCCATCCCCTCTCCCCACACCGCAGGAACTGGTGGTGCAGCAGGAGCTGGCACAGTGCACAGGTTCTGCCTGGCCCTCGGCCCTCCCCACCTCCCCCCCCAAACATGACATCCATCTTCAAGAAAGGACAAGGAAGAGGATCTGGGGAATGACCTGCAGGTCCTGGTGGACATCAAGTTGACAAGAAGTCAGCAGGGTGCTCCTGCAGCAAAGATGGCCACCCTTAACTTGGCTTGTATTAGCAAGAGTGCAGGCAGCAGGGTGAGTGCAGTGGGACAGATGAAATATCCTGGCAGCTTCAACCAAAGAGAAGCAAAATAAAAAAAGGGCAGAATTGGCAGAATACCATTCTTGGAGAGAGCGGTATGATCAATGTTGTGCCCAGGTAATGCAAACATTTCAAAACAACCCCACCCCACCCCACCCCACCCCCCAAAAAAAGGCATTTCTGCCAATTGCCAAGTGGCTGGAGCCAGATATGCCCAGAATTGCTCACAGGAGAGAACTCCAGGGGACTTCTGATTTACTCGACCTCTGATAGCACAGCCAGGATTTTGATTTTTACGTGATAGAACATGTTTTTGCTAGTCTAACTTTTTAGTCAAAGCATTAGAAGTCATGCTCAAGCACACCTCTGTGGGGGGCATTGGCTTTTCATTGGCTCCAGTGTCTGCGGGATGAGGCCTGAGTTTGCTCTGAAAGACAAAAGATTAGGACTGAATGTCCTGAGGGTGGCTATAAACTGATGCTTTCTCTGCTCTTCAGTGATCCTTCCTCTGGTCCCACCTCAGTCTACCCTGAACTCTGTTTTTCCCCTTCCGTAATAGATCAGGACTATGGAGAAAGAGCTGAGTCCAGGGAAATGCCACAGTGATAATCTGGGCAGCCTGGGGAGCCCACTGAAAGAGTAAGTATGTGCGTGAGACCTCACAGCACAGGCCTGGAAAAGCCAAGTCACCGTGACCCTCCTGATGTGCCAAGGATCCCAACCCCCGAGCCACGGGGCTGGATACAGCCTCCTCTGCTCATGCCAGGGGCTCCTGACACACCTCACAGAGGAAGATAAATTTCTGTGGGAGAGGTGGAGGAAGAAAGAAGAAATGAATCAAAAGGGGGAATTCAGGCCAGGAGTCCCACCAGGAAACATCTCCAAATACAGGTGGATTTACCCCCTCTCTGGCAAGGCCATTTCTTCCATGACCAGCAGCACCTGGGAGAAGGAGGATGTTTTCCTGACACCCCTGGTGGGAAGTGGGATGGGGGGGCAGCAGGATTTGAGAGACCCCTTCCAGCCAAGGGGGAATTGCTGGGCACTCAAGCAAAGATTTCAGCCTGGCACCTTGAAGTGCTGGGTGGCCAAAGACTACGGGATGCCTCCCATGTGTGGCTCCCAAGGGACCTCAGTCACATCACGGCCACCACTGAAATGACCCCAGAAGCAGATCCCGTAACATCTGGCCTGAATGAGACCTGCAGTATTTCCCTGCCTTTCTCTGGCACCTCCAACTTTCTTGGTAGCTCCTCAGCCCTGGGGAGCAGTCTTGGCTCCTGGAGTGGTGGGGAAGGCACCAGTGACTGCCAGCCCTGCCGCTACACTCAGAATTGTGTTGTGCTGAACTAAACCAAGTCCCCAGGGTGCTGCCTGCAGCCGGCTGGATGGGCACGGGTGGGACCTGGTCCTTCCTGTTCCTCGCAAGCATGTTGTTTGAGGAAGTGCTGGAAGAACAGGCCTGGCGGGATCCTCCTGGCACTGCACTGCCTGGTGCTGGGATAACTCCCTGCACACACTTCCTGGGCCAGGCGCTTGTGGACAAGCAGGCAGCAGTGCTTCTGGGAGTCCATCAGGAGCATGCCCTCTGGGTGGGCAAGGAGACCTCAGGCTCTTGTCACCCTGTTGGGGAGGAGCTGGCTGCTCAGAGGACTGAGGGGAGGAGGGACAGGTCCCACGGCTTGCAAGGTGAAGGTGCTGACACGTGCCTGGGGCCAGGGCCCTGCTACCTCATAGGCCCTCTGCCAGCTCCTGGGAATCCACTGCAGAAGCAATCAAATCCTGGGAAAAAACCTTCCCTACGTTCCTGGGAGTCAATGACAGGGTCACGTCTGTGTGAGAACATGACCAGGAGCAGGGACATGGCTGGGGTTTGTGCTTGGGAGGTCACTGTTGCCTGAGCACCTGATAGGCCAGCAGGAGACACATGGCTTAGATCCATATCGTGAGGTCACTTCTCTCTCTGAAGCTGATTGGCCTACAGCAGACTCTTGGATCATGTCGCTTCTTTTCATGTCTCCTCTGTGCCTGCTGCTCAGAGGCCAGGAAGAGGCTTGTGGCTTCAATGCTAAGCGTGAGCTCATTTTTGCATCAGCACCTGATATGCCAGAAGCAGGCAGAAGACTGAAGTTTGTGCTGGTGAGGTCACTTCTGCCTGAGTGCTGATAGGGCAGCAGTGGGCACATGGCTTCGATTCTGGCTGTGAGATCACTTATTTCCCTGGAGCTGACAGGCCAACAGGAGGCTCTTGGCTCATGTAGGTTCTTGTGATGTCACCTCAGTCCCTGGTGGTGATAGGCCAGAAACAGGCACATGGCTTGGATGTTCATTGTGAGGTCACTGCTGCCTGAGGACCTGATAGGCCAAAAGTGGGGACATGGCTCTGATGCTGACTGTGAGGTCACTTCCTTCTCTGTAAATTATAGGTCATCAGCAGGCTCTTGGTTGCTGTTGATTCATGTAAGGCCACCTCAGTCTCTACTGCTGATGATCCAGAAGCAGGTTGATGGCCTCCATGTAGGCTGTGAGGTCACTTCTGCCTGAGTCCCTGATAGGCCAGCAGCAGGAGTGGCATCAGCAAAGCAGTTGTAAGGTCACGTCAGCCTGAGCAGCTGAGCAGCACCAACAGGGCTGTGAAATGGCTGGTGAGGCCACTTCTGTCTCTGGAGATGACAGGTCAGAAATGTGGTGGCCTTGCCGGGCCGTTCCCTGCCGGGCTGGGGCTCTCCAGGGAGGCCTGAGCCGCCCCCAGGCTGCGCTGGGCAGGGGGCTTGTGCCAGGCTCCCGCTGCCGTGGATCCAGCAGGGTGCCGGAGTCCACTGAATGGACTCATCACCGAGTTCATGCAAGCAGGGATTTGGTTGGCTTCTCTGGGTTTTTTTGGACACTGAAAGAAGGAGACTGCTGTTGCATTTAGAAAGAAACACTTATCAGCTGGTAGAAATGAACCGTGCACAGCACAGAGCTACGGAACCACAGTTCCTGTGGTTGTGTGGGGAGTCTGTTGTTCTACACAAGTGCTCTGTCATGAAATATATATATATAATAAATACACATATACACACATATATGTGGATATATGTATATACGTATATAGATTCTATATATCATTAGGTGTCTAGGAACTACAGAAGGCATTCCTGATCATCATCTTTTTTTTTTTTCCTTTTGAGAATAGGTGTTTTCACCTATACTGGAGAAATACACTGAGCCACATCTGGATGTTCAGGAGAGCTTTGCAGAGGCTTGTATAGTCTCCTGTGCTGTGTGGTAGGACGAAGACTTAAGAACATAGCGTGTTCCCATTAAATCACCAAATGCAGGAGGATGCATTTCAGCTCTACTTTGGAAGCTGCACTAGTGCAAGTGAGGCATATGGGCTCTTCAGGGAAGTTAACAAACGTCTCTTGTCTTTCAGATGGTATAAATCATTTTTAACAGAAGATGCAGTGTGTAGTGATGAAGAATCACCTTCAGGGTGCTGAGGCTGAATTGTCACATCAAATGCCTATTAGACAAGAGGAACCATTCTTTAACTGCCACAGATAATATCTGTGTCCTTTGGCTTCAAACTGCTGGGTCCTTCTAAACAGCCTTGGCTGTTGTAAGAGTGAGGGGAGGGAGAGGAGAGAGTAAAGAAGAGTTTGTCGGGGAGGGAGGGTTATAGCAATACATGGAAGAAGCAAGCATGAAGCTGAAACTCGGTACTAGAGTTCCAATAAAGCACGTTGTTATTACTGATCAAGTTCAAGGACCGAGCCTGCACCAAAAAGATCCACAGGCTCATAGTCATGTTGATTTGAAACACAGCATTCCTTAAGTGACTCAAAACCAAGGCAATGTGTTGTCCATCATTTTAGGTTAAAAAAAAAAAAAATTATGTGATGGTTGCCTCTGTGGTCATCTACCAATAATGTCTAGTCAGTGCCCACATTTGCTGCCAGCACTTTCTCCTGGGGACCAGAACTGCCTGAGTGTTGATCATCTGATCAGACGCACAGAGAAATGCATCCTGGGAAAGGATGCTTGACGCTTGGTTCGTGGGGTGGAGGCTTGTCTGCTTATGTGCTTGAGGTACCACCTGCAGGCCATGGCCTTTGATCTTCCCCAGCAAGGAACCTGGTCAGAAGGAGCCTCTGGAAATGAGACAGCAGCTGTGAGCTGGGGAGCTCTTCAGACAGGCGGGAGGTTGTCACCTCTTATAAAATGAACTTTGAAATTATGACTCGTAACCAGGCTCCTTTGACAGTGCCTGCCCTCAGCTTTCCTGCCTGCGTGGTGCTGCTGGTGCTCCAGACTGACTTGGACACCAGGATCCGGGAAGCCCAAAGGACAGCACCAACTATCATTTATATTCCACATGTCTGTGTATGGTGGAAGAATATTGGAGTCTCATTGAAAGCTACATTTACTACACTATTACAGAACGGTCCAGCATGGGCACCAGTTTTGCAGCTTGCAACACCAGCTGTATGCCATGCAAACCTCCCCAAAAAGCTCTTCCTATCAGTAGTTCTCCTTTTTCAGTTTTCTATTCAGTTCTGTATCCTTGAAGCACCTCAGTGCTGTGCTTTCCCAAGCAAATGGATACCGTCATCACAAGAGTACCCTACCTGAACCTTCTAGAATTTGCTGTGGCAGAAAGCAACACGGAAAATGTTTGTCCAAAAGGTTTTCTGAGTCAAGAGATTCACTCAGACCCAGCCACCCCCCCATTCCCACGCACAGGCTTTTCAGACAGATGAATAATTTTGCCTGAGAGAATAATTCTGGCAATTCTGAGATAGTTATTTGTATCCTGAGTCAAGTGTATGCAACGTTTGTAATGTAAGAGGCAATCAAGATCTGTTTGCCACTAGCATCCCTTCTGACAGTCTGCCATTGCAAAAAATAGGGGTTACAGCATTCGTAATAGTAATGGATTTAGCATTTCAATGCCTTAACTACAATATCAGGTCTTTCTTCATAAGGGACAAATCTTGACAAACGAGGAGGCTAAATTCCATCATGCTTCAGCAACTTTGGGAAGACAACTACACTGATTTCCATCAGCGGACTTCAGTAGGAGTACGTCCTCCACTTTCTAGACTTTTTTGTTTGTTTGTTTGTTCCCCCCCCCTCTGGACTCCTGACTATAGGCACAATGGCCTGGGAGATCTTGTTGGTGAAGATGAAAGCCGAGAAGGCCCTGAGCTCCTCCGACCTATCTGCATCTGCTGTTACTAGATTCCCTGCCCAATCTAGCAGTGAGACCACATTTTCCTTTTTGTTCTTTTACTGCAACTGAAGCAGTAGTAGCTCTTCTTCATGCTCTTGACATCTCCTGCAAGTGTCTACCCTTGGGGAGCTTTGGCTTCCCAAACATCATCCCTGCTTTGCTGGACAATGGTTCTGAATTTCTCCATTGCAGCCTCTCCCTCCTCCTGCTTCCTCCATGCTACCTTATTGCTCAGGCTGCGCTCCCATGAAGCCAAGCCGATCTCCTGAGACATCTGCAAGTTTTACTGAGTATTGGGATGGACCATCCTTCTGCTTGGCAGGTCTGTCCTTAAAGACTTGCTGGCTTTCTGGAGCTCCTGGGCCCTTCAGAGCTGCCTTCTATGGGATCCCCCAACAGTCCCCTCAACAGGCCCAAGTCTGCTCCTCTGAACTCCAGGGTCTGTGCTCCGCTACTATCCTTCCTCACTCCGCTCAGGATCTGGGACTCCACTTCTCATGATCACTATAGGAAAGTATGACACTGACTCTCCCACCACTGATCAGTTCCTCCTTGTTTGAAACTTCCAGACACAAGAAAGCATCATGAGTACTGGCCCATCAGGCAGCTGTGCTAAGAAGTTGTCCCTGATGCCCTCCAGAAGCCTCCTGGCCTGCTTGCACTCTGCTGTTTGCCCTTCCAGTTCATGTCAGAGGGATTAAAGTCCCCCCAACAAGAACCAGGGCCTGTGATCCACAGACTTGTTCAGGTTGCTTAAAGGAGACTGCATCCACCTCCCTACCCTCGTTAGGTGGTCTGTAGCTCCCACCATGATGTCACCCCTACTGTGATGCTCACCCACAAGCACTCACCCAAACCCTTGCTTCTCCCATGGAAGAGCTCCACACATCCGAGGTGCCCCTTCACACAAAAGGTATCCTCCCTCCTCCTCTTCTCTGACAGTCTCTCCTGAAGACATTGTACCCCACAAGCATTGCCCTCCAGTCATGTGAGCGATCCCAACACATCTCAGTCATTCCAATGATGTTTCACAACTGTGAAAGCTTGTACATCTCCATCTGCTCCTGTCTCTCCCCCAGGCTGCATGCATTTGCATATATTAGGGTTGCAGAGCATCAGCTGTGGCACAGAGAGCAGACTGGTTGTGGTGAAACCTGTTACCAAGAGCCAAAGACACTGTGTGTGCAATGGCCCCATCTCAGAGCAGAGCCATGCTGGCCTAGATATCAGGTGGCAATGTAATGGTGGAATGAGGTTCCCACTGAGAGGGCAAACCCTGCAGTACCCAAGGCCGGGGAGAAACAGAGCTGAGCGGTGCCAAAATGGCAGGAGAGGGCTGGCTGCCTGAGCTGACTCTGCAGCAGGTTTGTGCCCTGTGACAGAGGTGAAGCGATCTCCAGGAAGGACAAGGTGCCCCTGAAGAAGTCCCTGGGCCTGGACAGCCTGCAATTTAAGCCACCCTGAGGTCATCATTAGCCCATTCCCTGTTCATATGATCTGGGGTTGAGAAGAGTTTCTAGGGGAGGAGAGCAAGATGGGTTTTAGTGTGCAGAGACTAGAGTAGAGACCTTGGTGTGCTGTGTGGCCTGTTTATGAAGCACGATCCAATGCAGACAGTACAAACTTTGCCTGAAGGCAGTGGCGGGATCCACTTGTTTGGGCACAGGTGGGAAACCTGGGTTGCCCTGGGGCACTTGACCAGCACCCACTACAAAGGGGCATGGTTCTCCTAGAGGTCCCATGTTCTGTCTGCTAGAAACATGTGGATGTCCTGGACACACCAGGCATCTGACAGGGCCCTGCAGGCCTATTTCTATGTCACTGAATCAAGTGCCAGCACTGAATGACATCAGCTGTTTGCAATATTGAGATCTGCATGTGCCTCAGCTTCCTAGTGAGTGGAGCTCTGGTAGCAGTTGGCATCTAGTATCATTGCAGGTGGCCAAAGAAATTCTCCACCTGGCCCCCAACTCATGCTCTGGAAGGATGTGGGTCTCACAGTTGCTCCATTAGAGCAAGCAGACACTGGCACATGCCTTGGACCACCTCTGTGTCTCGCAATGTCACCAGGTGTGTGAGCAACTGACTCCCACCCTCAATCTCCAGTGATTATACTGGGAGCATAGACCAAGATCTTGTATGCAGGCATCCCTGCTGTGTTCACTTCTGCCTGGGCAAGGGGTATGCCACCTCCTGTGTGCTTTTTGTGGAGCTCACAGGAAGGATCTGAATCCTGTGTCAGCCCAGGGCCTTCTAAAGTACCCTTAGAAGCGTAGCTGACACATCTGAATCAACATGGGACAATGAGCTCTGTTCTTGTCCCCATCTAGGTGTCCTGCCTAGCTAAGAGATGGGAACAGGGGCTTCCTGAGTGGGACATTTCCACCTCTTATAGATAACCATCCTCTGATGAGATAAATTGCAATGCTGGAATCAGTCTTCCTTCAGTGCTTAGAGAGGGACCATCAGTGATTATTTTAGTTTATTGGAGTGAACATTTCCCAGGAGGAGGGAGCACAAGGGACAGAGAAAGTCACGCCTTCAGCTACGCCTCTGCTCCTGAGTGGGGCCAGGCTCTTCGGACAGAGGGAACTCATGGCAAACTGGCAGCACTGCCCAGAGACTGCTGTGTGGAGGAGCAGCTCCCCTGCAAAGAGCAGCAGGGCTCCGGGCACTGCCTGCTGCTGCTGACATGAGAGGAGACAAGACAGTGAGAAGTGCAAGGCAGTGTGGAGTGGGAGGAGAGATGAGAGCTCCTTGTGGGAGAAATCTTCATAGCCCCTGACACAGTAAGTCTCTGGATGTAGGGCAATGCTACTGAGGTTCCTGCAGGGGTCTTCTGAACCCATCCCATCCCATCACCGATAGGACTTTTAGCTTCTCTCTCCTGGCTTCTCCAGTGCAGAGGAGGGGGAGGTGCTTCAGAGCAGGGATTCTCTACCATATCATCTCAGGGACAGGGCATCCTATTACCTTCTGCCAAGGAAGCTGCAGGGGTGTGAAGCTGGGGTTTGCACACAGGTCTGCCCAGGGCTGTAATTCGGAGCAGTGATTCTGCGCCCCAGGGTGCTGCATTCCTAACTAAGTGACTCAGTCGCCTGCGAGGGTCAGCACTCAGCCTGCCCGGGGAGCTCCCCATGGCACTGCGGGGAGAAACTCTGGGTGGGAGGAGAGAGCCTGTCAGGGCAGGTTGAGTGTGCTGTGGAGAGGGTACTGTGTGGGTCAGGGCTGCTCATAGCTCTAGCTCATGCACAGGACATTTCCAAGGGGACTTTTCAAAAGGAAAGTGAAGGCAGGGATTTCCTGAAAGAGAAACCAATTTCCTGAGATGGTGCTTTACATTTCCTACCACCTGGCAAGAGGAAAATGAAAGGGAGCTGTCAGGCTTGGACAACAGACTGAGACTCAGTAACAGTTTCCAGGAGCAGACAACGTGTCTGCTAGGAACTTCTGAAAGTCCCTCCAGCCACCCCTTAGTCTACAGAGAGCACCAGCTTCCCCTTTGCTGGCCTCATCTGGGTTTGTCTGACCTGCTCCTTAGCACCTGCAAACACGGGGATGGCCCTGGGCAGTGTCCTGCTGCTGGGAGGTTTCTGCAGGGCAGATCTGAGCTCCCTGAGGGAGGTGTCAGCACTGCAGGGCCTGACCATGACTTGCTCAACTCCATCCACCCATAATGTTTCTGATTGCACTTCCCTCTCATTGCCTGCCCATCTCCGCTGCCTGGAGCTGTCCCTGCTGGCAGCTCTTTCTCTGTCCCAATGTCTTTTCCTGCTCAGTGCCCACAGACCCCCTCCCACCCTCCGTGTGCTTGTTTCTGCCCTCCACAAAACTCCCACAGGCAGGGCCCTGTCCAGGGGCATCTCTGTGATTGCACGGAGGAGGTCAGGCAAACCCTCACGAGGCCAAGAAGGTGATGGTGGTGCTGTCTGTAGGCTGAGGTGGGGATGAAGGGACTTGCTGAGGTTTCTCTCAGACCTTCTGGGGGTGTTCAGCTGCAGTTAAGACACCGGCCCTGTGTGTCCTGCATGGTGTTCCCTTCCTGGCAGTGAGAAGCCCCAATCCCCTTACAACCTCTGAGGCTCCTGGCAATGCATTTCATCACGTTGGGGAATGAGCTGACTCTCCTTTTAGGAGAGTTCATCTTTAGGACCCTTGACTGCTTCTCGGGGCTGTGCTGTCAAGCTGCAAGCTGCCCTCCGGAAAAGCACAGCTTCCCTGGAGCATTTCTGTAAGATCTGAGAGTCCTTGGTCTGGTCATGTGAGTCAGAAACCTTGTCACACTCTTCATCACTCTCTCCGTCTCGGGGCTGAGAGCATAGAATTTGGAAATCTTCACTGTGAATCTGAACTCCTCCGCTCCCAGCTCAGTCCCGTGTCCAGTTTCTTTCTTAGAGGAATTTGCGAATTTGGTTGTCCTTCCTCTGAGTGAGGTGTAAGTTCAGGGCAGTGAGGGGCAAGACTCATGGACAGACCAGGTCCCATGACCCTATTCAAAGTCACAGCGAGTCCTTTTTTCCTCTTGGGATGCACAAGGGCTCGTGCTGAGAGCAATTGAAATGCCAAAGATTTCTACCCTGTCCAAGAATGCTCCCACGATGAGAAAGAGGCATCTAAAATACATATATACATATATATGTGTGTGTGTGTGTGTGTGTGTGTGTGTGTACACCACCATATATATATGTGTATTTATAATACATATATATATATCTCTGTGTGTGTGTATATATACACACATATATACATATACATATATATATATATATGTATCCTCAAACTCCTCCAGCGATCATTTTGCAGAGAAAAAGGGGTTTCGAAATGTTGAACAGCCCTTCCACATAACTCGGTGGACATAATCTGCTGCGGGATGTGTGCATCAGAGCTAGTCACTTCCCATTCTCTCTGCAGTGCCTGCAGGAAGGGTGCAGATGGTAAACTGACATAAGGGTAGGGTCTATCCCATTGGGAGAGAGACATCTAGAAAGGGTCAGGTCACCCCCTGCCTTCACTTGACTGTTTCTCTGCCTTGCTGGAGTGGCAGCTGGTGTGGCTGATTCAGATACAGACTCCTCTGTTGAAGAGGGCAAGGCTGGGGCAGATGAATCCCTCACAAGGGTCTTCTCCTTCAGACACGGCTGCCACGAGAGCTGTATTCAGCTCTCATCATGGGAAACAGAGAAACTTCCCACTGGTACCTGGACCAAGTCCCCTGCTCCCAGCTCCCAGCGCCCATCCCCAGGTATCCCACCACATTGCAGGGTCATTTTGACACCTCCATTTACACCCCCCAGGAGAGCAGGACTTGACTCCTCTGGAGCCCATGGGCAGAGGTCCCTGCTCCGCATGGCACCCTCAGCCAGTGTAAAGAGAGCTACAGAAAGGGAGCTGAGTGAAGGTAAAGGGCAGAGGAAAGGTGGGGGTTTCTGTGAGACACAGAGTGGGTTTCGCTCAGGGAAGCCTGCTCTAACTTGCCACTGTCTTTTCCTCCTTGGACAGTCCACAAAGCCCCGAGGAAGCAAATGTCCAACAGCAGTTCCCTCAACGAGTTCCTCCTCCTGGCATTTGCGGACACAAGGGAGCTGCAGCTCTTGCACTTCTTGCTCTTCCTGGGCATCTACCTGGCTGCCCTCCTGGGCAACGGCCTCATCATCACAGCTGTAGCCTGCGACCACTGCCTCCACACCCCCATGTACTTCTTCCTCCTCAACCTCTCTGTTCTGGACCTTGGCAACATCTCCACGACTGTCCCCAAATCCATGGCCAATTCCCTTTGGGACACCAAAGCCATTTCCTACTCAGGATGTGCTGCCCAGGTCTTTTTCTCCTTTTTTTCATTTGCAGTAGAGTTTTATCTCCTCACTGTCATGGCCTATGACCGCTATGTTGCCATCTGCAGACCCCTGCACTATGGGACCCTCATGAGCAGCAGAGCTTGTGTCAAAATGGCAGCAGCTGCCTGGGCCAGTGGTTTTCTCAATGCTGTGCTGCACACTGCTAACACATTTTCAATACCACTCTGCCAAGGCAACACAGTGGACCAGTTCTTCTGTGAAGTTCCCCAGATCCTCAAGCTCTCCTGCTCAGACTCCTACCTCACAGAAGTTGGGCTTATTGTGGTTGGTGCCTGTTTAGGCTTTGGGTGTTTTGTTTTCATTGTGCTGTCCTACGTGCAGATCTTCACTGCTGTGCTGAGGATCCCCTCTGAGCAGGGACGACACAAAGCCTTTTCCACGTGCCTCCCTCACTTGGCCGTGGTCTCCCTGTTTATTAGCACTGCAGTTTTTGCCTACCTGAAGCCCCCCTCCATCTCCTCCCCAGCTCTCGATCTCGTGCTGGCCATGCTGTACGCGGTGCTGCCTCCAGCAGTAAACCCTCTCATCTACAGCATGAGGAACAAGGAGCTTAAGGAGGCACTGAAGAAACTGGTTCAGTTGGTGCTGTTTCAGCAGCAATAAGCTGCCCATCTCTCCTCACAAGTGATTTCCAAGCCATTTCAGGGAACATTTCCGGTTGGGGCATTCTATCTGTGATAAGCGTGTTTGTACACAAGTGTCTGAATTCATCTCTCTTCTCCAGAGGCACAAACCCCGTCTGTCTGACCCAGAGGCTTTGTGTAAATCTGCTGACCACTGTGTCAGAGCTGGCCTCCCTTGCAGCATCTCTGTAATAAAAGGAGATCTCCTCAGCACAGTGCCTGAAGTTTGGGCTCTTCTTCCCAAGCTGGAGCCAAGAATTTGCTCAGGGATTTGCACTCGAAAAGGCCTTGTTGCCGTGCCTGGGTTTTCCATGGGCTAAGGGGGATGCGCTCATAGGGTGATGTGTTAGGGTGCCCAGTTGGTGCCCAGGGCCCCTGGAGAGGGTGAGTGTTCAAGTGGTATCTGCCAGGGACTGTCCCACATATCACTAGGTTGGTCACAGATGCCCATCCTTCTGGAAGGGAGTATGGAGCCACCCGGAGAGCAGAGGGGATCTCCAGAGCAGCGTGTGCCTGGGATGGGCAGTGAGTGGAGACTCCCAAAACCAAGTGGAGTCACCCAAAGGTAAAGGGCCAAACTGAGGAATGTACCAAATCTCAGGAGAGGGAATGGGCTGGGTCTAACGACACCTCTGAACACATCCTGAACAATATGAAATGCCCTGTGAGTGTTCCAAGCATCTTCCACAGCCACAGATCCTGGGGAGGGGGGTGTCAGGTGCAATGATGCTGGGCCAGCTGGCTCTGTCCTGACCATCACGACCAGTGTGGAGTCACCCCAGTGTGGGCCCGCTAACCGTGCAGAGCCCCACCGCCAGCCCACGGCCCTGTGGGAACACAGGGGAGGGCTGCAGGAATAACTGGCCAGGACAGCACGGACACACTGACCTGGGGAAAGGCTCTCTGGGGAGCAGGGACATCCCTGGAGAAAAGCAAAGGTGCAATTGTTTGCTTCTGTGGGGGGGAATAAATGAAAACCTGTTTCTGAGTGTGTCAGCTCAGGGCAGGCTGCTCTGTCACTGGCGCTGCCTGAGGAGCCCTGGGGCCAGGACTCGTGTGCCGTCTTGGGGAGAGGGGCTGCCCAGAGTGGCTCCAGGCAGCTACGGTTAAGGATCTCCTGGTCACGACAGTAGTGGAGACATGGAGTGAGGGGCCTCCATTTCCTTGGGCCATTCCTGGCCCCCAGCCCGGGGGCTGATGGGCAGTCTGGCAGCCCTCCCTGCCCCCCAGGACCTGCTGTGCCCTTCAGAGGGTCTGGGGCTGTGGAGTGAGTGCCTAGAGCTCTGCAGCCCCCTATGGTGGGCACTGCTGTCAGCCACCGCCAGCATGGGCTGCTCTGCTGGGTGAGCTGGGGAGAGGGCAGGGGAGTTGGGGAGAGCCAGGGAGGATCTGGTCTGGTCTGGGAAGGGCCCAGGAGGTGAAAAATGCCATCAGGCAGCTACTCTGTGTGAACGGCAGTGTGGGAGCACAGAGCTGTGTGCTTGCAGGGCAAATGCAGGTCTCCTGGGAAAGGCACCAAGACATGGCAGGTGCAGGAGAGAAGAGCCCAGGTGGTTCCCTGTGTTGCACGGACACACTGGGGAAGCTGCCCCAGGGCCATCGTCCCACACCAGCCCCTCACATCACCCCTTTCCCATGCTGGCTGCTCACCCCAGCTGTGGGGTTGTCCGTGGCCACCTCCATCCTGCTGCAGGTTTCTCTATCCCAATGGAGGAGAAAAGGCCTGCCTTGCATGACCTCTCTTCTGCACCAGATCGTGGAAGATCCCGGAGCACAGCTGTTTGCTGACCACCACATAGAGCACAGCCCCGGCTGGGTAAGGATATTTTTTCATTTGCTAAAGACCTTAGGCACATTAGAGTGCCATCACCCTCATGCCATGACTTTTTGTTTGTGTTATGGTCATTTGGTATCATGTTGTATCATACAGGTGTTGTAGGCTGTGAGCAGGGCCCATTCTGGATAAGCAGTCACTCATAAGGAAACCTTGAACTGAAAACCTTTCAGGCCCAAGAGGCAACCTCCCACCACTAGGAGGGGCTGGTTCTGGGGAGGCCATGTTAGGTGCTAACCCACATGCACAAAAGGATTTTTCTGCCTGCAAGAATTGCAGTGCCGATCACCAGAGATGACAGAATCACAGAACCATTCAGGCTAGAAGGGACCTTGGGACGACTCTAGCCCAACCCCCTGCTCACTTTGGGATCCACACTGAATTCACACCAAGTTCCGCAGGCCTTTGTCCAGCTGCGTCCTGAAAGCCTCCAAGAAGAGTCCACAGTCCCTCTGGATGCCACTTCAAATGCTTCAGGATCCTCATCGATTTTTCTCCCTTATATACAATTTTAACAGCACTTGTGTCAGCTTTGAACTCTTTCCTCTCATTCTCCTGCCATGAATGCCTGTAAAAACCTGGTTCATTATCAGTGGCAACTTTCACTTGGGAAGCTGCTATGAGTTCCCCCAGAAACCTTCCCTTCTCTGTGCTGAACAAGCCCTGTTCCCTCAGCCTCTCCTCACAGGGCAAGTGCTCCAGCCCCGAACCACCTTGGGGGCCTGCCACTGAGCTCACTCCATGTGATCAACAGTGTTCTTCTACAGGCAGCCCCACCTGGACACAGTCTCTGGATGGGCTCTAATGAGTGGTGAGTAGAGGGAGATAATCACTTCCCTCCATCTCCTGGCTGTGCTCCTGTTCATGCAGCCCAAGATGCTGTGGCCTCCTTTGTTGCTAGGGCACGCTGCTGGCTGATGTTCAGCTCCCTGCCCACAAAGACTCCCCAGACCATATTATTGCAGGGTGTTGGTCTGTCCCAGGTGCAGGACCTGCATTTGTCCTTGTTGAATTTCACAAAGTTGGTGACAGATCGTTCCTCCCGTCTGCTGAGGTCCCTCTGAATGGCAGCCCTTAAACATATGACTCTTCCTCCTGATGAGGTGTCATCTACAAACGTGATGAGAGTTGCATCCTCCAGGTCACTGGTGAACCTGTCAGACAAGACAGGTCCGAGTATAGACCCCTGCATACTCCACCTTTACCTGGCTTCCTGGTAAAGCATGACCCATTCAAAAAACCCTCGGAGCTCAATCATCGCACCAGCTTTTTAACCACTTGGTTGTCTACCCATCTTATCATGATGCCTTATTGTATTCAAGAATATTCATGGAGACTGTGTCCAACACCTTGCTAAAATCATGGTAAATGACATCTAGTACTTTCTGCTCCTCCACAAGCACAATTCTTTTATCACAGAAGGCAATCAGGCTGTGCAGGAATGATTTCATGACACTCTCCTCACCAAAGTGAGGCTGAAGGGCCTGCAGCTCCCTGGGTTTTCCTTGTGGCCTTTCTTGAAGATGGGCAGAACCTATTCCTTTTTTCTGGTCATTGGGACCTCCCCTGATCTACACAACCTTTCCAAAGGTGATAGAGACTGGCCTTGTTACGACGTTGTCCAGCCCTCTCAGTGTCCTTGGATGCAGCCCATCGCATCCCAGAGACTTGCATGGGCTGAGTACTTACAAGCAATCCCTCACTCAACCCTCATCCCCTGCTGGCTGTTTTTCTCTTCTGGAGCCCTGACTTGAGGCACAATGGCTCAGGAGACCTTGCTGGTGAAGACTGAAGCCAAGAAGGCACTGAGTTCCTCAGACCTATCTGCATCTGTTATTACTAGAGTCACTGCCCCATTCAGCAGTGAGACCAGGTGTTCTTTGCTCAGTCTTTCTGTGTTAGTGGAGTAGTAGCAGCTCTTCTTCGTGCCCTTGACGTCCCCTGAAAGTCTCTAGTCTCTGGGAGCTTTGGTTTCACCATCCCTACTTTGGTGGACAACAGTATCCTGTTGAACCAAGCCGATCTCCCAGGATTTCTCCTAGTTCTAATGGTTATCACTATGGACCATCCTTGTGCTTGGTGGCTGCTGTCCTTAAAGACCCGCTGGCTTTCCTCAGCTCCATTGTCCCTCAGAGCTGCCTCCAATGGGATAACCCACCAGTCCCCTGGAGAGGACAAAGTTTCCTCCTTTGATGGCTGGAGTTTGTACACTACTATTGTCCTTCCTCACTTCCCTCACAATCTGGGACTCCACTATTTCACAGTCACTGCAGACAAGGTTGCCACAGATTATCACAGCCCTAATCAGTGCTTCCTTGTGTGTGAGTACCAGATCCAGGTGAGCGTCACCCTTACTGGCCCATCAGGGAGCTGTGCTTGGAAGCTGTCCCTGACACCCTCCAGAGATCTCCTGGACTGCTTGCACCCTGCTTTTTGTCCTTCCAATGAATATCAGCGAGATTAAAGTTCCCCCAGAAGAACCAGGCCCTGTGCCCCACAGACTTGCTCAGGTTGCTTAAAGGAGACTGCATCCACCTCCTCACCCTCATTGGGTGGTCTGTAACCCCCATCACAACGTCACCTTTACTCTGATGCTCATGCACAAGCTCTCACCCAAACCCTTGTCCATCCCATGCAAGAGCTCCATCCATCCGAGCTTTCCCTTCACACCAAGGGCATCCCCCCTGCTCATCTTCCCTAATGGTCTTGCCTGCAGAGCTTGTATCCTGCCATCACAGCCCTCTGGTCATGCTAGCGGTCTGACCGCATCTCAGTTATTCCAACCATGTTTCAGTTCTGTGACAGCTTGTGCAGCTCCATCTGCTCCTCTCTGTGCCCCAGGCTACATTCACTTGTGCATATTTCAGTTGCAGAGCCTCAGCTGTGGCACAGAGAACAGACTGGTCATGGTGAAACCTGTTACCATGAGCCAAGGACACCATGTGTGCAATGGCCCCACCTCAGAGCAGAGCCATGCTGGCCTAGAGAGCAGGTGGCAATGTAATGGTGGAATGAGGTTCCCATGAAGAGAGCAAAGCCTGCAGTGCCCAAGGCCAGCGAGAAACAGAGCTGGGCTGTGCAGGAATGGCAGGAGAGAAGATTGCTGCCTGAACTGATTTGTAGTACTTTGGGGCCCGTGACAGAGGTGAACCAAACTCCAGGAAGGAGAAGGTGCCCCTGAAGAAGTCCCTGGCCCTAGGCAGCCTGTGATCCAGGCACCCTGAGGTCATCATTAGCCCAGTCCCTGTTTATATCATCTTGGGTTGAGAAGAGGTTCAAGAGGAGGAAAGCTAGAAGGTTTTAAGGGTGCAGAGACTAGAGCAGAGACCTTGGTGGGATGTGCCTCTCCCATTTATGAAACAGTCTTGGCTGTAGATCAGAGGGACTTTGCTAAAGGCAATGGCGGGATCCAGTTGTTTGGGTGCTGGTAGGAAACCTGAGATACCTTGGGGCACTTGTCCAGCAACCACTCCAAAGGGCCATGGTTTTCCTAGAGGTCCTGTGGTGTATCTGCTAGAGACATGTGGATGGGCTGGACACTCCCAGGCATCTGAAATGGCCCTGCAGGCCTGTTTCTGTGTCACTGAATCAAGTGCCTGCACTGGATGACATCAACTGTTTGCAATTTTGGGGTCTGCATGTGTCTCAGCTTCCTAGTGAGTGGAGCTCTGGTAGCAGTGGGCATCTAGTATCATTGCAGGTGGCCAAGGCAGTTCCCTACCTGACCCCAACTCATGCTCTAGAAGGATGTGTGTCTCCCACTTGCTCCATCAGAGCAAGCAGACACTAGCACATGTCCTCCAGCACCTCTGTGTCTCCCAACGTCACCAGGTGTGTGAGCAACTGACTCTCACCCTCATCTCCATTGATTATAACGGGAGCATGGACTAAGATCTCGCATGCAGACATCTGTGCTGTGCTCACTTCTGCCTGGGCAAGGGGAATGCCACCCCCTTTGTGGTTTTTATGGAGCTCACGAGAAGGATCTGAATCCCACACCAGCCCAGGGCCTTCTAAAGCACCCTGAGAAGCCCAAAGCGACTCCTCTGAATCAACACCTGAACCATGTGTCAATGAGCTCCCTTCTTGTCCCCATCTAGGTGTCCTGCCTAGTTAAGAGATGGGAATAGGAGCTTCCAGAGTGGAACATTTCCAGCTATCATAGATAGCCATTCTCTGATGAAATAAATTGCAGTGCTGGAATCAGTCTCTCTCCACTCTTTAGCAAAGGACAATAGGTGATTATTTTAGTCTACCTCAGTGAACATTTCCCAGGAGGATGGAGCAGAAGACCTGCACGGTCATGCATAGACCAAGATCTTTCATGCAGACATCCATGCTGTGCTCACTTCTGCCTAGGACAGGGGAATCCCACCTCCTCTGTGTTTTTTGTGGAGCTCACGGGAGAATCTGAATCCTATGCCAGCCGAGGGCCTTCTAAACCATCCTGAGAAGCCCAAATTGACTCAACTGAATCCATACCTGAACAATGGGAAAAGGAGCTCTATTCTTATACCCATCTAGCTGTCCTGCCTAGCTAAGAGATGGGAATGGGGGCTTCCTGAGTGGGACGTTTCCACCTTTCGTAGACAACCATCCTCTGATGAGACAAATTGCAATGCTGGAATCAGCCTTCTTTCAGTGCTTAGAGAGGGACCATCAGCGATTGTTTTAGTCTACTTCAGTGAACATTTCCCAGGAGGAGGCAGCAGAAGGGACAGAAAAAAATCATGCCTTCAGCTGGGCCTTTGGTCCTGAGTGGGGCCAGGCTCCTGGGATGGAGGGAGCTCATGGCAACCAGGCAGCACTGCTGAGACACAGCGCTGTCAGGAGCAGCTCCTCTGCAAAGAGCAGCAGGGCTCCGGGCACTGCCTGCAGTTTCTGCCAGAAGAAGAGACCAGACAGAGAGAAGTGAAAGGCAGCGTGCAGCGTAAGGAGAGAGGAGAGCTCCTTGTGGGAGAAATCTTCACAGCCCCTGACACAGTAAGTCTCTGGCTGCAGGGCAATGCTACTGCAGTTCCTGACAAGGTCTAGAAACCCATCCAGTCACACGATGGATTTTTAAGGATCGCTCTATCAGTTTCAGCTTTACAGAGGAGGAAGAGATGCTTCAGAGCAGGGATTCCCAGTCACAGTGCCACAGGGACAGGGCATGCTGCTACCTTCTCCCAGGGACGCTGCAGGGGGGTGAAGCCTGGGTGTGCTCGCAGATCTGTCCAGGACTGAAATTCAGAGCAGTATCTCTGCGCCCCAGGGTGCTGTGTGCCCAGCGCAGTGACTCTGCTGCCCACAACGGTCAGCACTCAGCCTTCCCGGGGACCTTCCCACAGGGTGAAGCTCTGGGCAGGAGGAGAGATTCCTGGCAGGGCAGCTTGAGCCTCCTGTCAAGAGGATGCTGCATGGGTCATGTCTGCCTGCATCTCCATCTCACTCCGAGGACATTTCTAGAGGGGACTTTCCAAAAGGAAGGTCAGGGCAGGGGATACATGAAAGGGAAGGAGCTGTCAAGAGTCTGTGCTTTCAGTTTGATTCTCTCTGGGTGGGGTGAAATGGGATTGGATCTGTCAGGTTTAGACAGGGGACTGAGACAGTGACAGTGAGAGAGGAGCAGTTCTGGGAGGGACTAGGCAAATGCCTTCATCCACCCCTCTGCCTAAGGACAGAACCAGCATCACCTTTCCAGCCTCAGCAAGGTTTCTCTCACCTGCTCCATAGCACCAGCAAACACGGAGGTGCCCTGGGCAGTGTCCTGCCCCCGGGAGATTTCTGCAGGGCAGAGTAGAGCTCACAGTGGGTGGGATGGGGTGTGTGAGCCCTGAGAGGGGAGAGATGTGGGGACGGACAAACAGCTCCCTGCAGGGACAGCTCCAGGCAGCAGAGTCATGCTCAAAGTGGGAGAGGAAACTGTCAACTCCAACATCTCCTCTCCTCTCCCAGCCAGCACAGCCCTCTGCTCTCAAGGTTATGGGGTCCAGCTAAAGGAAACAAAAGAAGCCTTAAAACTCTTAATGAACCCACATTATTTAGAAGTGCGAGTGAAGATGCTGAAAATCCCTTCAACAGTATGGGTGGATGAAGTCTGACTCGAACTGGGAATATAGATTTTAGTCACCCTTCTTCCCATTTACACAGTGCTGTAGGTCAGGGCTGACTCCTCTGGAGCTCATGGGCAGAAGTCCCTACTCCTTGTGTCAAACTCGGCCAGCACAAACCAGAGCTCAAGCCATGGAGCTCAGTGACACTGCTGCTGAGATGGGGAGAGGTAATGTGTGTGTGTTTGGGGGAAGTTACGAGAAAGTTGCTCAGAGAAGTCTGTCCTAACTTGTCAATGTGTCTCCTTCCTCAGACAGTTCCCCTGTGCCCCAAAGCAGCAAATGTCCAACAGCAGCTCCCTCAACGAGTTCCTCCTCCTGGCATTTGCGGACACACGGGAGCTGCAGCTCTTGCACTTCTCACTCTTCCTGGGCATCTACCTGGCTGCCCTCCTGGGCAACGGCCTCATCATCACAGCTGTAGCCTGTGACCACCACCTCCACACACCCATGTACTTCTTCCTCCTCAACCTCTCTGTGCTGGACCTTGGCACCATCTCCACCACTGTCCACAAATCCATGGCCAATTCCCTGTGGGACACCAGGGCCATTTCCTACTCAGGATGTGCTGCCCAGGTCTTTTCCTTCTTTTTCTTAATTTCAGCAGAGTATTATCTCCTCACAGTCATGGCCTATGACCGCTATGTTGCCATCTGCAGACCCCTGCACTATGGGACCCTCATGGGCACCAGAGCTTGTGTCAGAATGGCAGCAGCTGCCTGGGCCAGCGGTGTTCTCAAAGCTGTCTTGCACACTGGGAACACATTTTCCTTACCGCTCTGCCAAGGCAACACAGTGGACCAGTTCTTCTGTGAAGTTCCCCAGATCCTCAAGCTCTCCTGCTCAGACTCCTACCTCACAGAAGTTGGGCTTATTGTGGTTGGTGCCTGTTTAGGCTTTGGGTGTTTTGTTTTCATTGTGCTGTCCTATGTGCAGATCTTCACTGCTGTGCTGAGGATCCCCTCTGAGCAGGGCCGACACAAAGCCTTTTCCATGTGCCTCCCTCACCTGGCTGTGGTCTGCCTCTTTGTGACCACTGGCCTGTTTGCATACCTGAGGCCCGCCTCCATCTCCTCCCCAGCTCTGAATCTGGTGGTGGCCGTTCTGTACGCGGTGGTGCCTCCAGCAATGAATCCTGTCATCTACAGCATGAGGAACAAGGAGCTCAAGGAGGCACTGAAGAAACTGGTTCAACTTCTTCTAGTTCAGCAGCAATAAGCTGCCCATCTCTCCTCACAACCAGCTCCCAGTTTATCTCAGACAACTCTTGTGCTTTGGGAGTTCTGTCTGCGATAGTCACGTTTGTGAACAAATATTTGAATTCATCCCACCTCTCCAGAGGCACAAACCCTGTCCGTCTGACCCAGGGGCTTTGTGTAAATCTGCTGACCACTGTGTCAGAGCTGGCCTCCCTTGCAGCATCTCTGTAACAAAAGGGGATTTCATCAGTACACTGCCTGAAGCCTGGGCTCTTCTTCCAAAGCGGGGGCCAAGAATGCGCTCGGGGAATTGCACCCAAAATGGCCCTGTTGTCATGCCTGGGTTTTCCATGGGCTAAGGAGGATGTGCTCATAGGGTGATGTGTGAGGGAATGAGGGCTGGATTCGGCCCTCACTTGTGGGTTCCCAGTGGCCCTGGGGAGTGTGAGTGCTCAAGAGGTATCTGCTGGGGGCTGTCTCAAATATTAGAGGGGTGGTGAGAGAGGCCCATACTCTGGAAGGCAATATGGAGCCACCAGGTGAGCAGAGGGGGTCTGCAGGGACAGCATGTGCCTGGGATGGGCAGTGAGTGGATATTCACAAAACTAAGTGGAGTCACCCAAAGTCAAGGGCCAAACCAAGGTATGCACCAAATCAGGGCTCTGCAATCTCAGGAGAGGCAGTGGGGACTCATCAGGCACAGGGAAGGCAGCCTCAAGGGTGGTTCATGTCACCAGCAATGAAAACCATGGCTGGATCTAATGACCCACCTGGCCCCATCCTGAGCCATTGGAAATGCCTTGTGATTGCTCTGAGCATCTTCCACAGCCACGGATGCCTGGGGAGGGGGTCATCAGGTGCAGGGCAGCTGGGCCAGCTGGCTCTACCCTGACCAGCACAGCCAGTGTGGAGTCGCCCTGGGGGCCCCACAGCCTGCTCGCCCTGCAGAGCAGCACCGCCAGCCCGGGGAGCACAGTGGAGGGGTTCAGAAATGGCTGGGCAGGCCATCATGGACACACTGACCTGGGGAAAGGCTCTCTTGGGAGCAGAGACGTTTCTTGAGAAGAGCAAAGGAACAATTGGGTGCTTGCAGAGAGGAAGAAATGAAAACCTGTTTCTATGTTTGTCAACTCAGGGCAGGCTGCTCTTTTGCTGGACACTTTCACTAACTGAATCTGTTCATTGTATCATATATCATCATTCCTTCCCTTTCCTCTAAGCGTTTTCCAGTTTCCAACCGATGTTGAGGAACCTTGGTGTTGTGTTTGAGAAAGCTGTCAAGTTGATGCAAGGTTACTCCAAGTGATACTGATGGATTAAATGGTGCAAAAAAAGACATTGTTTGTTCAGTCATATGAGAAGTTAACCAGAAGTTTGCGTGGTGATTTGGTCAAAACCATAGGTCCCATCACAATGGCTTTTGTTGCCTTCCATGTCTGGAGTACTCATCTCACTCTGCTGTCATAACCATGTGCAGCTTCCCATCCAGTGCGTCATTACATAGAGCGACATTTAGACTAACTTTAGATCTTAGGGTTAGTGTAACATTATTGCCTACTATCAGTCACTGACCTCGTGCTATTACAGATGGTGTTTCTCTTGTAACTATAGTTTTGAAGATGGGTTGTGACTGATCTTCAATACCCAAGTTGTCCCATGGGCAGCATGAAAAGGCAGAACCTGTTAGAGACACATTTTGGATGTTTTTTTTTTCCAGTTATCAGTGTTCCCACGGTCAGCAGGTAACACCCCATCTCCCTGCAAGAGAAGACACCCAGGTCTTGGACATAACCCAGGCCTCACTTACAGTTAACTTACTCTCTTCATTGTCTACAGCATCCCATGCTCCTTTTCCATGGGAAAAGAGCAGAGTCACCCAGATTGATCCCTGAGCCGATGTTTAACCACAGCCTCACCTCCAGGACTTTGATGGGGTTTTATTTCCGTTTTAACAGGAATTCATGCAGCCACTGACACAAACCCCTTATCTATGGGCCTTCCCATAAGAGTATGTCACTTATTTAGCCACCTTACAACTTCTCACAAGTGGGATCCCCACTTCGAAGTATTCTATGAGAGAAGAATCACTTTTGTGCAGCTGTTGTTTCTGTCGGCCACTCCATCTTTCTATTACCCCATTACTTGGAGATTGATACCATAGGCGAAAGGTCTGCTGATCTTTGTTTGAAGCACACCGCGTTTGCAGTTCTTTGTTCTTCAAATGTGTTCCATTACCAAATTGCATTTCTCTGGGAAAGTAGCAAACCAGTGGTTCAAACCAGCAAGGCTTGCTAGTCCAGTTGCAGCTCAGGTGGGGTGCACATTCCCTCTACCGATAAATATTTCTGCTCTGGCAAGAATTTATTTCCAGCCTTCAGGTGTTTGCATGAGTCTGGAGGGTGGCCTAAAACAAAGGTCACCCTCTGGTTCCCTTTGTGCTGAGATAAATTCCGCTTTTTTTGCAGCAGCTGTGGTCCATCACAGCCTACGTTCTTCCCTGAACCTTCCTCCATGGTAGGAATTGGTTGGTTGGTCACAATACAAGATGCAAGTAGAGTTCAATTTCTCAGAAGATGTTCTAGGCTACCAGACTAGAATGCACATAGGTGCCTTTGTCAAAATAACCACCTGTAGGTATGAAAAGAGACTCCTAGGCTTAAATAGGGTCAAGTATGAAATTCAAAGAACACAAACCTCAAGGGTTTGAAAAAGAAGGATTGCTTCTACCCTAAAAAAAATTCTAAATTTTAATAGTCACCCCAGAGAAATTTCTGTTTGAATTCACATGAGACAAGCTGTTTTGCTTTTGTAAAGCATAGGTAATTTTTTTTAAGTTTTACAACAATTTTTGTAGGCAATGGACAGGCATCTTCTTCCAATTCTAACCATGCAGGGCCAGGTACAGCCCTTTCCACCCTGCTCTCCCCCAGCACCTCTTCCCTGAATTCGGGGCGCCCTGCACAATGTCCTTCCTTGTGGGTGAAGGGGAACCCCAGCTCTCCAAGAAAGAGGCTGCAGCCTCAGCACTTGTGGCAAGGGCTCGCACAGCAAAATGGCCATGGGAGCTCCCTGCCCCATTGTTGCTCATCTTTGAGAGCTGCTGGGGGAGCATTTGGTGTTAGAAGCTGTGGGAGAGGGTCCCTCGCATGAGTGGTCACCTCCCAGAGAGCTGGAGTGCCCTCCTGTGGGGCCTGGACTCCCATCACAGAGAGCATTGGGGACCGTCTGCCTGCAGCGCCACCAAGGACAGAGCCCCAGGAAAGGTGCAAGATGCAGAGAAGAACATGGGAAGGGCCCGGGGGAGAGGAATCCAAAGGGGTCAGGAAATGGGATGTGTGGGAAGGCCATGACTTCCAGGTAGGAAGGGTGTTTCTCTGGTCTCCCACCAAAAGGAACCTGATGATGACTGACCCTGGCTTTCCAATGGCAAAGTGTGGTAGAGAAAGAGCCGCCTCCATGAGCAAATGCCACCGGCTGCTGAAGCTGCGTGCCAAGTGCTGTGTGCCAAGCACTGCCTTGGCCTGCCTTGCCCTGTGCTGGGGGGAAATGGCTAGAGGGGGCAGAGCCATCCCAGAGGAGGTTTGCCTGCTCAGCTGAGGACCACCAGTGCCTTCTTCCTGCTGCCAGACTGGTGAGGGGGGGCTCCGAGACACCGGTGTCACTGGATCTTGCAGCAGCTGGCAAGGCTGCTGAGAAGGGAGGACTAGTTTTGTCAGATGCCCACCAGGGCTTTCTTCATTGAGGTGGGCCTCATGGCAAGTGGTGACTCTCTGGAGGTGCCTCTAAATGCTCTGCTGGCTTGTGCACATGGCTGTGGGGTGATGTTGGTCAATGGAGCTGGGGCAATGGAGCTGGGGCACTCCTCTTAGTCGCCCTGACATTGGCTCATTTCTGCTGGGCTGCCACTTGTAAACACTTGGATTTCGTGCCTCCTTTGTGGCAGCTCTGTGTTCAATTGCTCCTCCAAGGGATGGGAACCAGAGGCTGCAGAGGGTTCAGAGGATGGGAGGAGGAGGCGAGTGGTGTGCGCAGGGTGCTGTGATGCCCAGGGCTGGGAGCAGGGCCTGGGGGTGTTTCCACCATCCCTGCTGCCTGTGCGCTGAGCTTTGTCAGGAACTGGTGCCCTTGCCCTGAAAGGTGAGTGGGATCCAGGGCTGCCCGATGCACGCAGTCCTGCCGGCTCTGCCAATCTTTCATTGCTGTGTACATTTCAGCTGCTGGATTGCCCTGACATTGCCCTTATGGATGATGCCGTCCTGCCGCTCCTCCAGAGCTCTGTCCAAAGTCAGAGCCTGAAGATGCGTGGGCTGGCATTCAGAGTCCTCATGAGCCTGTCGCAGAGACCCGAGATGGTGAGCAGGGGGCAGCTGGGTGAAGGCATGCTGGCAGCCTGGGGCTTGACAGGAGGTGTTCATCTGCCCTGAGTCTTTCATGCCAGGCACTTGGCTGTGCTGCACAAGCACAAAGGCACCAATGCCCACCAGGAAGAGCTCCCGCTGGTGGCATGTCTCGCCTGTGCTAGGCAGAGATCCAGGCCCAGCACCAAGCAAGCCAGCTCCAAACGGCCTCAGTCATGGGAGCGCTGCGGCCAAAGTCACGCTACAAGAGGGACGATGAGGCAGAGCACAGGGTCAGGCTAACGTAGCCGGCTACTCCTGGGCCTGGAGGCAGCAGCCTTCCTCCAAATAGAGGCCATAGCGTGCTGAGGGCCCCCTGGGAGATCTCTGCCCTGCACTGCAGCCTCTGTGCTGTGGGTGTGTGCAGAGCCCTGGCCCCGCACACTGAGCCCTGATGGGAAGTCAGCACCCAGAGCACTTTTGGCAGGGGGGTCTGGCCTTGCTTCACTGAAAGGAAGTTGTGTGTTTCACACAGGCAAGGAGAATGCAGAGCCTGCTCCCAGACATCATGCAGTGGCTGCAGGATGCTGGCAGGGACATGCGTGTGGGAAGCCTGATGTTGCTGAGAAACATCCTCAGCCCCCTACACCAGAAGGGCTCCATCCCTATTGCTCTGCGGCTGACTGAGAAGCTTCTGCCAGCTTTGATGATGGAAGGCTAGTGGGAGAGGCAGGGGCTCTCCTGGCGTGTCCAGGGGTCTGTATGTGTGGCTATGGGTGCTGTGTGTCCCTCTGACATTCCCTGTGACATTCCCTGTGCTGGACTCGGTGTCCTGCACTGTGGGACTAGATCAAACCAGCCCCCTCTCTGCCCTCGGCTGCTCTGTCTCATGCTTGACTCCATGTGGTGCTTGCCTGGCCTGGGGCAGAGATGAACAAAGAGGCAGGAGCAGGCTAGAGAGTGAGGGAGAGGGCATGTCCCTGGGCTGTCCCCTTCTGTCATCCTCTCTTGCGAGGGGGCCCTGATGGAGTCTTAGGGAAATCCAGAAAGTTCCCTCCAGAGGCAGAGGGAGACAGAGGCCAGGGCAGCTTGCCCTGCTGCTGCCGACAACCCTCATTCTCCAGGCTGCCTCCACCGTGGCTTGTCCCCCAGTTCTGACCTCTGCCTGGAGTGGGGGACAGTTGTGCCTGGAGAGGGTGAGGCCTCCCAATGGCAAACCCTCTTCTCATGCCCGCTTCCTGGAGTCATTGCTGAGGCCTCCCCTCCTCTCCTCCCTGCCCACAGGAAGACAGCCCCGTGCGAGAGCTCTCCATCCTCCTCTGCAAAGACCTGATGGAGGTTGTGGTGGGGAAGAACAAATGGTGCATGAAGCAGCACGTGCAGAGGAGCCTGGTCCCACTCTTCATCCACATGAGTGACCAGATCCAAGGAGTGGCCCAGGTATGGACCAAGGATTTTGGGAAGCAATGGTGACATCCCTTGGGTGGGCCGGAGCAGCAGGGCAAGGGCTGTTGACAAGTGTCCCTTTGAATGCATGTCACTGTGAGGTCCAACTTCCTGTGTCCCCAAGGACAAGGCAGAGCTGCCTCTGCCTTCAGCGAGGGACAGACCCAAGCTGCATCTTCCCATTCTGGGCTGGGAAAGGCTCGAGGCCTTGCCAAGATGATGGGGACACAGGGTGTCTTGCCCCAGCTGTGGTGGCATCTCCTGGTCTCTGCTGCTCTGCAGGCCTCTCAGGAAACACACACTCTGTCCTCTGCTCCCTCTGAACCTCGGTACCACACAGCTTCTAGCTGGCAGTCATGAACAGGAAGGAAGAGGAGGCTGGTCCTGCGAGGAGGGACAGGCCTGGCCTTCTGGGGAGGCTCGGTACCAGCCCCCTGGCTTTGTGCTGTCTCCAACTGCTGAGGGACAGCAGCAGAGCAGAGCGGTACCTGCACCAGAGCCTGCCGTACTTGGAGAACCTTGGGGCATCCTTGCAGGAGGCAGCCGTGAGGTTCATTGGTGAGCCACAACCCCAGACCCATCCCTGCCCACACAGATGGGCTGACAGGAGGTTCTTCAGTCCCTCACACCATCTCTGGATCCTGCACCCTGGGGACTGTGCTTGGCCTCATAGGCAAGCTCAGGAAGTGCGGGATAGATGAGCAGACAGTGAGGTGGACTGAGAACTGGCTGAATGGCAGAGCTCAGAGGGTTGTGATCAGCGGCACAGAGTCTTCTTGGAGGCCTGTAGGTAGCAGTGTCCCCCAGGACTCCGGACTGGGTCCAGTCTTGTTCAACTTCTTCATCAGTGACCTGGACGAAAGGACAGAGTGCACCCTCAGCAAACTTGCTGAGGATCCAAAACTGGGAGGAGTGGCTGATACCCCAGAAGGCTGTGGTGCCATTCAGAGAGACCTGGACAGGCTGGAGAGGTGGGCGGAGAGGAACCTCCTGAAGTTCAACAAAGGCAAGTGCAGGGTCCTGCATCTAGGGAGGAATAACCCCATGCACCAGGACAGGTTGGGGGTTGACCTGCTGGAAAGCAGCTCTGCGGAGAAGGACCTCAGGTTCCTAGTAGATACCAAGTTAAGCATGAGGCAGCAATGTGCCCTTGTGGCCAAGAAGGCCAATGGTATCCTGGGGTGCATCAGGAAGAGTGTTGCCAGCAGGTCGAGGGAGGTGATCCTACCCCTCTACTCAGCCCTGCTGAGGCCACATCTGGAGTACTGTGTCCAGTTCTGGGCTTCACAGTACAAGAGAGACATGGAACTACTGGAGCGAGTCCAGCAGAGGGCTACGAAGATGACGAGGGGACTGGAACATCTCTCTTATGAGGAAAGGCTGAGAGAGCTGGACCTGTTCAGCCTGGAGAAGAGAAGACTGAGAGGAGATCTTATCAATGTGTACAAGTATCTGAAGGGAGGGTGTCGAGAGGATGGGGCCAGACTCTTTTCAGTGGTGCCGAGCGACAGGATGCGAGGCAACGGGCACAAACTGAAACTCAGGAAGTTCCATCTGAATAGGAGGAAAAACTTCTTTTCTGTAAGGGTGACAAAGCACACGAACAGGTTTCCCAGAGAGGCTGTGGAGTCTCCTTCTCTGGAGATATTGAAAACCCACCTGGATGTGATCCTGTGCAACGTGCTCCAGGTGACTCTGCTTAAGCAGGGGATTTGGACTAGATGAGGAGGTGCCTTTCAACCTCAACCATTCTGTGCTTCTGTGAAGGACCAGAAGGCTCCCGAAAATTGCATCACTCCTGGAGCAGAGCAGGAACTGAGCGCAGTGCATTGATTGCTGTGAGCAAAGGAGTTGACCAACAAGACACTGGAGACAAGAAGGTGTACCGCTATCAATCAGATGAGTTTTCCAAAGGAGGAAAAGGAAGTACAGGGGGCCTTGCATCTGGCCGTATATACATAGAAATGCCAGGACTAAGGAAGATGCAGAACAGATGCATGGACATCCATCCTGGGTACTAGTCTTTCCTTCTGCACAACAGGAAATTGTTCCCAAAAAAGAAGCAAAAGAAACCCCCCTCTTACCTCAGGTTCTTCCTGCAGACCAATGGTTCCCCCCCAGCAGTCCCTTGAACAGGCCAAAGTCTGCTCCTCTCAAGTCCAGGCTCTGTACTCTACTACTGTCCTTCCTCACTCCCCTCAGGATCTGGGACTCCACTTTCTTGTGGTCACTGTAGGCAAGGCTGACACTATCCTATCCCTGATCACTTCCTCCTTATTTGCAGTTTCCAGATCCAGGAAAGCATCACCCTTATCTGCCTTGTGCATCTCCATCTGCTCACGCCTGTGCCCCAGGTGCATTCACTTGTGTATATTTGGGCTGCAGAGCCTCAGCTGTGGCACAGAGCACAGATCGGTCGTGGTGAAAGATGTTACCAAGGGTCGAGGACACTGTGTGTGCAATGGCCCCACTTCACAGCAGAGACATGCTGGCCTAGATAGCAGGTGGCAATGTGATGGTGAAAGGAGGTTCCCACTAAGAGAGCAAAGCCTGCAGTGCCCAAGGCCAGGAAGAAACAGAGCTGAGCTGTGCCAAAATGGCAGGAGAGGGGCTGGCTGCCTGAGCTGATTTGTAGCACCTTTGGGGCCTATGACAGAGGTGAAGCGATCTCCAGGCAGGACAAGGTGCCACTGAAGAAGTCCCTGGGCCTGGGCAGCCTGTGATCCAGGCACCCTGAGGTCATCATTAGCACAGTCCCAGTTCATGTCATACAGGTGTGAGAAGAGTTTCAGAAGAGAAGAGCAAGAAGGGTTTGAGAGTACAGAGACTAGAGTGGAGACCTTGGTGTGATGTGCCTCCCATCTATGCAACACTTTTTGATGTAGATGGGATGAACTTTGCATGAAGGCAGTGGTGGGATTCAGTTGTTTGGGCCCTGGTAGGAAAACTGAGTGGCCCTGGGGTGCTTTCCCAGCAACCACTCCAGAAGGACATGCCTTTCCTGTAGGTCCCATGATGTATTTGCTAGAGACCTGGGGTTGTGCTGTACCCTCCTGGCATTGGACATGGCCCTGCCTATGGCCTGTCTTTATGTCACTGAATCCAGTGTCTGCACTGAATTGCATTTGCTGTTTGCATTGTACAGATCTGCTTGTGTCTCAGCTTCAGAGTGAGTGGAGCTCTAGTTGCAGTAGGCATCTAGGGTCATTTCAGATGGCCAAGGCCATTCCCCACCTGGCCCCCACCTCAGGCTCTAGAAGGTTGGGGGTGTCATAGTTGCTCCGTCAGAAGAAGCAGACACTGGCACATGCCTTGGACCACTTCTGTCTCTTCAACTGTCACCAGGTGTTTGTGTGCAACCAGCTGACTCCCACCCTCCATCTCCAGTGATTACAAGGGGAGCTTAGACAAGGAGCTCCCATGCAGACCTCTATGTTGTGCTCACTTCAGGTTTGGCAAAGGGAATCTCACCTCCTGTGTGTTTGTGGAGTTCACGGGAGGGATCTGAATCCCACTCCAGCCCAGGGGTTTCTAACCTGGCATAAGGTGCGCAGACTGACTCATCTGAACCAACACCTGAACCATGGGTAAATGGACTCCCTTCTTGTACACTTCAAGGTGTCCTGCCTAGTGAAGGCATAGGAATAGGGGCTTCCAGAATGGGACATTTCCACCTTTCATAGATAACCATCCTCTGATGAGACAAATTCCAATGCTGGAATCAGTCTTCCTTCAGTGCTTTGAGAGGGACCATCAGTGATTATTTTAGTTTATTGGAGTGAACATTTCCCAGGAGGAGGGAGCACAAGGGACAGAGAAATTCATGATTTCAACTGGGCCTCTGCTCCTGAGCAGGCCAGGCTCCAGGGATGGAGGGAGGTCGTGGCAACCAGGCAGCACTGCCCAGAGACAGCTGTGTGCAGGAGCAGCTCCTCTGCAAAGAGCAGCAGGGCTCTGGGCACTGCCTGCTGCTGCTGACATGAGAGGAGAGAAGGCAGAGAGAAGTGCAAGGCAGTGTGGAATGGGAGGACAGAGGAGAGCTCCTTGTGGGGGAAATCTTCACAGCCCCTGTAAAGGTAAGTCTCTGGCCGTAGGGCAACGCTACTGAGGTTCCTGCAGGGGTCTTCTGAACCCATCCCATCGCATCACTGATAGGATTTTTAGTTTCTCTCTGCTGGCTTCTCCAGTGCAGAGGAGGGGGCAGACGTGCTTCAGAGCAGGGACTCTCTACCATACCATCTCAGGGACAGGGCATCCTGCTACCATCTCCCAGGGATCGTGCAGGGGTGTGAAGCTGAGGTGTGCACACAGGTCTGCCCAGTACTGTAACTCGGAGCAGTGTCCCTGTGCCCCAGGTTGCTGCGTTCCTGTCTAAGTGACTCTGACGTCTGCTAGGGTCAGCACACAGCCTGCTCGGGGAGCTCCCCATGGGGCTGCTCTGTCAGGGCAGGTTCATTCTCCCATTGACAGGGTGCTGTGTGGGTCAGGGCTGCTCACAGCTCTAGCTCATGCACAGGACATTTCTGAGAGGACTTTTGAAAAGGAAAGCGAAGGCAGGGATTTCCTGAAAGAGAAACCAATTTCCTGATATGGTGCTTTACATTTCCTACCACCTGGCAAGAGGAAAATGAAAGGGAGCTGTCAGGCTTGGACAACAGACTGAGACTCATTAACAGTTTCCAGGAGCAGACAACGTGTCTGCTAGGAACTTCTGAAAGTCCCTCCAGCCACCCCTTATTCTACAGACAGCACCAGCTTCCCCATTGCTGGCCTCCTCAGGGTTTATGTGACCTGCCCCTTAGCACCTGCAAACATGGGGATGCCCCTGGGCAGTGTCCTGCTACTGGGAGGTTTCTGCAGGAGATACCTGAGCTCCCTGAGGGAGGTGTTGGCCCTGAAGGGTCTGACCATGACTTGCTCAACTCCATCCACCCATAATGTTTCTGTTTGCACTTCCCTCTCATTGCCTGTCCATCTCCGCTGCCTGGAGCTGTCCCTGCTGGCAGCTGTTTCTCTGTCCCAATGTCTTTTCCTGGTCGGTGCTCACAGACCCCCTCCCACCCTCTGTGTGTTCATTCCTGCCCTCCACAAACCTCCCACAGGCAGGGCCCTGTCCAGGGGCATCTCTGTGATTGCAAGGAGGAGGTCAGGCAAACCCTCACGAGGCCAGGAAGGTGATGGTGGTGCTGTCTGTAGGCTGAGGTGGGGATGAAGGGACTTGCTGAGGTTTCTCTCAGACCTTTCGGGGCTGTTACCAGCCCTGTGTGTCCTGCATGGTGTTCCCTTCCTGGCAGTGAGAAGCCCCAATCCCCTTACAACCTGTGAGGCTCCTGGCAATGCATGTCATCAGGTTGGGGAATGAGCTGACTCTCCTTTTGGGAGAGTTCGTCTTTAGGACCCTTGACTGCTTCTCGGGGCTGCGCTGTCAAGCTGCAAGCTGCCCTCCAGAAAAGCACAGCTTCCCTGGAGCATTTCTGTAAGATCTGAGAGTCCTTGGTCTGGTCATGTGAGTCAGAAACCTTGTCACACTCTTCACCACTCTCTCCGTCTCGGGGCTGAGAGCATAGAATTTGGAAATCTTCCCTGTGACACTGAACTCCTCTGCTCCCAGCTCAATCCAGTTTCTTACCTAGAGGAATTTGTGAATTTGGTTGTCTTTCCTCTGAGTGAGGTGCAAGTGCAGGGCAGTGAGGGGCAAGACTCATGGACAGACCAGGTCCTGTGACCCTGTTCAAAGTCACAGCAAGTCCTTTTTTCCTCTTGGGATGCACAAGGGCTCCTGCTGAGAGCAATTGAAATGCCAAAGATTTCTACCCCCTCAAAGAATGCTCCCACTGGGAGATGGAGGCATCTAAAATACATATATACGTGTGTGCGTGTGCATGTGTGTGTGCGCGCGCACATATATATATATGTATGTATGTATGTATGTATATCCTCAGACTCCTCCAGTGATCATTTTGTAGAGAAAAATGGGTTTCCAAATGTTGAACAGCCCTTCCACATACGCGGTGGACATAATCTGCTGCAGCACGTATGCATCAGAGCTAGTCACTTCCCATTCTCTCTGCAGTGCCTGCAGGAAGGGCGCACATGGCAAACTGGTGTGAGGACAGGGTCTATCCCATTGGGAGAGAGACATCTAGAAAGGGTCAGGTCACCCCCTGCCTTCACTTGACTGTTTCTCTGCCTTGCTGGAGTGGCAGCTGGTGTGGCTGATTCAGATACAGACTCCTCTGTTGAAGAGGGCAAGGCTGGGGCAGATGAATCCCTCACAAGGGTCTTCTCTTTCAGACACAGCTGCCATGAGAGCTGTATTCAGCTCTCATCATGGGAAACAGAGAAACTTCCCACTGGTACCTGGACCAAGTCCCCTGCTCCCACCTCCCAGCGCCCATCCCCAGGTATCCCACCACATAGCAGGGTCATTTTGACACCTCCATTTACACCCCCCAGCAGAGCAGGACTTGACTCCTCTGGAGCCCATGGGCAGAGGTCCCTGCTCCACATGGCTCCCTCAGCCAGTGTAAACAGAGCTGCAGAAAGGGAGCTGAGTGAAAGTAAAGGACAGAGGAAAGGTGGGGGTTTCTATGAGACACAGAGTGGGTTTGGCTCAGGGAAGCCTGCTCTAACTTGCCACTGTCTTTTCCTCCTTGGACAGTCCACAAAGCCCCGAGGAAGTAAATGTCCAACAGCAGCTCCCTCAACGAGTTCCTCCTCCTGGCATTTGCGGACACACGGGAGCTGCAGCTCTTGCACTTCTCGCTCTTCCTGGGCATCTACCTGGCTGCCCTCCTGGGCAACGGCCTCATCATCACAGCCGTAGCCTGCGACCACCGCCTCCACACACCCATGTACTTCTTCCTCCTCAACCTCTCTGTGCTGGACCTTGGCACCATCTCCACCACTGTCCCCAAATCCATGGCCAATTCCCTGTGGGACACCAAAGTCATTTCCTACTTGGGATGTGCTGCCCAGGTCTTTTTCTCCTTTTTTTTATTTACAGCAGAGTTTTATCTCCTCACTGTCATGGCCTATGACCGCTATGTTGCCATTTGCAAACCTCTGCACTATGGGACCCTCATGAGCAACAGTGCTTGTGTCAAAACGGCAGCAACTGCCTGGGCCAGTGCTTTTCTCAGTGCTGTGCTGCAAACTGGAAACACATTTTCCATACCACTCTGCCACGGCAATGTTGTGGAGCAGTTCTTCTGTGAAGTTCCCCAGATCCTCAAGCTCTCCTGCTCAGACTCCTACCTCAGGGAAGCTGGGCTTCTTGTGGTTAGTGGCTGTTTAACATTTGATTGTTTCATTTTCATTGTGCTGTCCTACGTGCAGATCTTCACTGCTGTGCTGAGGATCCCCTCTGAGCAGGGTCGGCACAAAGCCTTTTCCATGTGCCTGCCTCACCTGACCGTGGTCTCCCTGTTTGTCAGCACTGGCTCCTTTGCCTACTTGAAGCCCCCCTCCCTCTCATCCCTGGCTCTGGATCTGGTGCTGGCCATGCTGTACGCAGTCGTGCCTCCAACAGTGAACCCTCTCATCTACAGCATGAGGAACAAGGAGCTTAAGGAGGCACTGAAGAAACTGGTTCAGTTGGTGCTGTTTCAGCAGCAATAAGCTGCCCATCTCTCCTCACAAGTGATTTCAAGCAACATTTGTGGTTGGGGCAGTCTATCTGTGATAAGCATGTTTTTACACAAACGTCTGAATTCATCCCTCTTCTCCAGAGGCACAAACCCCATCTGTCTGACTCAGAGGCTTTCTGTAAATCTGCTGAGCACTGTGTCAGGGCTGGCCTCCCTTGCAGCATCTCTGTAATAAAAGGGGATTTCATCAGTACACTTCCTGAAGACTGGGCTCTTCTTCCAAAGTGGGAGGCAAGAATGCACTCAGGGAATTGCACCCAAAAAGGCCCTGTTGCCGTGACTGGGTTTTCCATGGGCTAATGAACATGAGCTCGTAAAGTGATGTATGAGGGAATGAGGGCTGGATTCAGCCCTCACTTGTGGGTGTCCAGTGGCCCTGGGGAGGGTGAGTGCTCAAGAGGTATCTGTAGCTGTCTCAAATATTAGAAGGCTGGTTACAGATGCCCATCCTTCTGGAAGGCAATATGGAGCCACCGGGAGAGTAGAGGCTATCTCCATGGACAGCATGTGCCTGGGATGGGCAGTGACTGGAGACTCCCAAAACCAAGTGGAGTCACGCAAAGTCAAAGCCCTTTTGCCGTGCCTGGGTTTTCCATGGGCTAAGCAGGATGCGCTCATAGGGTGAATGTGTGAGGGAATGAGGGCTGGTTTCAGCCCTCACTTGGGGCTGCCCAGTGGCCCTGGGGAGGGTGAGTGCTCAAGTGGTATCTGCTGGGGGCTGTCTCAAATATTAGAGGGCTGGTGAGAGATGCCCATGCTTCTGGAAGGCAATATGGAGTCACCAGGTGAGCAGAGGCTATCTCCATGGACAGCATGTGCCTGGGATGGGCAGTGACTGGAGACTCCCAAAACCAAGTGAAGTCACGCAAAGTCAAGGGCCAAACCTAGCAATGCACAAAATCAGGGCTCTGCAATCTCAGGAGAGGCAATGGGGACTCCTCAGGCACAGGGAAGGCAGCCTCAAGGGTGGTTCATGTCACCTACAATGAAAACCATGGCTGGATCTAATGACACACCTGATCCCATCCTGAACCATTGGAAATGTCTTGTGATTGCTCTGAGCATCTTCCACAGCCACAGGCGCCTGGGGAGGGGGTTGTCAGGTGCAGTGATGCTGCACCAGCTGGGCCTACCCTGACCAGCACGGCCAGTGTGGAGTCGCCCCAGGGCCCCACAGCCTGCTGGCCCTGTAGAGCAGCACCACCAACCTGGGGAGCAGAGCGGAGGGGTGCAGGAAAGGCTGGGCAGGCCAGCACAGCCACTGACCTGGGGAAAGGCTCTCTTGGGAGCAGGGATGTCTCTCGAGAAGAGCAAAGGAACAATTGTTTGCTTGCAGGGAGGAAGAAATGAAAACCTGCTTCTATGTGTGTCAGCTCAGGGCAGGCTGCTCTGTCGCTGGACACTTTCACTAACTGAATCTGTTCATTGTATCATATATCATCGTTCCTTCCCTTTCCTCTAAGTGTTTTCCAGTTTTCGGTTTCCAACCAACGTTGAGGAACCTTGGTGTTCTGCTTGAGAAAGCTGTCAAGTTGATGGAAGGTTACTCCAAGTGATACTGATGGATTAAATAGTGCAAAAAAAGGCATCGTTTGTTCAGTCATATGAGAAGTTAACCAGAAGTCTGCGTGGTGATTTGGTCAAAACCATAGGTCCCATCACAATGGCTTTTGTTGCCTTCCATGTCTGGAGTACCCATCTCACTGTTGTCAGAACCATGTGCAGCTTCCCATCCAGTGCGTTACTACATAGAGCTACATTTAGACTAACTTTAGCTCTTAGGGTTAGTATAACATGATTGCCTACAATCAGTCCTTAACCTCGTGCTATTACAGATGGTGTTTCTCTTGTAACTACAGTTTTGAAGATGGCTTGTGACTGATCTTCAGTACCCAAGTTGTCCCATGGGCAGCATGAAAAGGCAGAACCTGTTAGAGACATGTTTTGGGTGTTTTTTTTTTCCAGTTATCAGTGTTCCCACAGTCAGCAGGTAACACCCCATTTCCCTGCAAGAGAAGACACCCAGGTCTTGGACATAACCCAGGCCTCACTTACAGTTAACTTACTGCCTTCATTGTCTACAGCATCCCATGCTCCTTTTCCATGGGAAAAGAGCAGAGTCACCCAGATTGATCCCTGAGCTGATGTTTAACCACAGCCTCACCTCCAGGACTTTGATGGGGTTTTATTTCTGTTTTAACAGGAATTCAGGCAGCTACTGACACAAACCCCTTATCTATGGGACTTCCCATGGGAGTTTGTCGCTTATTTAGCCACCTTACAACTTCCCACAAGTGGGATCCCCACTTAGAAGTATTCTATGAGAGAAGAGTCACTCTTGTGCAGCTCTTGTTTCTGTCGGCCACTCCATCTGTCTACTACTCCATTACTTGGAGGTTGATACCATAGGTGAAAAGTCTACTCTCCTCTGTCTGAAGCATGCCAAGTTTGCAGTTCTTTATGCTTAAAATGTGTTCCATTATCAGATTGGATTTCTCTGGGAAAGGGGAAAGTAGCAAACCAGTGGTTCAAACCAGCAAGGCTTGCTAGTCCAGTTGCAGCGCAGGTGGGGTGCACATTCCCTCTGCCGATAATTATTTCTGCTCCTGCAAGGATTTATTTCCAGCCTTCAGGTGTTTGCATGAGTCTGGAGTGTCCTAAAAAAAAGGCCACCCTCTGGTTCCCTTTGTGCTGAGATAAATTCTGCTTGCTTTGAGGCAGCTCTGGTCCATCACAGCCTGCGTTCTTCTCTGAACATTCCTCCATGGTAGGAATTGGTTGGTTGGTCACAATACAAGATGCAAGTAGAGTTCAATTTCTCAGAAGATGTTCTAGGCTACCAGGCTAGAATGCGCATAGGTGCCTTTGTCAAAATAAACACCTGTAGGTACAAAAAGAGGCTCCTAGTCTTAAATAGGGTCAAGTATGAAATTCAAAGAACACAAACCTCAAGGGTTTGAAAAGGAAGGATTGCTTCTACCCTAAAAAAACCTCTTAATTTTAATAGTCATCTCAGAGAAATTTCTGTTTGAGTTCACATGAGACTAGCTGTTTTGCTTTTTTAAAGCATGGGTAAAGTTTTTTTAAGTTTTACAACAAGTTTTTAGGCAATGGATAGGCATCTTCTTCCAGTTCTAACCGTGCAGGGCCAGGTACAGCCCTTTCCACCCTGCTCTCCCCCAGCACCTCTTCCCTGAATTCAGGGTGCCCTGCACAATGTCCTTCCTTGTGGGTGAAGGGGGACTGCAGTCCTCCAAGAAAGAGGCTGCAGCCTCAGCACTTGTGGCAAGGGCTCGCACAGCAAAATGGCCATGGGAGCTCACTTCCCTGTTGCTGCTCATCTTTGAGAGCTGCTGGGGGGGGGGGGGGCAGTTGGTGTTAGGAGTTGTGGGAGGGGGTCCCTTGCAGGAGTGGTCCCTCCCGGAGAGCTGGAGTGCCCTCCTGTGGGGCCTGGACTCCCATCACAGACAGCATTGGGGACCGTCTGCCTGCAGTGCCACCAAGGACAGAGCCCCAGGAAAGGTGCAAGATACACAGAAGAACATGGGAAGGGCCCAGGGGGACAGGAATCCAAAGGGGTCAGGAAAGGGGATGTGTGGGAAGGCCATGACTTCCAGGTAGGAAGGGTGTTTCTCTGGTCTCCCACCAAAAGGAACCTGGTGATGACTGACCCCGGCTTTCCAATGCCGAAGTGTGGTAGGGGATACCCAGGAATACTTGGGGGTTATCCAGGGTTTGGGGGGGCAGCAATTTGGGGGGCTCTTTTGGGAGATACTCAGGGCCATTTAAGGAATGTGGAGTCCTGGGCGGTGTGAACAGCAGCACAGCCAGGAGATGGAGGGAAGTGATTATCCCCCTCTACTAAACACTGCTTAGAGCCCTTCTAGATACTGCATCCAATTGGGGCTCCCTGTAGAAGAACGCTGTTGATCACATGGTGTGAGTCCAGTGGCAGGCCCCCAAGGTTGTTGAGGGCTGCAGCACTTGCCCTGTGAGGGATCAGGGCTTGTTCAGTGCAGAAAAGGGAAGGTTTTGCAGAGGACTCATAGCGGCTTCTCAGCTGAAAGTTGCCACTGATAATGAACCAGGTTTTTACAGGAATCCATGGCAGGAGAATGAGAGGCAACGGCTATAAGCAGAAACAAGTGCAGTCAAAATTGTATAGAAGGAAGAAAAATCAATGAGGACCATGGAGCATTTGAAGTGGGGTCCAGAGGGGTTAGGGACTCTCTCTTCTGGGAGGCTTGCAGGACGCAGCTGGACAAAGCCCTGAGGAACTTGGTGTGAATTCAGTGTTGATTCCTAAGTGAGCAGGATATTGGACTAGCATCCTCCCAAGGTCCCTTCCAGCCTCAATGATTTGGTGATTTTGTCCTCTCTGGCGATAGCCACTGCAATTCTTGCAGGCAGCAAATCCTTTTCTGCATGTGGGTTAGTACCTGACATGGCCTCCTGAGAACCAGCCCCTCCTAGTGGTGTGAGGTTGCCTCTTGGGCCTGAAAGGTTTTCAGTTCAAGGGTTCATTATGAGTGACTGCTTGTCCAGAGTGAGTCCTCTTCACAGCCTACAACACCTGAACATTACAACACGATTCCAAATGAGTGTGACAAATGCAGAAAGTCATGGCATGAGGGTGATCGCACTCTAACATCCATGAGGTCCTTTGCTGATCCAAGAATATCCAGAAGGATTGGAAGAGCCTTAAACCTCCTAGACATACACAGGTAATGTTGACTTTGTCACTCTGGGAGGTGAGGGAGCTGGGTTTGTTCAGCCTGGAGAAGAGAAGGCTTTGGGGACACCTAATAGCAGCCTCCCCATGCCCACCAGAATGTCATCAAGGAGATGGAGCCAGACTCTTCACTGTTGTGCATGAGGCAAGGGTGAAGGCCAATGGGCATTAGGTGAAAGAAGAGAGGTTCAGGCTGGGTGTAAGGAGAAACTTTTGACCCATCCAGAGAGTCAAGCACTGGGGCAGGTTGACCAGAGAGGCTGTGCCATCTCCATCCTCAGAGGTTTTCAAGTCCGAAATGAGTAAAGCCCTGAGCAACCTGATCGGACCTGTTAGCTGACCCTGCTGTGGGAAGGAGGTTGGGCCGGAGACATCCTGGGGTCCCTTCCAGATGGAATGATACTGCATTTCCTTCCACCTCGAGTCTTCTCTTGACCCTGGGAAAACACTCAGCTTGCTTGTGATCATGGAAGCAAATCTCCCAAAAGTGTGATCAGATCAACTGCATGTTCCTTCTCCTGCTCCACTCAGAGTCAGTCAGGTTCTGGACTGCTTGGCAGCTGCACCCAAATAGCTTTTTTTTTTCTTTTTTTTTTTGCTTCATCTTTTATTGCATTTTCCCTCTTTTCCAACATCCAAGTTCTTTTTAGATACCCTCCCCTGCAGTCAGCCAACCCCTGTTTATTCTATCTCCATTGGCCCTGGTTTTGCTCTCTTCATGCATCTTTTCTGAGCTGCTTGCCATGGTGATCCCTACCTTTGCCAGCAGTCCCTTTAAACGACTACCTCCGCTTCTTACCCGTAGTGTCCTGCAGGTCCTCCTGCTGTTATCCTGTCAGAGGCACCGCAAGACAGGATGAGCCATTGCACACACTCATTTACAGTTGACACAAGGGAGCTTTAGTCAAGAGGGGCCTTGAGAAACTTGGGGATTGGGCCAACAGAAACCTCATGCTGTCGTAAAAGGAGCAGTGGCAGGTCCTGCATCAGGGGACAGAACAGCCTGTGCATCAGGAGAGGCTGGCACCTGACTGTCAGAGGAGTGACCCTGAGGAGAAGGGCCTGGACGTTACGAGGGATGCCATATGAGCCAGTGCTGCACGCTCACTGCAGATGAGGCCAGCTTCATACGAGGCTGCTTCAGGAAGAGTGTGGCCACCCAGACAAGTGGAATTATCATCCCCCTCGACTCAGCCCTGGTGTGGCTGCATCTGGAATAGCGTGTCCCAGCGTGGGCTGCCCAGTGCGGGAGGAATGGGGAGCAACTGGAGAGGGTCCAGAGGAGTCTTCCAAGATGGGGTTAGTGTGCTGAAGCACATGGCCTGTATGGAGAGGCTGAGGGACCTGGGCTTCTTCAGCGTGGTGAAATGGAGGTGAAGGGCAGTAGAGTAGTAGCCTCCGAGTGCTTGAAGTGATCATGGATCTTTTCTTGGTAGAGGGAAATAACATGAGAAGGGGAAACCAGGCTGAAACAGGAACTCACAGCTCAGCTCCAGGTCAATAAGGCAGCATACAAGAAGCAGAAGGAGGGATATGCAGCAAAGGAAGAATTCAAAAATATTGTCCGGTAAAGTAGGGATGGTGTTAGGGAAGCAAAAGCTCTCAGAGAGTACACACTGGCGGGGGACATCAAAGGCATGAAGAAGAGCTGCTACTGCTTCAGGAACAGTAAAGAATAAAAGGAAAATGTTGGCTCCTTACTGAAGGGGGCAGAGAACCTAGTAAGAGCAGATGTAGGTAGGTCTGAGGAGCTCAGGACCTTTTTGGCTTCCGTCTTCTCCAGCAAGGTCTCCCGGGCTGTTGTGCCTCGAGTCAGGGCTCCAGAGGAGAAAAGCAACCAGCAGTGCATGAGGGCTGAGTGAGAGATGACTTGCAAGAACTCCACCCCTACAAGTCAGTGCACTTGGAACAGCTGCACCCAAGGACACTGAGAGAGCTGGCCGCTGTCATAGCAAGGCTGCCCTCTGTCATCTTTGAAAAGTTTGAAAAAGATGGGGTGAGGTCCCACTAACTGCAGAAAGGCAAATGTTACATCCACTCTCAAGAAAGGCCCAGAGGGCAACCCAGGGAACAACAGGTCATTCAGCCTCAACTGGTTGAGGAGTGTGTCATGGAGTGAGTCCACTCATTTCTGGGCACATGAGGAAGAAGAAGGTGATAGGGAAGAGGCAGCATGGATTTGCCCAGGGTAAATTGTGCCTCACCAACCTCATTGCCTTCTAGGATTGCATAGCTCTATTTGTGTTTGGAGAGCAGAAAATGCCTTTCAACTTGATTTGAGGAAGGTGTTTGACACTGTCTCCCACAATATCCTTCTGGAATACAGTTTAGAAATGTACCACCTAGATGGGTGGACAACCAGATGACTTTATTAGCAACATAGAAGAGGCAATACTCACTATGCTTGCTGAGGACAAAAGAACTGCAGGGGACCCCAGCCATATGCTTGAGGGCTGCTATTCAGAGGGACCCAGACAGGCAGGAGGAATGGGCTGTCAATACATGGAGTCCAGGGCATGAGCCACCTCCTCTGCAGCCAGACCTCTGCCAGAGGAGAGGGGCATCTCTCCTGCCACAGGCCCATTTCATGCTGCCTGACAAAGTGGGCTGAGAGTGACTGCCCAGTAATGTCGTTGTCTGTGAGGCGGCATGCCCAGCTGGCTAAGCTGAAGGCTTTCCTAAGTCCCCCTCTGTCTTGCTCTCCTTACCTCCTTCGGCACCAGGATCATGGTGTTGCTGTTTGTTTCCCCTCCTGTCCATGCTGCTCCTCTTCTTGCTCTTGGGACAACTTCTTCGCACTGCTGCCAGATGGGGTGAGAAGTGTGATGCTTTCTTGTATCTGAAAATTTCAAACAAGGAGGAACTGATCAGGGATGGGATAGTAAGTTTCAGCCTTGTCTACCATGACCATGAGGAAGTGGATTCCCAGATCCTGCGGAGAGTGAGGAAGGACAGTAGCAGAATACAGAGCCTGGACTTCAGAGGAGCAGACTTTGGCCTCTTCAGGGGACTGGTGGGAGAACCCATGGGAGGCAGCTGTCAAGGGCCCAGGAGCTCAGGAAAGCCAGCAGGTCTTTAAGGACAGCAGCTGACAAGCACAAGGATAGTCCATCCTGATACTCAGTAAAACTAGCAGATATCTCAGGGGACCAACTCAGCTAAACAGGGACCTCGCACTTTAGCTCCAGGGTGATAGGGCAGCATACAGAAGGGAGAAGAAAGGAGAGGCCAAGGAGACATTTAAAAATATTGTCCAGGGTCATAGGCTTGGTGTTAGGGAAGAAAAAGCTCCCCTAGCACTGACACTTGCAGGGGATGTCAAGGGCATGAAGATGAGCTGCTACTGCTTCCGTAAGAATCAAAGAATAGAAAGGCAAATGTGGCCTCACTGCTAAATGGGACAGGGAATCTTGTAGCAGCAGATGCAGATAGGTCTGAGCAACTCAACCCCTTGTCAGCTTCCATTTCCACAAGGAAGGTCTCCTGGGCTGTTGTGCCTTGAGTCAGGACTCCAGAGGAGAAAAACAGCCAACAGTGGACTAGGGTCATGAGGGATTACTTGTGAGAACTCAAACTATACAGGTCAATGAGGTTGGATGGGCTGCAGCCGAGGATGCTGTGAGAGCTGACTGCTGTCCCTGCAAGGCCACTTGCTATCATCTTTGAAAGGTTGTGCAGATGGAGGTGAAGTCCCAATGACTGCAGAAAGGCAATTGTTACATCCATGTTCCAAAAAGGCCACAAGGACACCCTGGGGAGCTGCAGGCAGTGCAGCCACACTTCGGTGAGGAGTGAGTCATGCAGCAAACCCTCTCAGATCACAATTCTGGTCACATGAAGGAGAAGAAGGCACCTGGGAACAGTTAGCATGTATTTACCCAGAGTATATTGTGGCTCTCCAACCCGATTGCCTGCTATGAATAAATAACTGTATTTGTGGATGGAAAAGAGTAAATGCCCTTTACCTAGACTTTAGCAAGGTGTTTGACACAGTCTCCCACAATATTCTTGCATGCACGTTAGAACGTTCCAGTCTAGAAGAGCAGACAACTGGATGGGTTGTAGATGAGGGCTGACATTCAGAGGGAGCTAGACAGGCAGGAGGAATGGGCTGTCAGGAACCTCATGGAATTCAACAAGGACAAATGACAGGGCTTGCACCTGCGATAAACCAACACCCCACTGTGTCACAGGCTGGGGCCTGAGGGCCTGGGCAGCAGCTCTGTGGAAAAGGACGTGAGGGTGCTGGGGGACAGGAGGCAAAACATGAGCCAGCAGCGTTCCCTGGCAGCAAAGAAGGCCAGAAGCATCGTGGGCTGTATGAGCAGGAGCACAGGCAGGAGGTGGAGGGAAATGGTGATCGCCTTCTAGTCAGTATTCATTACACACCATCTAGAACCCTGCATCCAGGTTTGGGTTCCCAGAACAAGACAGGTTGATAACTGGGAGCAAGTTTGGCCAAGGGCCCTCACAACAGTCAGGGAGCTGGAGCACTTGTTCTGTGAGGAGGCATTGGAACTTGTTGCCCAGACAGTGCTGTGCAGTCTCCTCCTTTGGAGGTTGCCAAGACCAGACTGGATGAAGCCCAGAGCAACCTGGCCTGACACCAGAGCTGACCCTGCTGTCGTGAGCAAGGTGATTGGGCTGGAGACTTCCTGAAGTCCCTTCCACCCTGAAGGTGCCCATGATTTTTCCCACTCTCAGTCTTCTCTTGTTGATGTCAGGGAAAGCACACAGGTGCCCTGTGACAGTGGCTCCCCCCCCACTTATGCACTGTCCACAAGGCTGCTGAGAGTGCACTCCATCCACTGTGCAGGCCATTCATAAAGGTGTTAAACAGTCCTGCCCCACATGTTCATCACTGAAGAATGCCGCTAATAACCGGCTGCCACTTGGAACTTGTACACTGATCACAGCGTTTCAGCCTGATGATCCCTCCAATCTTCCACCTGCCTTGTGGTCCGTTGATCCAGGCCAGAGCTCAGCAGTTTGCCTATAAGGAAACTCTGGGGGACTGTGCCAAAGGCTTTGCTAAAGTGAAGGTTCACAAAATCCCCTGCTTTCCCCTTGTGCACACAGGCATTCATCTTATGGTAGAAGGCAATCAGGTTGGTCAGGCATGGTTTCCTTTTCCTCTTGGTCAACGCATGCTGCCTCTTCCAGGCCTTCTCCTTCCTATGCTTGGAGATGGTTTCCAGGAGGATTTGCTCCATCACCTTCCTAGGCACTGAGATAAAGAGGACCAGCTTGTCGTTCCCCAGATCCTCCCACTTGCCCTCCTGCAAAATGGCTGTGATGTCTGCCTTTTCGCAGTCATCAGGAACCTCCCTGATTACCCTGACATTTCATAGACAATTGGGAGCAGCATTGCAGTGACTGGGGCCACCTCTCCCTGGGGTGCTTCCTGTAAGGTCCCATGGACTTGTGTGTGCCCACTGGGCAAAAGTCTCCCCGGCTGCGTCGTCCTCCCCCATGGGTGAGGCTTTGCTAACACAGATGCTGCCAAAAGACTCGGGGCCCAGGGAGGCCTGGCAGTAGACAAGACCAGGAAAAGACCAGGAGAAAGAGGCAGTGAGTTCCTCAGCCTTTCCCCTGTATTTGTCACTACGTCCCCTGTCCCACTGAGCAGGGACATCACATTTTCCTTGCATGGCTGCCTTGTGCTGCCGACATCCTTGCAGAAGCCCTTCAGGTTACCCTCCCCATCCCTTCCTAGATCCAGCTCCAGATCCAGCTCCAGCGGAGCTTTGGCTTGCCTAATTCCACCCTAAACAGGATGAAGCCCTCTCTTCTGCACTCCAGGGTGGTCATTCTGTTATTCCTCTTACCTGTCTACCATCTCACGGTCACTGCAGTGACAGACAACCTCCATGTTCACATGCCCATCCAGCCTGAGCTTCAGGCAAGAAACCAAGGGGAGGATGGCACCATCTACTTAGAGGTACAAACTACAGAGGTACAGAAATCACACCTCAGAAAAGCCTGTTGTTCTCCCCTCACCACTGAGGGGATCCAGGCAATGGCCTTTCAGGTGGTTAAAGGTGGATGCAAAGAATTTCCACAGTAATGTAGTTATGCCTGAGGCAGTGCCTCCCAGGCTGCCCTTACAGTCAACAGGGAGGAGGAGGTGTTCACCTGCCTTCTTTTAGATGGTCACAGAAAGCACAAAGGACTCCTGTCCCAGAGACATTTGCTCTGTGCTTGAAATGGGGCCTGAGATCATAGGCGTTCAGGATAATTCAGGTTGAAGGGACACAGGAGGCCTGTAGTGCAACGTGCCATCTCCACGCATGTGGAGGAAAAGAAGGTGATCAGGAGTAGTCAGCATGGCTTCACCAAGGGGAAATCATGCCTAACCAATCTGATAGCCTTCTATGATGGAATGACTGGCTGGGTAGATGAGGGGAGAGCAGTGGATGTTGTCTACCTAGACTTCAGCAAGGCTTTTGACACTGTCTCCCATAGCATCCTCATAGACAAGCTCAGGAAGTGTGGGTTAGATGAGTGGACAGTGAGGTGGATTGAGAACTGGCTGAATGGCAGAGCTCAGAGAGTTGTGATCAGTGGCACAGAGTCTAGTTGGAGGCCTGTAGCTAGCGGTGTCCCCCAGGGGTCAGTCCTGGGTCCAGTCTTGTTCAACTTCTTCATCAATGACCTGGATGAAGGCACAGAGTGCACCCTCAGCAAGTTTGCTGACGATACAAAACTGGGAGGAGTGGCCGCTACACCAGAGGGCTGTGCTGCCATTCAAAGAGACTTGGACAGGCTGGAGAGGTGGGCAGAGAGGAACCTCATGAAATTCAACAAAGGGAAGTGCAGGGTCCTGCACCTGGGGAGGAATAACCCCATGCAGCAGTACAGGTTGGGGGTTGACCTGCTGGAAAGCAGCTCTGCGGAGAAGGACCTGGGAGTGCTGGTGGACACCAAGTTAAGTATGAGGCAGCAATGTGCCCTTGTGGCCAAGAAGGCCAATGGTATCCTGGGGTGCATCAGGAAGAGTGTTGCCAGCAGGTCGAGGGAGGTGATCCTCCCCCTCTCCTCAGCCCTGGTGAGGCCACATCTGGAGTACTGCGTCCAGTTCTGGGCTCTCCAGTACAAGAGGGATGTGGCACTACTGGAGCAAGTCCAGCGAAGGGCTACCAAGATGATTAGGGGACTGGAGCATCTCTCTTATGAGGAAAGGCTGAGAGAGCTGGGCCTGTTTAGCCTGGAGAAGAGAAGGCTGAGAGGAGATCTTATCAACGTGTACAAGTATCTGAAGGGAGGGTGTCGAGAGGATGGGACCAGACTCTTTTCAGTGGTGCCGAGCGACAGGACAGGAGGCAACGGGCACAAACTGAAACACAGACACTTCCATCTGAACATGAGGAAAAACTTTTTCACTGTGAGGGTGACAGAGCACTGGAACAGGTTGCCCAAAGAGGTTTGGAGTCTCCTTCTCTGGAGATATTCAAAACCTGCCTGGATGCGATCCTGTGCAACATGCTCTAGGTGACCCTGCTTGAGCAGGGGGGTTGGACTAGATGATCTCCAGAGGTCCCTTCCAACCTCAGCGATTCTGTGATTCTGTGATTCTGTGACCCCATCCTGAGCCATTGGAAATGCCTTGTGATTGCTCTGAGCATCTTCCACAGCCACAGACCCTGCGGAGGGGGTTGTCAGGTGAGGTGATGCTGGGCCAGCTGGGTCTACCCTGACCAGCACGGCCAGTGTGGAGTCACCCCGGGGCCCCACAGCACACTCACCCTGCAGAGCAGCACCACCCACCCAGGGCCCTGTGGGGAGCACAGGGGAGGGCTGCAGGAATGGCCAGCAAGGCCAGCACAGACACAGTGACCTGGGGAAAGGCTTTCTGGGGATCTGGGACATCCCTGGAGAAGAGCAAAGGAGCAATTGGGTGTTTCTGAGGAAGAATAAATGAAAATCTGTTTCTGTGTGTGTCAGCTCAGGGCAGGCTGCTGTGTCACTGGAGCTGCCTAAGGAGCGCTGGGGCCAGGACTTGTGTGCTGTCCTGGGGAGAGGGGCTGCCCAGAGGGGCTGCAGGCAGCCAGGGTTAAGGATCTCCAGGTGATGAGAGCAGTGGAGACATGGAGTGAGTGGCCTCCATTTCCTTAGGCCATTGCTGGCCCCCAGCCCGGGGGCTGATGGGGAGGCTGACACACACCCCTCTCTGCCCCCCGGAGCTGCTGTGCCCTTCAGAGTGTCTGGGGCTTTGCAGTGAGTGCCCAGAGCTCTGCAGCTTCCTGTAACGGGCACTGCTGCTGGGCCACCGCCAGCATGGGCTTCTCTGCTGGGTGAGCTGGGGAGAGGGCAGGGGAGTTGGGGAGAGCTGGGGAGGGTCTGGGCTGGGCTGGGAAGTGCCCAGGAGAGGAAAAATGCCAGCAGGCAGCTACTGCGTGTCAACGGCAGTGTGGGAGCACACAGCCATGCGCTTGCAGGGCAAATGCAGGTCTCCTGGGAAAGGCACCAGGACATGGCAGGTGCAGGAGAGAAGAGCCCAGGTTGTTCCCTGTGTTGCACGGACACACTGCGGAAGCTGCCCCAAGGCCATTGTCCCACACCAGCCCCTCACATCACCCCTTTCCCTTGCTGGCTGCTCACCCCAGCTGTGGGGTTGTCCATGGCCAGCTGCGTCCTCCTGCAGGTCACTGTATCCCGATGGAGGGGAAAAGGGCAGCCTTGCATGGCCTCTCTTCTGCACCAGATCCCAGCAGATCCTGGAGCACGGCTGTTTGCTGACACCCAAGTGGGGCCCAGCCCAGACTGGGCAGGGCGCAGGTGCTCAGACCTCCCAGACTCCGGGGGATTATTTAAGAGTCTTTTAATAATACCACAGCCCTCTCCATGTCCAAGGTCTCTGGTGCCAGCTCCAGCTGAGCTCTGCCTTTCCTCACTCCATCCCTGCATACACAGACAACGTCTCCATTATCCACCCAGGCAGCCCGTCCCCTTTCCACCCTCTGTGCACGTCCACCCCAGCACCCTGAGCACTGGTACTGCTGCCAGGGTAGAGGTGGAGGATCCCCCGGAGCGGTTCCTCGGGAAGCTCCCCATGGAAACACTATGCCCAGCTGCAGCCCCAGTGTGGCTGAGGGGAGCTGCCCTCTCCTGACCACCCTGGCAGTGCCAGCCCCACCTCAGCCCACTCCTGAAAGGCTCCAGCGCAGCCCTGGAAGGAGCTGGAGCTGCCTCAGATGCAGGGCAGTCTGACAGCAGGGGGGTTTGACATGGGCACAGCAGCAGTGGTACCGGGAGCAGGCAGAGGAGCCGGGAAATTAGAGCAAAGACCCCACCCTTGTCTGCATGGCCGGGGCACTGGATGGGTGATGCTTTTGTGGCCAACCAGGCTCCAGATTAGGGATGGATGCCCACTCAAGGGTAGGAGCACCGGGATTTTCATGGGCTTCAGGGCAGCCATGACTGTGGTGAAGGCAAGTGGGCAGACTCAGGTGCACACAGCTGCAAAGGCAGAGGATGGAAAAGGCAGTGTGGGGCTGGTGAAGGCCCTTCTCCTCCTCCCCGTGGAGAAGAGAGTCCCCAGGCAATGATGGCCACTGCTTTGTCTGATGGGGGGGGAGCACAGGGCAGGGTGGAAGAGGCAGACGGAGCTTCTCAGGGTGCGTCAGGGAGTTTTGCAAAGGCTAGGGTTGAGACAGGGACCTTTGCATCATCCTCCGACACTCTCTCAGCCAGACTCATTCTGCTCTGCCCAAGGTGCTCTTATCTCCCTGCCAGCCATGCCAGAGCAGAGACCAAGGAGCAAGAATTCATGGAGTCACAGAGGAGTTTTGGTGGGAAGGGACCTCTGGAGGTCTCCAGTCCAACCTCCCACACAAAGCAGGGCTGGCTGGAGCCCTCCAGTCTTGTCTGGCCATCGCTGGACTGTGCCTGATCCCGGTTACCATCCCCAAACTTGCTCTGCTACTCTTGTCCAGGCACTGTGAGACGGCACGTCTCATCGGTGGATCCCTGCCCTGCCTGCCTTCCGGCACCCTCAGCTCCCAGCTTCACTTCCCGCACGGCGCAGCCCTGCTCTTGCTGCTCCCAACAACATACTCCTTGTAGCAGGAACCCAGTCACAAATGGTTCATAAACAGTAGAGCTGTGACACAGAAAGACCTGTTGTCATAACTAGGCATCATCAAATCAGACAACAAGAGACTGCTTTCGCTTCTTCATGCAGCTAAGACTCTGCATGCAGTGTTCCCTGGGTAGAGGGTCCAAATCTGAAGCTCTCCTGACACCTTTAAATTGCCTGTCAGGCAAGAGTTGCTGCTATGGATATAGGGTCACCTTTTGCATTTACAGCCTTCTTTGGGATCTCCTTGGATGCCAGCTTCCCTTGCCAAGGCTTTCTTGGCTGTAGCTGGAGGCAGTTCTGAGGTAGAGATGGGGAATCAGGTCAGCAGGATGGGAACAGGAGCAGGCCACGACCCGAGAGGTGCAGGGCCAGGCACAGCCATGTCCACAGTGTAACTCAGGCATGGTCCAAGGCCCCTAGCAGGGGCGGGAGGCCCCGCAATGAGGCCGGTCACTCTGTCTCCCCTGCTCTTGTGCCCAGCACATCCCCCTCCCTGTCTGCCTGCAGCCCCTCCATGCCCACCCTGCTGCCCAGCACAGCATGAGAGCTCCGGCCCTGCAGCCCCTCTGGCAGCTCCTGCTGCCTCGGGGACAGAGCTGCCTGCCGCCAGCTGGTGCACAGGGAAACCTGCTTCTCGTTCTCATTTCCTATCTCTGAATGCTGCCCTGCTTCTCTCCTGGGACATCCCTGCTCCCCAGAGAGCCTTTCCCCAGGTCAGTGTGTCCATGCTGGCCTGGCCATTCCTGCGCCGCTGCCCTGTGCTCCTCAAAGGTCCCAGGCTGGCAGTGCTGCTCTGCAACGTGAGTGAGCTGTGGGGCCTTGGGGCCACATGGTAACTCCTAACTTGGCTCTGGCCATGCTGGTCAGAGAGGGAAGTAGACCCAGCTGGACAGGGATCAACACCACTAATACTGCTGACACATGCCTGTGCTTATGGACAGTGCTCAGAGTGACCCCAGGGCATTTGCAATGGCAGGAGATATGTTTGGGTGGGCACTAGCTCCAGCCTGTGCTGTTTCACTAAGGGTGCAGGAATCACTCTCCAGTGCCCCTTCCCTGCACCTCGTGGGTCCCCACTGCCTCTCTGGGGATTGCAGAGTCCTTGTTTCCCCATGGGTACCTGGATTGAGTGCTATACCTTCTGGTTACTCCACCGTGGACCGTCACTCACTTTGTGAGGCTCCACTCACTGCCCACACCAGGCACACACTGTCCCTGGAGATCCCCTGAGCTTTCCTGGGGGCTCTGATTCCCCTCCAGAAGGATGGGCATCTCTCATCAGCACTGTCACCTGGGGGACAGCCCAGGGCAGGCAATTCAGACACCATTCACTGTCTCCACTGACACTGGCCACAGAGAAATGGTATCTGAGTGGAGCCCTTGGTCCCTAACAAATCACACAGGGACTCTGAGATTGTCCCGCAGATCCCATGGAGTTCACAAGCAGAAGAGCAGGCCCTTTTAGGGTACAATTTCCTTGGGCATATTTTTGACTCCATCTTCTGAAGAAAGGTCAGACTTCAGGCACCTCACAGGGGACATCTTCTTTTATTACGGAAATGTTATTCTGGAGGCCAGGTGTGGCATAAGGGTGCCCTTTTCCTGGTCTTGTCTGAGTTCTCAGGACACATGAACATAGAAACACAACCCTACCACCACCAGGTTATGAGAACTCCTGGGCCATATCCGCAGAACAGAGCACAGAAAGACAGCATGGAAATGAAGAGAACAACTCTAAAAAGAGAAAGTCCTACTGCTGTGTGGGGATGTGTCTCCAAGAAAGCTGCAGCCCCCATGGGAAGGCTGCAGTGAGGAAATGCCTGCTGTGGCAGTGGGGGGATGATACGGTCAAGCACAGGGTCTGTCCCCACAAGCTGCTGCCTGACTCCCCTCCCCTCCACTCCCCCTCCACTTGTAGTGTTGAGAGTGCTGGAGACGGAAGGGACCAGCCCGCGGTGACACTTGGCTGCCACCCTCACAGGAGAGTGGTTTGAAATCAGACCCTGATTGTGGCCAGGGGAGCTGAGCTCTCCTAATGGACACGGGACCCATGGTCTCACCCTGCCTGTGCTCATCTGAGCCTGACTCTGTGCCCCTGAGCTCCCTTGGTGTCGAAAGAGACAGTGCCGAAAGAGACCCTGCAAAGGGAAACTCTCCTCATTGCACTGAGGACATCCAAGGGAGCTCAGACTAGTGGGGCTCTGAGGTTCCCCATCTCTGTTGATGAAGGCGGAAGCCTGGCTTCCTGCTTCAACACGGCCTCTGGGTCAGATTCAAATGAGAGATTCCTGAGCAGACGTGACATGAACTGGATATTTTTTGTTGTTTGCTTTTTAACATGGATGCAAAAGAGAAAAACAACAAGGAAATGAATGCACAACACAGCCTTGATTCCAGATATCGTAGTGAGTGAATGCACGTGGGACAGTTATTGGTGCTGGCCTTGTACCCATTGGATCAATTTCTTCAGTGCATCCTTGAGCTCCTTGTTCCTCATGCTGTAGATGAGGGGGTTCAGAGTTGGAGGCACCACTGCATACAGCATGGCCACCACCAGGTCCAGACCTGGGAAGGAGATGGAGGGGGGCCTCAGGTAGGCAAACAGACCAGTGCTGACACACAGGGAGACCACAGCCAGGTGTGGGAGGCACATGGAAAAGGCTTTGTGTCGTCCCTGCTCAGAGGGGATCCTCAGCACGACAGTGAAGATCTGCATGTAGGACAGCACAATGAAAATGAAACACACAAAGGCTAAATAAAGACTAACCACAATAAGCACAGCTTCCCTGGGGTAGGAGTCTGAGGAGGAGAGCTTGAGGAGATGGGGAACTTCACAGAAGAACTGGTCCACAGTGTTGCCTTGGCAGAGTGGTATTGAAAATGTGTTAGCAGTGTGCAGCACAGAATACAGAAAACCACTGGCCCAGGCAGCTGCTGCCATTCTGACACAAGCTCTGCTGCCCATGATGGTCCCGTAGTGCAGGGGTTTGCAGATGGCAATGTAGCGGTCATAGGCCATGACTGTGAGAAGAGAATACTCTCCTCCCAACAAGAAGACAAATAGAAAGACTTGAGCAGCACATCCTGAGTAGGAAATGGCCCTGGTGTCCCACAGGGAATTGGCAATGGATTTGGGGACAATGGTGGAGATCAAGCCAAGATCCAGAACAGAGAGATTGAGGAGGAAGAATTACATGGGGGTGTGGAGGCGGTGGTCGCAGGCTACAGCTGTGATGATGAGGCTGTTGCCCAGGAGGGCAGCCAGGTAGATGCCCAGGAAGAGCGAGAAGTGCAAGAGCTGCAGCTCCCGTGTGTCTGCAAATGCCAGGAGGAGGAACTCGTTGATGGAGCTGCTGTTGGAGCTATCTCCAGGCATGGGGGACTGTCCAAAGGAGAAAAGACATTGAGGAATTAGGAGAGACTTTTCAAGCAAAGGAATGTTGCAGTTCTCATAGAACCCCACACACACGTTGCCCCTCTCTTTACTGAGAGGATCTTTGTGCAGCTCCCTTGCTTGAGCTCCACTTTGCCCTGGCTGAGTGTGCTGTGAGGAGCAGGGACCTCTGCTCATAGGCTCCACAGGAATCAGTCCTCCTATAAAGCAGTGGGTACAGGGAAATGGGGGTGACCAGCTCTGACAGTCATACTTTCCGTCAGGTGAAATCCACATGTGTAAAAGGGATTTTCAGCACTGTCAGTCCCAATTCTAAAGAATGAGGTTTGAGGAAGAGAGTTTCAGGGATTTTTTATTTTCTTTGAGATGTTCTTGTCACCGCTGGGGAGTGTTCCTCAAAGGCAGAAATCCTTGGCATGTCTACTGAGTTCTGAGAAAAATGGATTCACTGTCCCTTGCTGCAGAGTGAGGACAGTTGGTCTGTATATTAGTCTCATTCCCAGCTCTCCTGTGCATCCACTTCTTTGAGCTGGAGGATGATCACACTTAAATGTTGTACTAGAAAACAACCAGCCCCTGCTGAGGGCACACGAGTCCAGTTTCAAAGTGCACAGCTCCAAACTTCTCACCCTTTCTCAGGGCACCTCAGGGAGCTCTCCACACTCCCCTTCTAGACAAGGACACACAGGGCTCTTTGTAGATGCCCACATACAGCCTCCCACCACCAGCTCCATACTCTCAGCATCTCTCTGCCTTCCTCATGGGGCTCTTAGATATCACAGAGGTGCTATGAGACAGCTGTGCCTTTCTAGAGGGCAGGTGGCAGCCTGGCAGGACACCACAGGGAAATGGTCAAAGGACCCTTAGGACTGAAGATAGGCTCTCCTTACAGGAGAATCCACTCATTTCCCAGCCCCACAGACTGGTTTTCCTGGAGCACCACAAGTCAGAAGGGGGCTGGGGCCACCTCATACCCATGCAGACCCCTCTGCTGCACAACTTGCGGCATCAGCGTCTGAACTGCAGCTGAAAACCCCCAATCCCAGAAAACCCCAAAATAAGAACAAGAGCAGCATGGACAGGAGGGGAAACAAGGAGCAACACCATGATCCTGCTGCCAAGGGAGGCAAGAAGAGAGAGACAGACGGAAACTCAGGAAAGCCTTCCCCTTACCAGCTAGGCATGCCGCCTCACAGGCAATGACATCGCAGGGCAGTCACTCTCAGTCCCTTTCTCAGGCACCTCTCCTCTGCCGGAGGGCTGGCTGCAGAGATGGCAGCTCATGCCCTGGACCCCATGGCTGTCAGGGCAGAGGCTCTGCTGCGTGGGAGAGGAGACACAGGGAGCTTGCTCAGAGGAAGGTGTCTGCATCAGAGGGACTGACCACTGACCATGACTTGCCCAAATCCATCTTCCCATGATGATTCTGTTGGCACTTCCCTCTTACTCCCTGCCCATCCCTGCTGCCTGGGGCTGTTCCTGCTGCCTGCAGCTTTCTCTCTCCCAAGATCTCTTCCCTGTTGGTATTCACAGTCCCTGTCCCACCCTCTGTCTGCACAGCTCTGCCCTACAGAAACCTCCCGGATCAGGGCACTGTCCAGGGCATCTCTGTGCTCACAGGTCCTAAGGAGCAGGTCACATTAGCCCTGATAAGTCCATAAAGGTGCTGCTGGTGCTGCTGTAGGTGGAGGTGGGGTTGGAAGGGTTTGCTGAGCTTTCTCAAAGATCTACTGATCTCTGAGAGGGAAGGTCAGTGAGTCCCAGTTCCTTGCCAAACCACAAAACTCTTTCCTTTTTTCTCCCTGCCAACATTAGGAAACTGAAAGCCCTGGAAGGAAAGCTCCTTCCCTTTCAAATAGCCTTTTTTGGACCTTCCTCTGCAGTGCAGGGACACTGCTCTGAATCACAGCCCTGCGCAGACGTGTGTGCATGTCCCAGCTTCACAGCCCTGCAGCCGTCCTTGGGAGAAAGTAGCAGCATGCCCTGTCCCTGTGACAGTGTGGCAGGGAATGCCTGCTCTGAAGTGTCTCCCCCTCCTCTGCAATGGAGAGTGGTCCTTAAAAAACCTATCAGTCATGGGATGAAATAGGTTTAGAAGATCCCTCCAGGAACCTCAGTAGCATTGCCCTGCAGCCAGAGACTTACTGTGTTCAGGGCTGTGAAGACTTCTCTCACAGTGAGCTCTCCTCTGTCCTCCCACTCCACACTGCCTTGCACTTCTCTCTGTCTTCTCTCTTCTCATGTCAGCAGCAGCAGGCAGTTGCCGGAGCCCTGCTGCTCTTTGCAGAGGAGCTGCTCCTGCACACAGCTGTCTCTGGGCAGTGCTGCCTGGTTGCCATAATCTCCCTCCATCCCTGGAGCCTGGCCTCACTCAGGTACAGAGGCCCAGCTGAGCTCATGACTTTTTCTGTCCCTTGTGCTCCCTCCTCCTGGGAAATGTTCACTGGAATTAACTAAAATAATCACTGATGGTCCCTCTCTAAACAATACAGAGAGACCAATTACAGCATTGTCACTTGTTTCATCAGAGGATGGTTATCTATGAGAGGTGGAAACATTGCACCCTGGAAATCCATATTTCCATGTCTTAACTTGGCAGGACACCTAGAAGCGGACAAGAAGGGAGGTCATTCACCCATGGTTCAGGATTTCATTCATATGAGTCAATCTGGGCATCTCATTCTGGTTTGGAAGGCCCTGGGCTGCAATAGGATTCAGATCCCTTCTCTGAACTCCACAGACACATAGGCGGTGGGATTCCCCTTGCAAAAAAAAAAAAAAAAAAAAGAAGTGTGCACAACATAGATGTCTGCATGGGAGTTCCTTGTCTCTGCTCCCATTATAATCACTGTAGATGGAGGGTGGGAGTCAGTTGCTCAACACACAAACACCTGGTGACATTGGAAGAGACAGAGGTGGTCCAAGGCATGTGCCAGAGTCTTCTAGCGCTGATGGAGCAACTATGACACCCCATCCTTCTGGAGCATGAATTGGGGGCCAGGTGGAGAATTCCCTTGGACATCTGAAATGAGACTAGATATCTACTGCACCTAGAGCTCCACTCACCATGAAGCTGAGACATAGGAAGATCCCAATGTTACAAACAGCTAATGCAATTCAGTGCAGACACTTGATTTAATGACATAGAAATAGGCCTGCAGGGCCATGTCGGATGCCTGGGGTGTCCAGCACATCCACATGTCTCTAGTAGTTCCAGCATGGGACCTACAGGAAGCCATGCATTTTTTGGAGTGCTTGCTGGGCAAGTGCCCCAGGGCATCTTGGGTTTCCTGTGTGTGCCCAAACAAATGAATCCCACTGCTGCCTTTAGGCACAGTCTGCACTGTCTACATCCAAGCATGCTGCACAAATGGGAGGCACATCACACCAAGGGCTCCACTCTAGTCTCTGCCCTTTCAAATCCTTCTAGCTCTCCTCTTGCTGAACCCCTTCTCAGCCCCCAGGATGATATGAATAGGGGCTGTGCTGATGATATCCTCAGGGTGGCTGGATCACGGAACCAGGGACTTCTTCAGTGGCACTTTCTCCGTCCTGGAGTTTGGTTCACCTCTGTCACAGGCCCCAAGGTGCTGCAGAGTCAGCTCAGGCAGCAAAACCCCTCTCCTGCCATTCCTGTATGGCCCAGCTCTGTTTCTGCCTGGCCTTGGGCACTGCAGGCTTTGCTCTCTTAGTGGGACCCTCCTTTCACCATTACATTGCCACCTGCTATCTATGCCAGCATGTCACCACTTGCAATCAAAGCCTTTGCAGACATGAGGTCCCTGCTAAAATGTTTCCTTGTGACAAATCTTCAGTCAGCACCACAGCTGATGCTCTGCCACCCAATTGTATGCAAGTATATGCAACCTGGGGTGCAGCCAGGAGCAGATGGAGATGCACAAGCTGTCAGAAGACTGCCACATGGTTGGAATAACTGAGATGTGGTGGGATCACTCACATGACTGCAGTCCTTCAAAGGCAGGGTGCAAGTTCTTCAGGAGAGACCAACGGGGGAGATGAGGAGGGAGATACCCTATGTATGAAGGGCTAGCTTGGATGTATGGAGCTCTTCCATTGGATGGACAAAGGGAGGCTGCTCTGAAGGGCAGAGGAGCTCAGGAAAGCCAGCAGGTCATTAAGCACCCATCAAGCACAAGAATGCTCCCTATGAACAGTTTGCAAAATTAGCAGCCATCTCTGGACCGCAGCTTGGCTAAACAGGGAGCTCCCACGTGAGCTCCAGGGCAATAAGGCAGCATACGGAAAGGGGTAGAAGGCCAAGGCTGCAAAGGAGGAATTTAGAGATATTGTCCAGCAAAGTAGGGATGGTTGTTAAGGAAGGCAAAGCTGCTCTGTGATAGAGACACTTGTGGGGATGTGAAGGACAGGAAAATGAGCTGCTGCTGCTGCTTTAGTGACAGTAAAAGAATAAACAAGGAAATGTGGTCTCACTGCTGACTGGGACAGAGAGTCTAGTAAAAGCGGATGTAGATATGTCTGGGGAAGTCAAGTCCTTCCCAGCTTCAGTCTTCACCAGCAAGGTCTCCTCAGCTGTTGTGCCTAGAGTCAGGATTCCCAAGGAGAAAACCAACCCACAGTGCCTAAGTCTTGAGTGAGGAATGATTTGCAAGAACTCAACCCAGAGAAGTCTATGGGATTGGATGGCTGGCATCCATGGACATTGAGAGAGCTGGCTGCTATGACAGCAAGGCTGCTTTCTAACATCTTTGAAAGGTTTTGGAGATCGGGGATGGGGAGGGGTCCCAAAGAAATACGGTCCCAAAGGAATACGTTGTGTCCATCTTCTAAAAAGGCCCCAAGGAGAGATCAGGAAGCTGCAGGCCATTCAGCCTCATGTTGATGAGGGGTGTGTCACGGAACCAGTCCTCTCCGATCACATTTCTGGGCACATGAGGGAGAAGAAGGTGTCTGCAAACAGTCAGCATGGAGTTACGCAAGGTGAATCATTCCTGACCCACCTGATTGCCTTCTGTGATAAAAGACCAGTACTTGTGGAGGAGAGTAGTGGATGTCCAGCTGACATCCAGATGGGCAAAAACCTGCTTGGATGATGAACTCAGAGGGTTTTCTTGAATGGATCATGCTTTACCAGGAAGCCAGGTAAAGGTGGGGTATGCAGGGCTCTACACTCCACATCCTGTCCTGTTTGAAAGGCTCATCGGTGACCTGCAGAATGGAAATCCCCTCACGGTTGTAGATGACACCTAATTGGGTGGAACAGTCATAAGCTCAAGGGCTGCCATTCAGAGGGACCTCAGCAGGCAGTAAGAATGGGCTGTGAGGAACTTTGTGAAGGTCAACAAGGACAAATGCCAGGTCCTGCACCTGGGATAGAGCAACACCCTGCAGTGATATGGGCTGGGGAGCACCCGGCTGGGCAGCAGCTCTGTGGAGAAGGACGTGGGATATTTGTGGGCAGGAAGCTGAACATCAGCCAGCAGCATGCCCTGGCAGCAAAGGAGGCCACAGTGTGCTGGGCTGCATAACCAGGAGATCGAAGGAGGTGATTATCCCCCTCTACTCAGCATCGTTAGAGCACATCTAGATACTGCGTCCAGTTGGGCCCCCTGTAGAAGAATGCTGTTTGTCCCTTGGATTGAGTCCAGTGGCAGGCCCCCAAGGTGGTTGGGGGCTGGAGCACTTGCCCTGTGAGGACAGGCAGAGGGAATGGTTTTGTTCAGCGCAGAGAAGGGAAGGTTTTGGGGAGGACTCATAGCAGCTTCCCAACTCAAGGTTGCCATTGATAATGAACCAGGTTTTTACAGGAATTCACAGCAGGAGAATGAGAGGCAAAGGCTATTAGCTGAAACAAGTGCAGTGAAAATGGTATATAAGCAAGAAAAATCAATGAGTATCCTGCAGCATTTGAAGTGGGGTCCAGAGGGGTTATGGCCTCTCTGTTCTTGGAGGCTTGCAGGATGTAACTGGACAAAGCCCTGAGGAACTTGGTGTGAATTCATTATTGATCTCTATATGAGCAAGAGGTTAGATGACAGTCCCCCCAGGGTCCCTTCCAGCCTGAATGATTTGGTGAATTTGTCCTCTCTGAAACACGAGAGGTTCAGGCTGGGTGTAAGGAGAAACTTTTGACCCATCCAGACAGCCAAGCACTGGGGCAGGTTGACCAGAGAGGTTGTGCCATCTCCATCCTCAGAGGTTTTCAAGTCCTCAGTGAGTAAAGCCTTGAGAAATCTGGACCTGATAGCTGACCCTGCTATGGGAAGGAGGTTGGGCTCGGGATATCCTGAGGTTCCTTCTAGCCAGAAAGATTCTACATTTCCTTCCACACTGTGTCTTCTCATTTGACATTAGGGAAAACCTTCAGCTTCCCTGTGACCATGGAAGTAGGTCGCCCAACAGTATGACCAGATCAACTGCATGTTCCTTGTCCTGCTCCAGTCAGAGTCCTTCAGGTTCCAGACTCCTTGGCAGGCACCGACAAATAGCCCTGATTTTTCTTTTGCATCACCTTTTATTGCATTTTTCCCTCTTTTCCACCTTCCAAGTTCTTCTCTTTTAACATCCTGATACCCTCCCATGAGGTCAGCCAACTCCTCTTTAGCCTTTCCCCCTTGACCCTGGATTTGCTTTCTTTGTACATTCACTTGGCTTCTCTGAGATGCTTGCTATGGTGATGCCTACCTTTGACAGCAGTCCCTTTAAACTAGCCTCTGAGTGCTTGAAGAGATCAAGGATCTTTTCCTGGAAATGAGAAACAGCATGAGAAGGGGAAGCCAGGCTAAAACAGGAACTCACAGCTCAGTTCCAGGGCAGTAAGGCAGCATACAAGAAGCAGAAGGAGGGATATGCAGCAAAGGAGGAATTCAAATACTGTGGCCACTGAAGCAGGGATGGTGTTAGGGAAGCCAAAGCTCTCAGAGGGTATGCACTGGCAGGGGACATCAAAGGCATGAAGAAGGGCTGCTACTGCTTCAGGAATGATAAAGAATAAAAGGAAAATGTTGGCTCCTTGCTGAAGGGAGCAGAGAATCTAGTAAGTGCAGATGTAGGGAGGTCTGAAGAGCTCAGTGCCTTTTTGGCTTCCGTCTTCTCCAGCAAGGTCTCCCGGGCTGTTGTGCCTAGAGTCAGGGCTCCAGGCAAGAAAAGCAACCAGCAGTGCATGAGGGCTGAGTGAGGGATGACTTGCAAGAACTCCATCCCTACAAGTCAGTGGGATTGGAACGGCTGCACCCAAGGACACTGAGAGAGCTGGCTGCTGTCATAGCAAGGCTGCCCTCTGTCATCCTTGAGAGGTCGTGGAGATGGGGTGAGGTCCCAATAACTGCAGAAGGGCAAATGTTACATCCACTCACAAGAAAGGCCCAGAGAATGACAGGCCATTCAGCCTCAGTTGGTTGAGGAGTGTGTCATGGAGTGAGTCCACTCATTTCTGGGCACATGAGGGAGAAGAAGGTGAAAGGGAAGAGGCAGCATGGATTTACCATGGGTAAATTGTGCCTCACCACCTCATTGCCTTTTATGATTCCATAGCTCTATTTGTGTTTGGAGAGCAGAAAATGTCTTTCAACTTGATTTGAGCAAGGGGTTTGACACTGTCTCTCACAACATTCTTGTGGAATACAATTTAGAAATGTACCGCCTAAATGGGTGGACAACCAGATGATTGATTAGTGACATGGAAGAGGCAATACTCACTGTGCTTGTTGAGGACAAAAAAACTCCAGGGGGCCCCAGCCATATGCTTGAGGGCTGCGATACAGAGGGCCCTAGACAGGCAGGAGGAAAGGACTGTCAGGAAGCTCATGAAATTCAACAAAGACAAAAGCGAGGTCTTGCACCTGCGATAAACCAACACCCAGCAGTGTTACAGGCTGGGACCTGAGGGCCTGGGGAGCAGTTCTATGGAAAAGGACATGAGGGTGCTGGGGGACAGGAGGCAAAACACGAGCCAGCAGCGTTCCCTGGCAGCAAAGAAGGCGAGAAGCATCGTGGGCTGTATGAGCAGGAGCACAGCCAGGAGGTCAAGGGAAATGGTGATCGCCTTCTAGTCAGAATTGACTAGACCACATCTAGAACCCTGCATCCAGGTTTGGGTTCCCAGAACAAGAAGGAGGTGGATAACTGGGAGCGAGTCTGGCTGAGGGCCCTCACAGTAGTTGAGTAGCTGGAGCACTTTTTCTGTGAGGAAATGGGGCTGGTTCAACTTGGTGAAGAGATGGCTTTGGAGGGATCTCATAGCAGCCTTCCAATGGCTACGAGGAGGTCCTCAAGAAGATGGAGGCAGGCTCTTCACCAGGGTATATGGTGGGAAGACAAGAGACAGTTGGTATAAGTTGGAAGAAGAGACATTCGTGCAGGAGATAAGGAAAAGCTTTTCCACTACGAGGATGGTCAAGCTTTGGAAGTGGTTGCCCAGAGAGACTGTGCAGTTTCCTGCCTTGGAGGTTTCCAAGACCACAGTGGATGAAGCCCAGAGCAACCTGCTCTGACACCAGAGCTGACCCTGCTGGGAGCAAGGAGATTGGGCTAGAGACCTCCTGAGGTCCCTTCCACCCTGAAGGAGTCCATGGTTCTTCCCACTCTCCATCTTCTCCTGTGGATGTCAGGGAAAGCATGCAGGTGCTCTGTGACAGTGGAAGCAGGCCATCTTTCTTGTCCTCCTCCAGTCAGAATTCTTCAGATGCAGGGCTTCTTGGCAGGAATCTCCAAGACAGCCCTGAGCAATCCTTGACTTCACTTTTAATTTCTTTGGTTTTTTTTTCCTTCCCCCCCTCCTAAGTCTGTCCCTTTCACCATTCTGATCCCATCCCATACAGCTCACCCTTAATTCATTGGTGCTGGTTTGTCTGTTTGTTTTCTTTTGTTTTGTTTTATTTTGACATACAGGAGCTTCAGTCCTGAAGGAACTTGAGAAATCCGCGTGATTTGGACAGCAAATATCTCTTGAAGATTACAAGAGAAGTTTTAATTCCTGTACCTAGGTGGGAATAACCCCATCCATGAGGAGAGGTTGAGGGACCTGGTTTTCTTTAGCCAGGAAGCAAAAGGCAGTAGACTATAAGCTTGTGACTGCTCGAAGGGTGGTTTCAGAGATGATGGAGCTTTTCTTGGTAGTAGGAAAAAGCATGAAAAGGAGAAAGATCCACGAAGTGCATCTTGAGAGGTTCACATTGGACTTCAGGTCAAAAGAATGTCACTTGTAGGGTAGTGCTGAAGTGCAACAGGTCACCCAGGGGGAGTCTGGGATCAGCCCCTGGCTTGGTGTTTCAAGGAAAAGCAAGTGAGGACAGGAAGACATCAGGAGTGATGGGGAGATCCCAGGGTGAGACCAAGGTGGGGAAGCAGCTTGGGTGTGTACAGTCTGCAGGGAAATAGGCACAGGTGTGCGAAAGCATAGGACAGCCTGTGGTGGAGATGGCCGAGGGCACTGCCAAGGCTGAAAGCTCCCAATCAGCTAGGTCTTTGTCCTTTTGGCTATGGCTGGTGTCTCTGACACTGAGGCCCATGAGAAGACACCATTCCTTAAAGCACTGTGGCCTTGCTGCCTCCTTGTCCCTTGGGAGCCCAGGAGGTACCGTATCATGGTCCTGCACTTAGCGTTGCATACCCCCACCCACACACTGCCCCCAGGAAGAGCCCTGAGCAATCCCTGATCCCTACCCTGCAAGGCATCACCCTTCCCACGGGCTCGCTGTCAGTGCCTGGTCACTCTGCTTGATAACACACAGGCTGACTTGGCATCACAGCCACCCTCACATTGCCTTTGCCTACCTGCAAGCAGTGCTTCCAACTTTCAGCTCTAATCAGCCCCTGGGGAGACTTTCCTGGTAAGGGCCCTCAGTGGGACATAATAATGCTCCAAGAAATTTGGGCATTTTCTTCTGACTTTAACTTCTTGAGAGGTTGTTTCAGCCTCCTCTCAGTATCTGAAGTTCATGGGCTCAGCCCCAAATACACCGAGGGATCATCAAAATACAAAAATCCCTAAGGAGCCATGCCTCTTTCCATAACTTTCGTCAGTTCACCAATTCTTGTGTGGTTAGTTGGAAAGTTTGCAGGAGTGTATTTAGAAGAGGAAGATTTCAATGAACCCCTGAAAAGAAAGATGTCTGCTTCTTAAGCTTTCTTGATTCTTCAGTTCTCAGAATAAGTCACACCCACATTCCCCAATTCATACTGACCCACAGTGTCTCCTAATGAAGTCAGGACATGTAGGAAAAGGAGTATTTTTGACAGGAGACCTGTATGGAGAACCTTCCTCCCCAGCTCCCCAGCCCTGCCATTTCCCTCATCAGCCACTGGGGACCTCACATCACTCTTGTGAAAATCGAACCTTTTGCCACACATGTCTGTAGCTGAATGGTACAGCTCATGTGCACCAGTTCCCACCTGCTTTCCTTAGAGAAATAGCTGCTAACAGGCACAGAAGGGTTTTTCTTATTGCAAACAAACAAATTATAATTTGGGACAGTTTAATAAAAGATAAAAGACACTCGTCCACTGTATGTGAAGTCCAAGCTGCCTCCAGGGAGGTCCACTGCGCACAAGACATAACCTTCCTTGAAATGTTTTCCAAAGATAGATTGGAAGGATCGACAAGAAACACAACAAAGGAGCTGTCTAAAGAGACAAGGAGACTGCTGAAAGACGAGGCAAGCTTCAGACTCCCAGCATCTCAGAGCAGCAACTGGAGAGTTGAGATGTACCTGAAAGGGTAAAGAGCAAGGGGAGAAGGAAAACTGGGAAACTATGGAAAGTGCATGTGCCCAGAAAGTCTGATGCAAAGATGCCTTTAGAAATGACCAATTTAATCAGGACATGTGGAAATATGTGAGAGAGCACTGAGATGACATCCACAGCCCAATAGACAGAGTAGTGGAAACACACAGTCAAGGGCAGATCGATATTGCTTCTCCCACGATTAATACCCCTCCTGAAGATTTCCACTCTTTCAGCATGTTCATCGAAGTAGACTAAAATAATCACCAATGGGCCCTCTCTAAGCACTGAAGGAAGACTGATTCCAGAATTACAAACTGTGGCATCAGAGAGTGGTTATGTGCAAGAGGTGGAAATGTCCCAGTCTGGAAGCCCCGATTCCCATCTCTTAACTGGGCAGGACTCAGAACGGGGCAAGAAGGGAGCACATTGACGTCTCGGCACACTCCCTTTTCATTCCCTGCACAGTCAACAAAGTGTAACTTCATTTTTGGGGACAACAAGGATGAGGCTGATCTCATCCCAGGCCAGACCCCATCAGTGCAGATGTCTCTGTCAAATCCAGTTCTCTCAACTTCCCTTTCTCCTCCAAAGAGGGAACTTAGTTGTCTCAGCTGATTTGCTTTGAGATACATTTCCTAATGACAAGCTAAGGTCCTGCAGGAGCCGCCTCCAAAATTTCCAGCACCACATGGCAACACAGCTACCCCAGGGCATCTCAGGCAGCAATAGCCTCTCTATGAGGTCAAATGAATCAAGCCCAAAAAAGGAGATCCTAGTCATAAGTTGAGATCTTCTCAAAAGATAACTCACTGCAACAACTGACAAGAAATGCTCGTTTCCAAAACTTCACACAGTTTTTACCATTGCCAGATATTTTTTTCTGTCTTATTAATTGGCAGCACCATGTTCATGCACTACAGGAATTAGCCTGTCTATGCGAGTGTACATGCATATATACACACATTATTCATCAAAATACATTTGCTACCAACACTCAGAATGGAGAAGCTTCATTCGGAGGAACTACTTTATTTAAACTGTCATATTTCAGCTCTCTTCTTCTGCCTCTCTGGCCTTTCTTCTTCCTCGGCCTCTTCCCTCTTTACGGAGCCCTCCAGGGAGCGGTTCGCTGAATCACAGCACTTAGGGTGGATGAGACCTCTGGACGTCACCTTGTCCAGTCCCCCTGGTCAATGCAGAGGGAACTAGAGAAGGTTGCCCAGGGGCTCCCCCCACTTATGCATTGTCCACAAGGGTGCTGAGAGTGCGCTCCATCCCATGATCCAGGCCATTCATAAAGGTGTTAAACAGTCCTGCCCCACATGTTAATCACTGAGGGATGCCGCTAGTACTAGGCTGCCACTTGGAATTTCTACCACTGATGACAGCGTTTCAGCCTGATGGTCCATCCAGTCTTCCACCTGCCTTATGGTCCATTGATCCAGGGCAGAGCTCAACAATTTGCCTATAACAAGATTCTGGGAGACAGTGCCAAAGGCTTTGCTAAAGTGAAAGTTCACAAAATCCCCTGCTTTTCCCCTTGTGCACACACGCATTCATTTTAAGGTAGAAGGCAATCAGGTTGGACAGGCATGCTTTGCATTTCCCTTGGTCAACGCATGCTGCCTCTTCCAGGCCTCGTCCTTCATATGCTTGGAGGTGGTTTCCAGGAGCATTTGCTCCATCACCTTCCCAGGGACTGAGATGAAGAGGACCAGCCTGTCGTTCCCCAGATCCTCCCTCTTGTCCTTCTGCAAAATGGCTGAGTTGTCTGCCTTTTCCCAGTCATCAGGAACCTCCCTGATTACCATGACATTTCATAGACAATTGGGAGCAGCAATGCAGTGATTCCAGCTACCTCTCCCTGCACCCTGGGGTGCTTCCCTTCTGGTCCCGTGGACTTATGTGTGCCCACTGGGCAAAAGTCCTCCCCAGATGCATCTTCATCCCCCATGGGTGAGGCTTTGCTAACACAGATGCTGCCAAAGGACTTCGGGGTCAGGGAGGCCTGGCAGTAGACAAGACCAGGAAAAGACCAGGTGAAAGAGGCAATGAGCTCCTCAGCCTTTCCCTTCTCTTTGTAACTATGTTCCCTGCCCCACTGAGCAGGGAGAACACATTTTCCTTGGCTGCCTGCCTTGTGCTGCCAACATCCTTGCAGAAGCCCTTCAGGTTACCCTCCCCATCCCTTCCTAGATCCACCTCCAGCTCCAGCTGAGCTTTGGCTTGCCTCACTCCTTCCCAAACAAGATGAAATCCTCTCTGCTGCAGTCCCACGTGGTGACTCTGTTGTTCCTCCTACATCTCCACCATCTCACGGGCACTGCAGTGACAGACAACCTCCACATTCACATCCCCATCCAGCCTGAGCTTCAGGCAAGAAACCAAGGGGAGGGTGGCACCTTCTACCTAGAGGCACAAACTACAAAGGTAATCATACCGCAGAAAAGTTTGCTCTTTTCCCCTCACCACTGAGGGGATCCAGGCAATGTCCTTTCAGGTGGTTACAAAGAATTTCCATTCTAATGTAGCTATGCCTGAGGCAGTGCCTCCCAGGCTGCCCTTACAGTCAACAGGGAGGAGGAGGTGTTGGCCTGCCTTCTTTTAGATGGTCACATAAAGCACAAAGGACTCCTGACCCAGAGACATTTGCTCTGTGCTTGAAATGGGGCCTGAGATCATAGGCGTTCAGGATAATTCAGGTTGAAGAGACCACAGGATGCCTGTAGTGAAACGTGCTGCTCAAAGCAGGGACAGATAGAGAGTCAGAAACCAAAGAATGCTCCTGCCAAAGGACTTCTGGGGGTGATAGAGAAGGAGAAGACAGTAGAGGGTTGACAGGGTGATCTCATGGACAAGAGGCTTTCCTTTTCCCCCTTCTCCCAAGAATGAAATCCTCAGCTCTCCAGAGGGAACAAGCTGGGACACGAACTTTGCCACTAACATGGAGGTGAAGAATCTCCTGAGTCCCTTACAGACAGAGGCTGGTCCAAAGGCCACCAACCCCAATGGCACTCGACCCCCAGGCATGCCTGCCTTGTTGCTAGGCACCCTCCAGACCCAGGCAGGACGTCTTTTGGAAACAGAGTGGGGTGTGCAGCCTGCAGCCCTGGCCACCCAGCAGGTGTGGTGGGACCCTGCTCCTCTAGATGAGACTGGGCTCTCCTGCATTTCCCCAGTGGGAAGCCTACGTCCCCTCCAGCCGGGAATACAGCCCGGCAAGGAGGGCCAACACAGGAAACACAATCTCTGTTCTGGGGTGTGAAGAGAGAGGGGAGGGCAGAGGGGGAATCTGCTCATGCCCTGGGCAGTGGTTCCCTCCCTGCAGCTGGTACAGCCCTGCTGATGCCCTGTAACCTGTGAACCCAGGAGATGGGACTCTGATCTGCTCTGGCTCTGAAGATTTCTCAGCCCTTAAGACCCAGGATGCAAAGCACTGGTCTGGGGACACCTCAGCAGTCAAAGGGGCTGAATGCCTGGTGTGTTCCTCAGAACTTCTCTGTAGTCTCCCAGCACTGCTTTGACTGCTGTTGCCCATGGAGCAGAGACTCCTTTTGAGGATGAACTCACTCACTGTGTCACTCTGAGGACAGGCTTCACCAGGCAGTACAAATGCCAGCAAGGCCTCAACCCCACAACAGTGTCCCCTGCCCCTCACTCTGCCTTCCAGCCCCTTCCTTCTAGAGGATTTGGGTTGGAAGGGACTGCTGGAGATCTCCAGGACCATGATCTGCTCTGAGCTGGGCTAATGTGACAGTTAGATCAGGTTGGTAGGTGCTTTCTCCAGGAGAGTTCTTAAAGATTTCCTGTCCCCTGCTCCAGTGCTACTCAACTACCATGGTTATTTCTTTATTTTTCCTTCAACTCATTTGAAATTTGCTTTACTGCATCTTCTCCTTGTTGTCTCTTGACCTTTCTTCCCCTTGGCCCCAACCCAGACCATCCCACCAACTTTGACTGAGGACAATCACAGCCTCATCTCCAAGCACAGCTTTACTGCGATCTTCTGGGACCACATAGGCAGGCCAAGGTGGCCAGCTCTAAGCGTAGCCACACGCTGTGGGTCCCTACATGGTCTCAGAGGAGAGTGTATGGAGACATAACATGACCCAGGGCAGAACCTGTGGGCCAAAGCCAGGGCAGAGCTGGGATCAATAGGTGTGAGAAGAGCAGACCTCCAGCAGCTCCTCTCCACACATGTGCAGGCAGTGGTGCACCCAGCAGTGCTCCTGAGAGAGGACGGTGACACAGGACGGGGGGCACAGTGCAGTGCTGAGCACCAACCATCTGTGCTGGGTCTGGGAGTCCTGGCAGGTGGTGCTGGTGGCTGTAGCCCCTGAGAAACCCCCAACCCTGCTAGCAGCAGTGAGTCCCCTCCATCACTGTCAGGAGCTTCTGGAGTGTCGTGGCTCCCATCAGCACCTCATCCCTCCACTGACCCAGCCCTGCTACCCTGCATGTGTCCCCACAACCCCACTGCGCAGGAATCGCACAGAACAGGGTGTGTACTGGGGTGGGGAAACATCCCCCCAGCATGGTCCCCATGACAGCCCTTGGTGCCCTGGCCTCCTCGGCCCTCCTACCTGGAAGCCTCCCACCAGTCCCCAGACCCTGCCCAGCCCTGACACTGTCCGCTGGGGTAGCAGAAGTCCATGCTCTGGGTTCTGCTGAGGTCTGAGCTTGCAGAGGCCAGGCAGGGCTGGACATTGCCTCCACACACGTGCTGAGCCCAGCAGGCAGATGGAGCTGGTCACATTAAGAGATCACCCCTCACTGGGACCATGGGGAATGGGCACTGCTGGAAATAGCTGGTGTGAGAGGCTGGGTGTGCGAGGAGTTTCCTGGGGCAGTTTCTCCTTTCTGTTCATGCAGCAACAAGCTGGGCTGCATCTTTGCACCGAGGCACCCTGCTTGAGGGCCCCCATGGGGGAGGAGGATCTACAGGCCCAGGAGATGACCCCAGGACCTCCTCTGCATGCTCCCTGACAGCCCTGCAGAGGACCAAGCAGAGGGCTTGTCCTCCCAGGGATCACAGCTGGATGCCCAGTCCTCCAGCTAGGCATGAAACCTTGTCTGGGGGGGACTTCTGGGGTAAGGACCAGCGTGCAGGGTGGGCGAGGTTGTCCGAAGGAAACATGCTGGGGACAGGGTGCGAGGGACAGCAGGTTTGGAGGAAGAGACATCCTTCAAGGACTGCACCGGGTAGAACCTACTTTATTACAGAGATACTGCGATGGAGTCAGCTCTGACCCAGTGTTGGACACAACTTTATATGGGCACCACGTGAGACAGAGCAGTCTCAGTGAAGGTGGAATGAATCCAAGCATTTGTGTAGCAACAGGGTGACAAATAATAATAACAACAGTAATAGTAGTAATGATAAAAATAAAGTGAACAAACAAAGCTCAGTCCTGGCAAAGGACACAGGGGGAGTCACTTGTGGAGAGCAATGGCAATGTTACTACTGCTGAAAAATGTCCATGAAATCACTTTCCTCAGGGCATCTTTGAGCTCCTTGTTCCTCATGCTGTAGATGAGGGGGTTCACTGTTGGAGGCACCACTGAGTACAGAACAGCCACCACCAGATCCAGAGCTGGGGAGGAGATGCAGGGGGGCTTCAGGTAGGCAAACAGGTCAGTGCTGACAAACAGGGAGAACACGGCCAGGTGAGGGAGGCATGTGGAAAAGGCTTTGTGTCGTCCCTGCTCAGAGGGCATCCTCAGCACAACTGTGAAGATCTGCACATAGGACAGCACAATGAAAATGAAACACCCAAAGGCTAAACAGGCACTAACCACAAGAAGCCCAACTTCGCTGAGGTAGGCATCAGAGCAGGAGAGCTTGAGGATCTGGGGGATTTCACAGAAGAATTGGTCCAATGTGTTGCCTTGGCAGAGTGGTATGGAAAATGTGTTAGCAGTGTGAAGCACAGAATACAGAAAACCACTAGCCCAGACAGCTGCTGCCATTCTGACACAAGCCCTGCTGCCCATGAGGGTCCCATAGTGCAGGGGTCTGCAGATGGCAACGTAGCGGTCATAGGCCATGACAGTGAGAAGACAATATTCTCCTCCTAACAAGAGGGCAACCAGAAAGACTTGAGCAGCACATCCTGAGTAGGAAATCGCCCTGGTGTCCCACAGGGAATTGGCCATGGATTTGGGGACAGTGGTGGAGACAGTGCCGAGGTCGAGGAGGGAGAGGTTGAGGAGGAAGAAGTACATGGGGGTGTGGAGGTGGTGGTCGCAGGCTACAGCTGTGATGATGAGGCCATTGCCCAGGAGGGCAGCCAGGTAGATGCCCAGGAAGAGCAAGAAGTGCAAGAGCTGCAGCTCCCGCGTGTCTGCAAATGCCAGGAGGAGGAACTCGTTGAGGGAGCTGCTGTTGGACATTTTGTTATCTCCGAGCATGGGGGACTGTCCAAAGGAGAAGAGACATTGAGAAGTTAGGAGAGACTTTTCAAGCAAAAATGCTCCGAATGTTGCAGTTCTCATACAACCCCCCACATTGCCTCTCTCTTTACTGAAAGGGTCTTTGAACAGCTCCCTTGCTGGAGCTCCACTTTGCCCTGGCTGAGTGTGCTGTGAGGAGCAGGGACCTCTGCCCATGGGCTCTATAGGAGTCAGTCCTGCTGTAAAGCAGTGGGCACAGGGGAACAGGGGTGACCTGCTCTCACAGTCACAAGTTCTGTCAGGTGAAATCCACTCATTGTGTAGAAGGGCTTTTCAGCATCTTCTCTCTGAATTGTAAATGAGGTTTGAGGAACAGAGTTTCAGGGATTTTTTATTTTCTTCCAGATGGTCTTGTCACTGCTGGGGAGTGTTCCTCCAAGGTAGAAATCCTTGGCATTTCCACTGAATCCTGAGAAAAATGGATTCAGTGCCCCGTGTTGCAGAGTGAGGACAGCTAGTCTGTCTATCAGTCTCATTCCCAGCTGTCATGTGCTTCCACCTCTTTGAGCTGGAGGATGATCGCACTCATATGTTGCCCTTAAAGAAATGAGCCCCTACTGACAGCAGACGAGTCCAGTTTCAAAGTGCACATCTCCAAACTTCTCACCCTTTCTCCGGGCACCTGACGGAGCTCTCCACACTCCCCTTCTAGCCAAGCACACACAGGGCTCTTTGCAGATGCCCACATACAGCCTCCCACCACCATCTCCATACTCTCAGCACCTCTGCACCTTCCTCATGGGTCTCTCAGATATCACAGAGGTGCTATGAGACAGCAGTGCCTTTCTAGAGGGCAGCACGCAGCCTGGCAGGACACCAGAGGGAAACGGTCAAAGGACTCTTAGGTCTGGAGATGGGCTCTCCGTAAGGGAGAATCAGCTCATTTCCCAGCCCCACTGACTGCATTTCCTGGAGCTCCACAGGTTAGAAGGGAGCTGGGGCAACCTCATTCCCATGCACACCCCTCTGTTGCACAACTTGCAGCATCAGTGTCTGAACTGCAGCTGAAAAGGCTCCAACGCCAGAAAGCCTGAGAAGAACAGGAGCAGCATGGCCAGGAGGGGAAACAAGGAGCAACACCATGATCCTGCTGCTAAGCGAGGCAAGAAGAGAGACAGAGGGGCATTCTGGAAAGCCTTCACCTTACCTAGCTGGGCACGTCACCTCGCAGACAGTGACATCGCAGGGCAGTCAATCTCAGCCCCTCTGTCAGACAGCATGAAATGGACCCAGAGCAGGAGAGTTGCCCCTCTCTTCTGCTGGAGGTCTGGCTGCAGAGGAGGTGGCTCATGCCCTGGAGTTCCCTCTCATTCCCTGCCCATCCCTGCTGCCTGGAACTGTCCCTGCTGACAGCTCTTTCTCTCTCCCATCTTTTCCTGGACAGTGCTCACAGATCCCATCCACCCGCTGTGTGCTCACTTCTGCCCTACAGAAACCTCCCGGATCAGGGCACTGTCTAGGGGCATCTCTGTGCATGCACATCCTAAGGAGAAGAAGGAGAACTCCTATGAAGCCAAAAAATGTGATCCTAATGCTGTCTGTAGGCTAAGGTGGAGATGAAGCAACTTCCTGTGGTTTCTCACAGACCTATTAATCTCTCAGAGTGAAGGTTTAAGAGTCCCACTTCCTTCCCAAAACAGAAAACTCATTCCTTCATTCTCCCTGCCAAAATTAGGAAACTGAAAGTGAAGACACCCGAAGGAAAGCTCCTTCCCTTCAAGAAGCCCTTCTCTTGATGTCCTCTTGAAAAGACCCTTTGGACATCTCCTGTGCATGAGCTAGAGCTGTGAGCAGTCCTCAACCATGCAGCATCCTGTCAGCAGGAGAATGAACCTGCCCTGCTTGGGGTCACTTCTCTCTCCCAGAGTTTCTCCCCATAGTGCTGTAGGGAGTTCTCTGGACAAGCTGAGGGCTGACCCTTGCTGACAGCAGAGTCACTGCCCTGGGCACACACCACCCTGGGGTGCAGCGACACTGCTCTGAATCACAGCCATGTGCAGACCTGTGTGTCCTCCCAGGCTTAACACCCCTGCAGCCACCCCGGCAGAATGGAGTTTCACGCCCGGTCGCTGTGATGGTGTGGCAGGAAATCCCTGCTCTGAAACATTTCCCCCTCCTCTGCAAAGGAGCAACCAGGAGAGCGATCCTTAAAAATCCAGTCGTGTGACTGGATGGGTTTCAAGACCTTTCCAGGAACCTCAGTAGCATTGCCTGCAGCCAGAGACTTACCGTGTCAAGGGCTGTGAAGATTTCTCCCACAAGCAGCTCTCCTCTCTCCTCCCACTCCACACTGCCTTGCACTTCTCTCTGCCTTCTCTCCTCTCATGTCAGCAGCAGCAGGCAGTGCCCGGAGCCCTGCTGCTCTTTGCAGAGGAGCTGCTCCTGCACACAGCTGTCTCTGGGCAGTGCTGCCCACTTGCCATGAGCTCCCTCCTTCCCCAGAGCCTGGCCCTGCTCAGGAGCAGAGGCCCAGCTGAGCTCATGAATTTCTCTGTCCCTTGTGCTCCCTCCTCCTGGGAAATGTTCACTCCAATAAACTAAAATAATCACCAATGGGCCCTCTCTAAGCACTGAAGGAAGATTGTTTCCAGCATTACAGATTGTCTCATCAGAGGATGGTTATCTGCAAGAGGTGGAACTGTCCCACTCTGGAAGCCCCGATTCCCATCTCTTAACTAGGCAGGACATGTAAAAAGGAGCAAGAAGGGAGCTTATTGACACATGGTTCAGGTGCTGATTCAGATGAGTCAATCTGGGCATCTCAAGCCCATTTAGAAGCCCCTGGAATGCAGTGGGATTCAGCTAATGCCTGTGACTTCCAGAAACACACAGCAGGTGGGATTCCCCTTGCCTAAGCTGAAGTGAGCATAACAGATGTCTGCACACAAACTCCCTGTCTAAGCTCCGGTTATAATCCCTGGAGATGGAGGGTGGGAGTCAGTTGCTCACACACAGACACCTGGTGACATTGGAAGTGACAGAGGTGGTCCCAGGCATGTGCCAGTGTCTGCTTGCTCTCATGGTGCAACTGAGAGACACACATCCTTCTAGAGCATGAGTTGGGGGCCAGGTGGAGAATTTCCTTGGCCATCTGAAATGATACTAGATGCCTACTACAATTAGAGCCCCAATCACTATGAAGCTGAGACATATGGAGATGCCTACAGCGCAAACTGCTAATGTAATTCAGTGCACACACTTGATGTAATGACTTAGAAATAGGCTGACAGAGACATCTCAGAGGCTTGGGGTTCCTAGCACAACTGCCTGGGACCTATGGGAAAACCATGCCCCTTTGGAGTGGCTGCTGGGCAGACAACCCAGGTTATCTCAGGCTTTCCTACCTGTGGCCAGACAACTGAATCCCACCACTGCCTTTAGGCAAAGTCCATCCTGACTGCATTCAAGTGTGCTGCATAAATGGGAGGCACATCACACCAAGGTCTCCGCTCTAGTCTCTGCACTCTCAAACCCTTCTCGCTCTTCTCTGCCCGAATCTCTTCTCACACCTGGACAACATGAACTGGGACTGGACTAATGAGGACCTCAGGGTGGCTGGGTCACAGGCTGCGCAGGCCCAGGGACTTCTTCACTGGAACGATGTCCTGCCTGCAGATCGCTTCACCTCTGTCACAGGCCACAAGGTGCTACAAATCACCTCAGCCAGCCAAACCCTATCCTGCCATTTCTGCACAGCCCAGCTCTGTTTCTGCCTGGCCTTGGGCACTGCAGGCTTTGCTCTCTCAGTGGGAACCTCCTTTCACCATTACATTGCCACCTGCTATCCATGCCAGCATGGCTCTGCTCTGAAGTGGGGCCGCTGCACACACAGTGTCTTTGGCTCTTGGTAACAGGTTTCACCACAACCAGTCTGCTCTCTGTGCCACAGCTGATGCTCTGCAGTCCAAATATATGCAAATGCATGCAGCCTGGGGTAGAGACAGGAGCATATGGAAATGTACAAGCTGTCACAGGTGTGAAACATCACTGGAATGACTGAGATGTGGTGGGATCACTCACATGGCTGGAGGGCAAGGCTTTTGGGTACAATGTCTTCAGGAGAGACTGTCACAGAAGATGAGGAGGGAGGATGTCTTTTGTGTGAAGGGGCAGCTCAGATGTGCGGAGCTCTTCCATGGGAGAGGCAAGGGTTTGGGTGAGTGCTTGTGGGGGAGCATCACAGTAGGGGTGACATCATGGTGGGAGCTACAGACCACCTAATGAGGGTAGGGAGGCAAATGCAGTCTCCTTTAAGCAACCTGAGCAAGTCTGTGGATCACAGGTCCTGGTTCTTGTTGGCAGGACTTTAATCCCCCTGACATGAACTGGAAGGGCAAACAGCAGAGTGCAAGCAGGCCACAAGGTTTCTGGGGGCCATCAAGGACAACTTCTTTGCACAGCTGCCAGATGGGCCAATAAGGATGATTCTTTCTTGTATCTGGAAATTTCAAATAAGGAGGAACTGATCAGGGATGGGGCAGTAGGAGAAAGGCAATAGTTACATCCATCTTCCAAAAAGGCCACAAGGGCAACCTGGGGAGCTGTAGGCAGTTCAGCCTCACTTTTGTGAGCAGTGAGTCATCAGGTGAATCCTCTCAGATCACATTTCTGGGCACATGAAGGGATAGAGACCTCCTGAGGTCCCTTCCACCCTGAAGGAGTCCATGGTTCTTCCCACTCTTCATCTTCGTTTGCTGATGTCAGGGAAAGCACACAGGTGCCCTGTGACAGTGGAAGCAGGCCAGCTTTCTTGTCCTCCTCCAGTCAGAATTATTCAGATGCAGGGCTTCTTGGCAGGAATCCCCAAGACAGCCCTGAGCAATCCAAATCACTTTTAATTTCCTTGTTTTTTTCTTCCATTCCTTCTAAGTCCTTCTCTTTTACCACCCTGATCCTGTCCCATACAGCCCACCCCACCCCTGCTCACCCTTAACTCAGTGGCACTGGCTTGGTTTCTCTGTTTATTTGTTCATTTTCTTTTTTTTTTTGTTTTATTTTGACAGGGAGGAGCTTCAGTCCCAAAGGAACTTGAGAAATTCGGGTGAGTTGGACAACAAATACCTCATGAAGATTTACAAGAAAAGCATCAAGTCCTGTGCCTAGGTGGGAATAACCCCATCCATGAGGAGAGGTTGAGGGACCTGGTTTTCTTTAGCCAGGAGGCAAAGGGCAGTAGAGTAGTTGCCTGTGACTGCTTGAAGGCTGATTTCAGAGATGATGAAAATTTTCTTGGCAGTGGGAAATGGCATGCAAAGGAGAAAGATCCACAAACTGTATCTTGAGAGGTTCGGAATGGACTTCAGGTCAAAAGAATGTCACTCGTAGGGCAGTGCTGAGGTGCAACAGGTCACCCAGAGGGAGTCTGTGATCGGCCACTGGCTTTGTGTTTCAAGGAAAAGCAAGTGAGGACAGGAAGACATCAGGAGATGTGGGGAGATCGCGGGGTGAGAGCAAGGTGGAGAAGCAGCTTGGGTGTGTACAGTCTTCAGGGAAAGAGGCACAGGCATGGGAAAGCATAGGACAGCCTGTGGTGGAGATGGCTGAGGGCACTGCCAGGGCTGAAAGCTCCCAACACAGCTAGGTTTTTGTCCTCTTGGCTATGGCTGGTGTCTCTGACACTGAGGCCCCCGAGAAGATGGTGTTTCCTTAAGGCACCGTGGCCTTGCTGCCTCCTTGTCCCTTGGGAGCCCAGAAGATACCGTATCATGGTCCTGCACTTAGCGTTCTGCACCCCCACCCATAGATTGCCCCCAGGAAGAGCCCTGAGCAATGCAGGATGGAAAGCATCACCTTACCCAGGGACTGGCTGTCAGTGCCTGGTCTCTCTGCTTGATAACACACATCAAGGTTGACTTGGCATCACAGCCACCCTCACATTGCCTTTGCCTACCTGCAATCAGGGCCTCCAACTTTCGGCTCTAATCAGCCCCTGGAGAGACTTTGTTGGAAATGGCCTTCTGTGGGACCTCTTAATGCTCCAAGAAACTTGGGATTTGCTTCTTGAGAGGCTGCTTCACTCTCTTCTCTGCATCAGAGGTTCATGGGCTCAGCACCAAATACAGCCAAGCGGTCATTAAAATGCAAAAAAAACCCTAAGGAGCCATGCCTCTCCCCATAATTTTCTTCAGCTCTTCAATTCTTGTGTCACTAATTGGAAAGTTTGCAGCAGTGTATTGAGATTAGGCAGATTTCAATGAGCACCTGAAAAAGAAAGATGTCTGCTTCTTAAGTTTTCTTGATTCTTCACTTTTCAGAATAAGTCACACCCACATTCCCCAATTCCTACCGACCCACACTGTCTCCAAATGAAGTCTGGACATGTAGAAAAAGCAGTATTTTTGATAGGAGACCTGTATGAAGAACCTTCCTCCCCAGCTCCCCAGCCCTGCCATTTCCCTCATCAGCCACTGGGGATTTCACATCACTCTTGTGAAAATCTGACCTTTTTCCTCTCAAGCCTGCAGCTGAATGTTACAGCTCATGTGCACCAATTCCCACCTGCTTTCCTTCGAGAAATAGCTGCTAACAGGCACAGAAGATTTTGTCTTAAAAGCAAACAAAGAAATTATATTTTGGAACAGTTTAATAAAAGATACGAGACAGTCCTCAAGTGTATGCCAAGTCCAAGCTGCCTCCAGGGAGGTCCACTGCCCACAAGGCATAACCTTCCTTGAAATGTTTTCCACAGATAGATAGGAAGGGATAGACAGGAAACACAACAAAGGAGGTGGCTAAAGAGACAAGGAGACTGCTGAAAGACGAGGCAAGCTTCAGACTCCCAGCATCTCAGAGCAGCACCTGGAGAGCTGAGAGGTATCTGAATGGATAAAGAGGAAGGGGAGGAGGAAACTGGGAAACTATGGGAAGTGCATATGCCCAGAGAGTCTGATGCAAAGATGCCTTTAGAAATGATCCGTTTAATCAGGACATGTGGAAATATGTGAGATATCATTGAGATTAAATCCACAGCCTAATATGCAGAGCAGTGGAAACACAAGGTCAAAGGCAGATCGATGTTTCTTCTCCCCAGATTCATACCCTTCCTGAAGATTTACACTGTTTCATCATAGAAAAACATTGACATTAAAATTAACCAGTCATTTGAGCTGAGCAAAGTGTGCTCATATTTTTGAAATGGTGAAAACAGTTCTTCACCTTTCCAGGCAGAGCTCAGCGGTCCAACCACAAGCACCTAGTGAAACTTGGAGAGGCCCTGGTGTCTCTGAGGGACCTGCCTGGGCCTGGCAGCTCTCACAGGGGAGATGCAGAAGACCGGAGCCCCTCGGAGTTGGAGGGGAAGGCTGGGCAGAGGGGACCTGGGTGCCTGCAATGGCACCAGCAGTCTGTGAGCCTGTGATTGCATTCAACTCCAGCTCTGAAAATCACTTTCCCCTTCAAAAAAAAAAAAAATCTCCCCAAAAGATCGGTGTATCAGACAAGAATCAAAAAAAAAGGGCAATAAGAACACAAAGAAGTTTGAAATAGTGAAAAGTGTAACAAAACTTTTTTTTTTGCTTTAGATAATTTATCCAATTTCTTTATTCTTTTGTTTTTATTGGCAGTTTCTAAAGATTTATTTTATAAGAAGATCTACACTATTAAAAAAGATATTTTTGTGTCTCACACAAGTCCCATCCCGCTCAAAACACTCGCTGCCCAGGACCTTCCTTGCTGCTCCTCAGTCTTTGCACACAGCGAGTCACACCATGAGGTGTCGAGCTCTCACAACTGATAGAGGAAGCAGCCTGATCAGCAGCAATGAAATGCTCTATTCAGTGAAAACACTCTATTTATCGATGGCAAAAACTGCACCAATCTCAACGTACCTGTGTTACAGTGATGCCTTAAAAGAGTCCCTACACATCTAGCCACAAACCCTTTTCATTCCCTGCATGGTCATGAAGTGCGACTCCATTTGAGGCAACAACAGGGATGGGAATTAGCTCGCCCGATGCCAGACCCCTTCAGTGCAGGTGTCTCTGGCTAACCCAGGTGTCTGGACTTCCCTTTCTAGTCAATGGAAAGAAAAAAGTTGTCCCACTGAGAGGTCTTGAGATGCTTCTCCTGGGGACCAGCTAATCTCCAGAAAGTTCCCATAGTTCCTGGGTCGCATTTCCCAGCACCACATGGGAACACAGCTACACAGGGCATCTCAGGCAGCAATGGCCTCTGTACATGTCTATAAAGGCCTTTATGTAAAGTTCTTGTCATTGGGTGGAATCTATGCAAAAAATAGCTCTATGAATAGAAAATATCTTCATTTTCAGAACTCCAAACCTTCTTTATCAATTGTAATGAATATTTTCTTTCTTTTTGATTGGCAGCACCACATGCATGCACTACAGAAAATACTCTGTGTGAGTGTATATATTTATATAGATGTACAGTTAATCAACGCAATACCTTTCCTACCAACACTCGGAATGGAGAATTCTTCTTCTGAGAAACTACTGTATTCAAATTGACATGTCTTCTCTCTCTTCTTCTGCCGCTCTGTCCTCTCCTCCTCTGCCTAGTCTGTCTTTACAGAGGCCTCATGGCCCCTCTGCCCTCCAAGGAGGTCTCCTGGGGGATCCTGACAAGCGCATCCTCAATGAGCTGAAATCAGCTCTTCAGCAGCCATGGGCTCTGCTTTTTGTCTTACTTCTCCACCATCTCGTGATCATTGCAACCATGGCTGCCCTCAGCCATTACATCCCCATCTGGTTCTGCTTTGCTTGTGAGTAACAGAGTCCAGCCATTGTTGGCTCATTGATTGCCTGTACCAAGAAATTGTTTTCAGCACTCTCCAGGAAACTCCTGGACTGCTTGTGCCCAGGTCAACTGCCCTTCCAGCAGATTTCAAGGTGGTTAAACTACCCTGTGAGAACCATGATCTGTGACCAGGAGGCTTCCCCCAGCTGCCTACACAAGGTTTCAGCTGCTTCCCTTCCCTCCTCAGGCTGCTGTTAGCAAACACTACCAGAATGTCACCCACACTGGTGTGTCCTCTAGTCCTTAGTACAAGGTCTCAACTGGCTCATCACGTGCTCCAAGGCAAAGCCCTGTGCACTCCAGCCACCCCTTTGCACAGAGCACACCTGCACCTCCTCACCATCCCAGCATGCCTTCCCCAGGAGTTCATTTCCATCCTCCCACATAAGCTGTCCCACCACGTGTGTGTAATACCACGGGGATAGGGGAGAGGAAGGTGCCAGTAAAGGGACATAGCTGGGATGTTGAATGTGGGGCCCAGAAGAGAGGACGACTCAGAAGAGGGGCAGGGGAGAAAATCATAGAAGTGACACATGTGCAGTGTTGATGGTGAGGTCACCTCTTGCACAGGAACCTCATGGGCTGGGTTCTGGTAGAGCCATTCTGAGGACAAGAAGAGAATCACACCACCACTCATCCCACCACCAGAGATGATATACAGGCAGGAGGATGGGGAGAGGCAGGCAAAGGGGACATGGCTGCAGTGTTGATTGTGAGGTCACTTCCACTGCAGCAGCCTGATTGGCCCTCAGCAGATGTGCTGGCCAGCAGGCTTTGGGATGTCACCCAGTGCCTCAGGGAGTCCACCCAGCAGAAACGACTGGCCTGGGGAGGGGAGAGAGTGACACAGGTGACAGGGACCCATCTGGGTGCTGACTACAAGGGCAAATCTGCTGCAGCCACCCACCAGCCTGTGGCCGGCAGGCCATCAGGCACGGCTCATGGCCACCCTGCTCAGGACTAGCCCTCTGCAGCAGACCTGCCACCAAGCAGTGCACAGCTCCTCGCCTATGTCTCCTCTGAGCCCAGCGTGCTGACCCTGCATCCCAGAGACACCATGGACATTATCTGGAGGTTTTCTCTGGCAGCTTGACCTTCCCAAAGTAGCACGTGATGTATTACTACCCAGCAGAGAGTTGGGTTTATTTGTTTGTTTGTTTGTTTGTTTTTATAGTGTGATGCCAAGAAGGAGTCATTCTGCAGGCTCCAATGGACACTTTGATCATGGGTGGGGGAGCTGAACTGTGCAAGGCCTGCTGGGACAGCCCTGCACCACCCTACATGGAACCGACCCTCACTTGCTCTTGTCCACACCTCACTGCCAAGAGGGGACCTTTGTCCAAATCAGCCTCAGATCCACACTTGCGATTTCATCTCAGAGGGGCTTCACTTGCAAAGAAGAGTCCACGAGTGAGCTAATGCCCAGGCTGTGCCTGAGCTGGTCAGGCAAGAGCTTCCGAACCTGCAGGCCTCAACCAGATCAGGGACACAGTGCAAAAGGTGCTCAGCTGAGTTGGACACCTCAACTGTCAGGTCAGAAATGACTGCCTCAGAGAAGAGAGGAGCATGTGGAAAGGTGAGGAACATAATTCTGAGGGGGCTTGCAAGTTATCTGCATAAAATAACTTCAGCTTTGCAAGCTGATTCTCAGCTATGACCCATGAAGTATTTCCTGCTGACTTGCAGGAAAGTTCTTAAGCATCACTACTCACCGTAGTAGGCACATCTGGGAGAAGTGGTTCAAAGGCCAATTATTTTCTGAAGAAATACTTTGCTTTTGGCAATCTCTCTTATTTTGCCCACTTGAAAAGCTAATGACTGTGACACTGCCACTTGAAAGGGCACCTCTAAGTGCTCCACCTTGGCAAGACCATTTCCTTGTTAACTGTGTGGGTGAAAAAAGTCCCACATGATCCAAACTGCTCTCTGAGGCCTCCTGCTGGATGTCAGCCCCTGCATGTCTTGTGTCAGAGTCCAGGGCAGTGCGCAGGGTGCAGCAGGGAGCCCCGAAAAAGCGAGGCCTTCAGCAGGAAGAGCTCAAGACCCTCTCCAGAATTCAGTGGATTGGAGGGGGGTTAATTGGCTGATTAAGTAAGGTCTAATTGGGGGATACTACTGCATTATAAGCAAAGAGTTTCTAGGGTCCTGCCACATGAGAAGAAAAGAGGGTCTGCACCAAGTATGGATACAGGTCGTATCCCCTCTTAGCCTTTGCTAATAGGAGAGGGAGGCAACTGGATGCCTCTAGACTAAAAAATGGTTGTGGTTGGACAGATCCCAGAAGTGTTAACTTCAAGAATCTCCAAGAAGGAACCCTTTCTGAAAGATGACCTCTTCTACTCCAAATACTCTAAGCTGCATATTTCTATGTATTTCACAGTCTATGTGGGATATCTGGCTGCAGATCCTGGCAAGAGCTGAGGAAACACAAGGCCTCAACCTCAGCACACAGAAGGCAGCAGGCTGCCAGCATCCCTGGCTCACACCACCAGGGCAGCCTGGGCCCTGCCAGCCAAGGCACCTCCTCACCTCGCAGTGCTCCCAATCTCTCCATCCTGGCAGCACTCCCCACGCACAGCGCTGCTCTCTCCAGACAGCTCTTCCTGTGTGCAGCTCCAAGACACTGGGGTCATCGTCTGTCCCCACCTCAGCCTACCCCACCACTGTGACGTGCCATGTGAAACCCCCAAAGGCCCCAAAATATACAAAGGCCACCTCTCCAGACCTTCCAGTTGCTTCTAGTCCTCCAAGGCCTTGCAACAGGCATTTCCTCTCAACAGCCACGCACAGCCCTGCTCACGCTCACTTCCCACCTCCAGGAAGCAGACCCACAGTGCTCTCCCAGGGGCTCAGCAGGACAGCTCTTGCCTCTCACTTTTGCAAAAATATGCCCTCAAGGCACTCACCCAACCAGCCTCCCTACTGAGGTCTCCTTTGGGGCTTCCATGGAGATGGACCAATCTCTTTGGCACCACTCTCCCTCTCCCTGCATTTGCTCTGGGGGCTCACAAATGACCACATGGCTGCACACACACACACTGACCAGCATGCACAGGGCCAGGGCACCAGTCCCACACAAGCAGGCTTCCAACAAGGAAAATGGCACAAGGCTTCTGCTGCTCTCAAGCATTTGCATTCCCCTGTCTCACCAAGGGCTGCCATTTCTCTCCCAGGCAAAGCCTTGAGACAAGCCAGAAGGCTTCAGCAGTGTGCAGGACACATGCAGAAGGCAGCAAATGCTCTGCCTCCAGGTTCCCACATGGCATGGCACAGGGAGAGTCCGAGAGCACCAGCAAAGTCATCCACTGAAGGAGCTTGGGGTGTGGCAGAGAAAACTTGTTAGTACTCATTTTTGGCACAAGGAGCTCTCCTCTAAACCAGCACCAGGGGGCAGGCTGCAGGAAGGACCACTGCTCTCTCTTTCCTTAGCAAGCAATTGACCCCCAACGCTCCACTCATTGGCACCTGGATTTTTCAGGGCTTCAGGAGATGATCCCATCAGGGACTCAGGGGGCACGAGTCGGAGAAAAAGAGTGGTCACAATGAAAACCTCTAGGAATCTCCCCTCAGTGTGGCGGCACTCCCTGCGCACATCACTTCTCTCTCCAGACAGCTCTTCCCACATGCAGCACCAAGACACTGGGGCCATCGTCTGTCCCCACCTCAGCCTACCCCCCCACTGTGACATGCCGCACCCCTGTCACACGCCTCATAGAGGGTTGCCAGAAAACATGCAGCTGTGCATCGAGGACACACTGGGGACATGACCAGACAAGGCAGCAGCCAGGAAACCCCCTTCAAGCTTCAAGCTTGAAGTGCTTCAAGCACTCAAGGTGAGCAATGGCTTCAAAAAGCCAGGAGCTTCGTTGGAGGATGGGTGCACTCACCACCACTCCCTTGACTCCAGCTACTCGCAGAAATGCATCTAGAGCTAAGTGGGGCTCCTCACACCCACACAAAGATCAGGCGAAAAAAACGCTCCTTGCCCTTGGCAGCAGTGCCAGCACCTGATGACACCACACCGAGCACAATCAGGCTTGCACAAGGGCTGCTCTCTCATTGCCCTGCTGTGGCACAGACAGGTCACAATACAGCAGGACAGTGGAGGAACTTGCAGAGGCTGCAACGGGAAGGAAGAGAGATCTGGGCTGCGCATCCCTTGCAGGGCACTCTGGCCTTGCCCTGCCTACTCAAAGGGACTCCTTGTCTAGGGAGCTTGTGCACAGGAAGACATCAGCCTCCCTTAGAAGTCATCTCCCAAGAACACACATGCCCGTCTCCAAAGGCCATCTCTCCACAAGGCCTTCACACCTCCAGAGAGCTGCAGCATGCTAACACCCAGCCAGCAATGAGAAACCCCCACAGCCTCCTCTTCCCTCAGCAAACACTGCTGCAGAGGAAAGCTCTCACTAGGAAAAGCAAATGAGATGAAAGCAGGGAAAAAGCATGCCAGGTTTTCATCTCGGAGCAAGGAGAAACACTCCTTTGCCTTTAATCAGCATCCTGGCTGGACATCCTGGCAAGAGCTGAGGAAAGTCAAGTCCTGAATCTCAGCGCACAGAAGGCAGCAGGCTGCCACCATCCCTGCCTCACGCCACCAGGGCAGCCTGGGCCCTACAAGCCAAGGCACCTCCTCACCTCGCAGTGCTCCCCAGCCTGGCAGGGCTCCCCACACACAGCACTGCTCTCTCCAGACACCTCCTCCCATGTGCAGCACCAAGACACTGTGGCCACCCCCGTCCCCACCATAGGCCACCCCCCACTATGACACGCCGCACCCCCACCTTGCGCCTCATAGACGGTTGCCAGCCAACACATGGCTGTGCATCAGGGACACACAGGGCACACGACCAGACATGGGAGCAGCCAGGGCACCCACAAAGGCTCTAAAACACAGGCCAAATCTCCAGAACTTAAATTCATTTCTAGTTCTCCAAGGCCTTGGAACAGGCACTTCCTCTCAACAGCCAGGCACCGCCCTGCTCAGGGTCACTTCCCACCTCAAGGAAGCAGACCCACAGTGCTCTCACAGGGGCTCAGCAGGCCAGCTCTTGCCTCTCGCTTTTGTCTCACATGCCCTCAAGGCACTCACCCAACCAGCCTCCCTACTGAGGGGCCCTTTGGGCCTTCAGTGCAGGAGGCCAAAACCCTTCGGACCACTCGCCCTCTCTCGGGCCTTGCTCAGCGGGCTCACATAGGAGCACATGGAGGCACAAAAATTGAGGGGCAGCTCTAAAAGCGCTTGGGTAGAAAACGATAAGAGTCAAGTGCTTCGAGTACACAGGGTCCACAATGCCTTCCCCAGAAGCTGTGAGACTCATTGAAGGATGGGTGCGTGGAGGATGGGATGCTCCCTTGGCTCCAGCTACTCGCAGCAATGCATCTAGAGCTCCTCACACCCACCCAAAGCTCCGGCAAAAAAACAGTGCTTTGCCCACATCAGCAGTGGTAGCACCTAATGACATCACACCTACCACACTCATGCCTGCACGTGAGCTGCTGTCTCGTTGCCCTGCTGCATGACAGACAGGTCACACTCCAGCAGGATGGTGGAAGAACTTGCAGAGACCTGGGCTGCACATCCTTTGCAGAGCACTCTTGCCTGGGCTTTCCTCCTCAAAGGGACTCCTTCTCTAAGGAGATTGTGCGCAGGAGGGCAGCAGACCCTTTCAGTTCATCTCCCAAGAACATACCTGTCCATCTCCAAACACCACCTCACCACAAGGCCTTCATTCCTCCAAAGAGCTTCCAGCATGCTAACACCCAGCCAGCAATGAGCAACGCCCACAGCCTCCTCCTCCCTCAGCAAACACTGCTGCAGAGGAAAGCTCTCACTAGGAAAAGTAAATGAGATGAAAGGAGGGAAAAAGCAGGCTTGGTTCACATCTCAGAGCAAGCAGAAACACTCCCTGGCCTTTGGTCAGCACCCTGCCTGCACATCCTGGCAAGAGCTGAGGAAACTCAAGGCCTCAGCCTCAGCACACAGAAGGCAGCAGGTTGCCAGCATCCCTGGCTCACGCCACCAGGGCAGCCTGGGCCCTGCCAGCCAAGGCACCTCCTCACCTCGCAGTGCTCCCCAGCTCCCCAGCCTGGCAGGGCTCCCCACGCACAGCACTGCTCTCTCCAGACACCTCCTCCCATGTGCAGCACCAAGACACTGGGGCCACCATCCATCCCCACCACAGGCCACCCTCCACCACTGTGACATGCTGCACCCCCACCCCATGCCTCACAGAGGGTTGCCAGCCAACACGCAGCTGTGCATCGGGGACTCACAGGGGACACAACCAGACATGGCAGCAGCCAGGAAACCCCCAGGGATGCCAAAACATACCAAGGTCACCTCTCCAGACCTTCTGTTTCCTTCTAGTCCTCCAGGGACACACAGGGCACATAACCAGACATGGCAGCAACCAGAAGATGCCAGCATGTTAATGCCCACTCTCATGCCCCCTCCTCTCTCCGCAAACACTGCTGCACAGGAAAGCTCTCTTTAGGAAAAGCAAATGGAAAATCCCTGGCTCACGCCACCAGGGCAGCCTGGGCCCTGCAAGCCAAGGCACCTCCTCACCTCGCAGCGCTCCCCAGCTCCCCAGCCTGGCAGGGCTCCCCACGCACAGCACTGCTCTCTCCAGACACCTCCTCCCATGTGCAGCACCAAGACACTGGGGCCACCATCCATCCCCACCGCAGGCCACCCTCCACCACTGTGACATGCTGCACCCCCACCCCACGCCTCACAGAGGGTTGCCAGCCAACACGCGCCAGTGTCTCAGGGACACACAAGGCACAGCACCACACATGGCAGCAGACAGGGCAACCCCAAGGGCCTCAAATCACACAAAGATCAACTCTACAGCCCTTCCAGGTGCTTCTAGCCCTCCAAGACCTTGCAACAGGCATTTCATCTCAACAGCCAGGCACAGCCAGGGTCCTCTTCAGTTCCCACATTGAGGAATCAGAGCACAGAGATGCCATTCAGACCTTGAAGATAAATGTCACAGCCCCTGGGGTTTGGATGGGGCAGAATTTCTACAGCACATGGACACTGGACATCAGAGATTAATAACACCACTGCTCACACCGGTGCTAGATTCATTTAGCAGCCTAAAAATTCAAGCTGGACTCCCCGGGCACCCGTAGAAGGTTGTAAGAAGTGCAAAGTCAAACTCCCTGTCTATGTTTACCAGAGAACATCATCTTCATTTGAAATGGAGCACTACGAACTCATGATGACAGAGTGGAATAAAATATGTGCCAGATGATGTGGAACATTATCATCTACTTCTGCTTGATTTATTAGCTGCATTTCTGTATTGCTGTAGAGCTCTGCAGGCGTCAATCCCTCCTCTGGGCCCAATCAGCAAACCCAGAAGTGACCTCACCACCAACATCCAAGCCATGCGCCTTCTCCTGCCCTATCAGCTGCTCAGGTATAGCGACCTCACAAGCACCTACCCCCAGCATGTGCCTGCTGCTGGCCAATGGGCTTCAGAGCCAGAACTTTCCTCAAGGTAACTTCCCCAGCCATTTGCTACTGCTGGCCTATCAGGTACTTTGACAAAAGAGACCTCCCAATCAATGTCCATGCCTATCTGCCTGCTGCTGGCCTATCAGGGACTCAGAAGGAGATGACCTCCCAGTCACCACCACAGCCATGTGTCTGTCACTGGCCTACAAGCCTTTGAGACAGCAGTTACCTCACTATAGCTTCCCCAGCCATGAGCCAAATGCTGACCTATCAACTGCTCAGGCAGAAGTGATCTCCAAAGCACATGTCCCAGCCGGGGACCTGCTGCTTCCCCATCAACTGCTCAGCTGGAAGTGACCTCACAAGCACCTTTCCAGACACAGGTCTCTTGCTGTGCAATCAGTTCATCACTCAGAAATGACCTCACCATCAACATCCAAGCCTTGTTCCTGCTGCTGGCCTATCAGGTCCTCGGACAGAAGTGACCTCATCCTCACCAGCCGAGCCACGTGCCTCCTGCTGGCCTGTCAGCTGCTGACACAGAACTGATTTGACCCTGGGGATTTCCTGGCACAGCTCTCGCACACAGCCATGACCTCTCTGCCCACACCCCGGCCACGCGGCTGTTGCCGCCTGCAGCTGCCCCTGCCCTGCCCCAAGGCTGAGCCAGCTCCTGAGTGGCCTCCCTGCCTCATCCCAGGGCCTCACAGCCATCAGTGCAGCCCCACCCTCCTGCCCTGGCCGGCCAATAGGAGGGCAGCACTGGGGCGATGCCATGGCAACGCTGGGGCCCTGTGTGACCCCGCAGGCAGCCCCCTCCCCTCCCCCACGGTGGGTCACCATGTTGTGGGTGGCAGCACAGGGCATCATGGGGCGTCACAGGGCCTGGGGGCAGTGCAGTCCCGTGTGGCCAGGCAGTGTGGGGCCCCGGGGCCCGGCTGCTGCCCCGCTGGGGCTGGGCTCTGCTGCAGGGACTTGTGGGGTGGTGATGGCACCCCCACCTGTTTCCAAGCTGCTCTCCCAAACAGACTGTCTTTTGGGTGCAGAGGTCTGACCTCAGTTTGCAGGAGGACAGGGGCTGTGGCCATCTGAGGACAACATCTCTGAGCCCAAACCATGCTCTGCCAAGTTGGAAGCGTAAAAGGATCCACAGGGAAGGAGCAGAGGTTCTCCCAAACAAGTAGATGCCTTGGGGTTATTACAAGGTGAAGGATCCATTTCCAACATGGGCATTTCCAGCAGTCTCTTGAGAGCCCCACAGGAGCTGCAGGACACCCCAGCCCCCAGGACACAGGCCCCCTTTCCTGCCAGAGACAGATCCCAAAGGAGGACCCACTCCCAGGGGAACCTGGACCTGGATTTCCCCCTGCCATGAGGGGATGGAGCTGGCCCCAGAGGAGCCTTGGTGCTCAGGGCAGCCCCAGCCACAGGACCCAGGATTCCTGGCTGCCACATTGTCCCCTGAACCAGGTGGGACCCTCAGGTAGGGCTTTTGTGGCAGCCCCCAGCCCTGTCCAGTCACCCCCACAGCAAAGAACCCACAGCTGTTTTTGGATTTAACACTTTGTACGACACCTCGGGAAGGAGCTCCCAAAGCCCTTACCCTTGGTGGAGAGCCACAGGAGCGTTAGGAACAAGGAACTGTGGTGCAGGCTGATGGTCTTGGTCCAGCAGCCCTCCATCTCGCTTGCCCCCTTGCTCTCGGCTCACCTGTCCAGGCAGGGAGGAAGGATGCTCTTCCTGTCTCGTCACCCAAAACTCCTCTCCAATGCGTATCTGCTCCTCTGCCTGTCAGCAAGGGGCCCCAACGTGGCCCCGCTGCCTCCTGTCCCCACTCCATGCCATAGAGCAGTTCTGAAAGGCAGCAGTGGGGAGCACGTAAGCAGTGCCCAGCAGTGCCCAGGCCTCGCAGGGAAGTGAGGACTCTGCCATGGCACCAGGGAGACCTCCCTGTGATGCAGCACATCCCACTGTGACCTCAGCTGGTGTCATCTGGGGGCTCAGTAGGTCACCGCCATGGAGATGGCACAGACCAGGAGAGAGCAGAGAGATTTCCCCTCATGTCCTGGAAAGTGGCCACCTCCCTTCAGTTCCCAGTTACGTTCCAAAATTGCTGATAAATCCTTCTGGAACGTCTCCAGACAGTGCCAAAGGCTGTGAAATATCTCAAATGGGGCACTGGAGAGGTCACTTCTGCACCCCTGCACCAACAGGTCTCTGCACTGGGCACAACTGTGTAGTAACCTGGAGTCTGGGAGTTGGTTTGGGGTTTGAGACTTTTCAAAGACAGAATCAAAGTCATGTGGGATAAAACAGCACAAAGTATGGCCATATGCTGAGATGCTTTGATGAGCCTCAAAACTGGTTTCTCCTGTGGGTTGCTCTTTTTGTAGAAGTAGGATGTAGGACAGCATGGAACAGGATGCAGCCTTCCTCCTTGAGGCACCAAAGCAGGGTCTTTGCTTTTAGAAGTCCTCAGCAAGGTTTCTTGGTCTGGAGTGCTTAAGATAGAGATGATGCACCAGAAAAGAGCAAACGTGCCCTCAACAAACATCATCCAGAGAGCTTTATCTGGGACACTGCTCCCTGCCATGCTCCAAAGCCATGGGCAAGGCCAGGTAGCAAATTTGGGAGTGTTTTCCTATTCCCCATGAATTTTGCCCAACTCTCCTTTGGGCTGAGCCCTGGCCTCCAAGAAGAGTACTACCCATTCACCACTGCCCTCTCAGCCCCTGGTCATCCAAGCAGCTTTTTACCCTTCCGCTTCTCTACTCTTCTAGACTGTAACGTTTAAACGTGCATGCAAGAATATTGTGGGAGACAGTGTCAAATACATTGCTAAAGTCTAGGGAAAGGACATTTACCACACATCTGAGCTGCCCCTTCACACGAAAGACATCCTCCCTCCTCAGCTTCTCTGACAGTCTCTCCTGAAGACATTGTACCCTACAAGAATCGCCCTCCAATCATGTGAGTGATCCCCCCACATCTCAGTCATTCCAATGATGTTTCACACCTGTGAAAGCTTGTACATCTCCATCTGCTCCTGCCTCTCCCCCAGGCTGCATACATTTGCATATATTTGGGCTGCAGAGCATCAACTGTGGCACAGAGAGCAGACTGGTTCTGGTGCAACCTGTTACCAAGAGCCAAAGACACTGTGTGTGCAATGGCCCCACTTCAGAGCAGAGCCATGGTGGCCTACGCAGCAGGTGGCAATATAGTAGTGAAAGGAGGTTCCCACTGAGATAGCAAAGCCTGCAGTGCCCAAGGCCAGCGAGAAACAGAGCTGGGCTGTTCAGGAATGGCAGGAAAGGGCTTGTAGCAGCTTGGGGCCTATGACAGAGGTGAAGTGATCTCCAGGCAGGACAAGGTGCCCCTGAAGAAGTCCATGGGCCTGGGCAGCCTGTGATCGAGCCACCCTGAGGTTATCATTAGCCCAGTCCTGGTCCGTATCATCCTGGTGTTAGAAGAGGTTCCAGCAGAGAGGAGCAAGAAGGCTCTGAGAGTGCAGAGACTTGAGCAGAGACCTTGGTGTGATGTGCCTCCCACTTATGCAGCATACTTGAATGCAGTTGGGATGGACTTTGCCTAAAGGCAGTGGTGGGATCCAGTTGTCTGGGCACAGGTAGGAAAGCCTGAGATAACCTGGGTTGTCTGCCCAGCAACCACTCCAAAGGGGCATGGTTTTCCCATAGGTCCCATCCATGTGGTTGTGCTAGAAACCCCCAGGCATCTGACATGGTCCTGCCAGCCAATTTCTATGTCATTACATCAAGCGTGTGCACTGATTTACATTAGCAGTTTGCACTGTAGGCATCTCCATGTGTCTCAGCATCATAGTGAGGGGTGCTCTAACAGTAGTGGGCATCTAGTGTCATTTGAGGTGGGCAAGGAAATTCTCCAGCTGGCCCCCACCTCAGGCTCTAGAAGGATGTGGGTCTCCCAGTTGCTCCGTCAGAGCAAGCAGACACTGGCACATGCCTGGGACCACCTCTGTCTCTTCCAATGTCACCAGGTGTTTCTGTGTGGGGAACTGACTCCCACCCTCCATCTCCAGGGATTATAACTGGAGCTTAGAGAAGGAGCTCCCATGCAGACATCTATGTTATGCTCACTTCAGCTTGGGAAGGGGAATCCCACCTACTTTGTATTTGTGCAGTTCACAGGAGTTTGCTGAATCCCCCTCCAGCCCAGGGCCTTCCAAAACAGAATGAGATGCCCTGATTGATTCATCTGAGTCAGCACCTGAATCATGTGTCAATGAGCTCCCTTCTTGCTTCTTTCTACATGTCCTGCCTAGTTAAGAGATGGGAATAGGGGCTTCCAGAGTGGGACATTTCCACCTCTTGCAGATAACCATGCTCTGACGAAACAATCTATAATGCTGGAATCAGTCTTCCTGCAGTGCTTAGAGAGGGCCCATTGGTGATTATTTTAGTTTATTGGAGTGAACATTTCCCAGGAGGAGGGAGCACAAGGGACAGAGAAATTCATGAGCTCAGCTGGGCCTCTGATCCTGAGTGGGGCCAGTCTCTGGGGATGGAGGAAGCTCATGGCAAGCAGGCAGCACTGCCCAGAGACAGCTGTGTGCAGGAGCAGCTCCTCTGCAAAGAGCAGTGGGGCTCCGGGCACTGCCTGCTGCTGCTGACATGAGAGGAGAGAAGGCAGAGAGAAGTGCAAGGCAGTGTGGAGTGGGAGGAGAGAGGAGAGCTCCTTGTGGGAGAAATCTTCGCAGCCCTTGACACAGTAAGTCTCTGGCTGCAGGGCAATGCTACTGATGTTCCTGGAGGGGTCTTCCGAACCCATCCCGCCCTATAACTGATAGGCTTTTTAAGGAACCCTCTCCTGGCTCCTCCAGTGCATAGGCAGAGGAGGAGATGCTTCAGAGCAGGGATTCCCTGCCAGACTGTCATAGGGACAGGGCGTGCAGCTCCCTTCTGCCAGGGGTGCCTGCAGGGTGTGAAGCCATGGAGCACACACAGGTCTGCGCAGGGCTGTGATTCAGAGCAGTGTCTGTGCACCCCAGGGTGCTGTGTGCCTGGGACAGTGACTGTGCTGCCAGCGATGGTCAGCCCTCAGCCTGCCTGGGGAGCTCCCCACATCACTATGGGGAGAAACTCTGTGAGAGAGGAGTGACCCCCCGGCAGGGCAGGTTCATTCTCCTGCTGAGAGGGTGCTGCGTGCCTGGGACAGTGACTGTGCTGCCAGCGATGGTCAGCCCTCAGCCTGCCTGGGGAGCTCCCCACATCACTACGGGGAGAAACTCTGTGAGAGAGGAGTGACCCCCGGCAGGGCAGGTTCATTCTCCTGCTGAGAGGGTGCTGCATGGGTCAGGGCTGCTCACAGCTCTAGCTGAAGCACAGGATATGTGCAAGGGTATTTTTCAGGAGGAGATCAAGAGAAGGGCTTCTTGAAAGGGAAGGAGCTTTCCTTCAGGTGTCTGCACTTTCAGGTTCCTACATTTGGCAGGGAGAATGAATGAACAAGCTTTCTATTTTGTGAAGGAAGTGGGACTCCTAAACCTTCACTTTCAGACATCAATAGGTCAGTGAGAAACCTCAGAAAGTTGCTTCATCCCCACCTTAGTCTAAAGACAGCATCAACATCACCATCACGTTGTGGCCTCATTGGAGTTTTGTGACCTGCTCCTTAGGATGTGCATGCACAGAGATGCCCCTAGACAGTGCCCTGATCTAGGAGGTTTCTGCAGGGCAGAAGTGAGCACACAACGTGTGGGATGGTGTCCGTGAGCACTGACTGGGAGAAGATGTTGGGACACAGAAAGAGCTGCCAGCAGGGACAGCTCCAAGCAGCAGGGATGGGCAGGGAATGAGAGGGAACTCCAGGGCATGAGCTGCCTCCTCTGCAGCCAGACCTCCAGCAGAGGAGAGGGTCATCTCTCCTGCTCTGGGCCCTTTTCATGCTGCCTGACAGAGGGGCTGAGATTGACTGCCCTGCGATGTCACTGTCTGCGAGGTGGCATGCCCAGCTGGGTAAGGGGAAGGCTTTCCAGAATGCCTCTCTGTCTCTCTTCTTGCCTCGCTTAGCAGCAGGATCATGGTGCTGCTCCTTGTTTCCCCTCCTGGCCATGCTGCTCCTGTTCTTCTCAGGCTTTCTGGCATTGGAGCCTTTTCAGCTGCAGTTCAGACACTGATGCTGCAAGCTGTGCAGCAGAGGGGTCTGCATGGGAATGAGGTTGCCCCAGCCCCCTTCTAACCTGTGGAGCTCCAGGAAATGCAGTCAGTGGGGCTGGGAAATGAACTGACTCTCCCTTAAGGAGAACCCATCTCCAGTCCTAAGAGTCCTTTGACCGTTTCCCTGTCGTGTCCTAGCAGACTGCGTGCTGCCCTCTAGAAAGGCACTGCTGTCTCATAGCACCTCTGTGATATCTGAGAGACCCATGAGGAAGGTGCAGAGGTGCTGAGAGTATGGAGATGGTGGTGGGAGGCTGTATGTGGGCATCCAAAAGGAGCCCTGTGTGTCCTTGTCTAGAAGGGGAGTGTGAAGAGCTCCCTCAGGTGCCCGGAGAAAGGGTGAGAAGTTTGGAGATGTGCACTTTGAAACTGGACTCGTCTGCTGTCAGTAGGGGCTCATTTCTTTAAGGGCAACATATGAGTGTGATCATCCTCCAGCTCAAAGAGGTGGAAGCACAGGAGAGCTGGGAACAAGACTGATACACTAGCTGTCCTCACTCTGCAACAAGGTACAGTGAATCCATTTTTCTCAGGATTCAGTGGAAATGCCAAGGATTTCTACCTTGGAGGAACACTCCCCAGGGGTCACAAGACCATCTGAAAGAAAATAAAAAATCCCTGAAACTCTGTTCCTCAAACCTCATTCTTTACAATTCTGAGAGGAGATGCTGAAAAGCCCTTCTGCACGATGAGTGGATTTCACCTGACGGAACCTGTGACTATGAGAGCAGGTCACCCCCATTCCCCTGTGCCCACAGCTTTACTGCAGGATTGACTCCTGCAGAGCCCATGGGCAGAGTTCCCTGCTCCTCACAAGCACACTCAGCCAGTGCAAAGCAGAGCTCAGACAAGGGACCTGGGCAAAGACCCTTTCAGTAAAGAGAGAGGCAATGTGGGGGGTTGTATGAGAACTGCAACATTCGGAGCATTTTTGCTTGAAAAGTCTCTCCTATCTTCTCAATGTCTCTTCTCCTTTGGACAGTCCCCCATGCTCGGAGATAGCAAAATGTCCAACGGCAGCTCCCCCAAAGAGTTCCTCCTCCTGGCATTTGCGGACACGCGGGAGCTGCAGCTCTTGCACTTCTCGCTCTTCCTGGGCACCTACCTGGCTGCCCTCCTGGGCAATGGCCTCATCATCATAGCTGTAGCCTGCGACCACCACCTCCACACCCCCATGTACTTTTTCCTCCTCAATCTTTCTGTTCTGGACCTTGGCACTGTCTCCACCACTGTCCCCAAATCCATGGACAATTCCCTGTGGGACACAAGGGCCATTTCCTACTCAGGATGTGCTGCCCAGGTCGTTCTGTTTGACTTCTTGTTAGCAGGAGAGTATGTTCTTCTCACTGTTATGGCCTATGACCGCTTTGTTGCCATCTGCAGACCCCTGCACTACGGGACCCTCATGGGCAGCAGAGCTTGTGTGAGACTGGCAGCTGCTGCCTGGGCCAGTGGTTTTCTCTATTCTGCGCTGCACACTGCTAACACATTTTCAATACCACTCTGCCAAGGCAACACAGTGGACCAGTTCTTCTGTGAAGTTCCCCAGATCCTCAAGCTCTCCTGCTCAGACTCCTACCTCAGGGAAGCTGGGCTTCTTGCGTTTAGTGCCTGTTTAGCCTTTGGGTGTTTCATTTTCATTGTGCTGTCCTACGTGCAGATCTTCACTGCTGTGCTGAGGATCCCCTCTGAGCAGGGACGACACAAAGCCTTTTCCATGTGCCTCCCTCACCTGGCTGTGGTCTCCCTGTTTGTGAGCACTAACATGTTTGCCCACCTGAAGCCTCCTTCCATCTCCTCCCCAGCTCTGGATCTGGTGGTGGCTGTTCTGTATGCGGTGGTGCCTCCAACTCTGAACCCTCTCATCTACAGCATGAGGAACAAGGAGCTCCAGGATGCAGTGAAAAAACTCATTCAGTGTGTACAATGTCAGCATCAATAACTGTCCATTCTGCATCCACTCCTTAGGGTGTGTGGCATCAAGGCTGTGTGTTTTGCATTTCTTTCTTTCTTGTTTTTCTCTCTTTTCTTAAAAAAAAAAAAAAAAAAAAAGGTTCTTTTATGTCTACTCAGGCATCCCTTTTTTGAATCTGACCCAGAGACCATGTTGAAGCAGGAAGCCAGGCTTCCCCCTTCATCAGCAGAGATGGGGAACCTGAGAACCCACTACTCTGAGCTCCTTCGGATGCCCCCAGTGCAATGTGGAGAGTTTCCTTTTGCAGGGTCTCTTGCGGCACTAACACTGAGGGAGTTCAGGAGCACAGGGTCAGGCTCCGATGAGTACAGGCGGGGTGAGACCATGGGTCCCGTGTCCATTAGAAGAGCTCAGCTCCCCTGGACACAGTCAGGGTGTGATCTCACACCCCTCTCCTGTGAGGGTGGCAGCCAAGTGTCACCACAGGCTGGTTCCTTCCCTTTCCAGCACTCCAACACTACAAGTGGAGGAGGAGTGGAGGGGAGGGGAGTCAGGCAGCAGCTTGTGGCGACAAACCCTGTGCTTGATCCCCCCCACTGCCACAGCAAGCATTTTCTCACTGCAGCCTTCCCGTGGGGGCTGCAGCTTTCCTGGAGACGCATCCCCACACAGCAGTAGGACTTTCTCTTTTTAGAGTTGTTCCTCCTGTTCATTTCCATGCTGTCTTTCTGTGCTCTATTCTGTGGATATGGCCCAGGAGTTCTCATAACCTGGTGGTGGTAGGGTTGTGTTTCTATGTTCATGTGTCCTGAGAACTCAGACAAGACCAGGAAAAGGGCACCCTTATGCCACACCTGGCCTCCAGAATAACATTTCCGTAATAAAAGAAGATGTCCCCTGTGAGGTGCCTGAAGTCTGACCTTTCTTCAGAAGATGGAGTCAAAAATATGCCCAAGGAAATTGTACCCTAAAAGGGCCTGCTCTTCTGCTTGTGAACTCCATGGGATCTGCGGGACAATCTCAGAGTCCCTGTGTGATTTGTTAGGGACCAAGGGCTCCACTCAGATACCATTTCTCTGTGGCCAGTGTCAGTGGAGACAGTGAATGGTGTCTGAATTGCCTGCCCTGGGCTGTCCCCCAGGTGACAGTGCTGATGAGAGATGCCCATCCTTCTGGAGGGGAATCAGAGCCCCCAGGAAAGCTCAGGGGATCTCCAGGGACAGTGTGTGCCTGGTGTGGGCAGTGAGTGGAGCCTCACAAAGTGAGCGACGGTCCATGGTGAAGTAAGCAGAAGGTATAGCACTAAATCCAGGTACACATGGGGAAAGGAGGACTCTGCAATCCCCAGAGAGGCAGTGGGGACCCAGGAGACCCAGGGAAGGGGCACTGGAGAGTGATTCCTGCACCCTCAGTGAAACACCACAGGCTGGAGCTAGTGCACACCCAAACACATCTCCTGCCATTGCAAATGCCCTGGGGTCACTCTGGGCACTGTCATGAGCACAGAGATGTGTCAGCAGTATCAGCGGTGTTGATTCCTGTCCGTCTGGGTCCACATGGCCAGAGCTGAGTCAGGAGTCACCCCATGGCCTCATGACCACACAACCTAATCGGTCTGCAGAGTACCACCAACAGCCCAGGGCCCCGTGGGGAGCACAGGGCAGGGGTGCAGGAACAGCCAGGCCAGCACGGACACACTGACCTGGGGAAAGGCTCTCTGGGGAGCAGGGATGTCCCAGGAGAGAAGCAGGGCAGCGTTCAGAAATAGGAAATGAGAACGAGAAGCAGCTTTCTCTGCTCACCAGCTCAGGGCAGACAAGTCTGTCCTTGAGGCAACAGGAGCTGCTGGAGGGGCTGCAGGACCAGGGCTCTCGTGCTGTGCTGTGCTGTGCAGCGGCGTGGGCATGGAGGGGCTGCAGGCAGACAGGGAGGGGGATGTGCTGGGCACAAGAGGACGGCAGACAGAGAGTGACCGGCCTCATTGAGGGGTCTCTCGCCCCTGCTGGGGGCCTTGGGCCATGCCTGAGATGCACTGTGGACATGGCTGTGCCTGGCCCTGCACCTCTCGGGTCCTGACCCGTTCCTGTCCCCATCCTGCTGACCTGACGCCCCATCTCTACCTCGGACCTGCCTCCAACTACAGCCAAGAAAGCCTTGGCAAGGGAAGCTGGCATCCAAGGAGATCCCAAAGAAGGCTGTAAATGCAGAAGGTGGCCCTATATCCATAGCAGCAACTCTTGCCTGACAGGCAATTTAAAGGTGTCAGGAGAGCTTCAGCTTTGGACCCTCTACCCAGGGAACACTGCAAGCAGAGTCTTAGCTGCATGAAGAAGCGAAAGCGGTCACTTGTTGTCTGATTTGATGATGCCCGGTTATGACAACAGGTCTTTCTGTGTCACAGCTCGACTGTTTATGAGCCATTTGTGACTGGGTTCCTGCTAGAAAGAGGATGTTGTCAGGAGCAGCAAGAGTGGGGCTGCTCCATGCGGGAAGCAGAGGCGGGAGCTGAGGGTGCCGGAAGGCAGGCAGGGCAGGGACCCACCGACGAGACGTGCCATCCCACAGTGCCCGGACAAGAAGAGCAGAGCAGATTTGGGGATGGGAACTGGGGTCAGGCACAGTTCAGCGATGGCCAGATGGGACTGGAGGGCTCCATCCAGCCCTGGTTTGTGTGGGAGCTTGGACTGGAGACCTCCAGAGGTCACTTCCACCAAAACTCCTCTGTGATTCCATGAATTCTTGATCCTCAACCTCTGCTCCAGCATGGCTGGCATGGGGATGAGAGCACCTAAGGCAGAGCAGAATGAGCCCAGCTGGGAGAGCATCAGGGGGAAGATCCAAAGGTTCTTGGCTCAGCCCTGGCCTTTGGAAAACTCCCTCGTGCACCCTGAGAGGCTCCATCTGCCTCTTCCACCCTGCCCTGTGCTCCCTTCCTGTCGGCCAAAGCAGAGTCCAGTATCGCCTGGGGACTCTCTTCCCCAAGGGGAGCAGAGAGAGGGCCTTCACCAGCCCCACACTGCCTTTTCCACCCCTGGCCTTTGCAATTGTGTGTGCCTGGGTCTGCCCACTTACCTTCACCACAGTCACAGCTGCACAGGAAGCCCATGAAGATCCTGGAGCACCTACCTGGCATGCACCCTGCACCTCGAGCCTGGCCAGCCACAAAGGCCTCACCTGTCCAGTGCCCCAGCCATGCAGCCAAGGGCAGGGGTCTTTGCCCCAATTTCCCTGGCCTTCCTGTGCTCTGGGCACCATTCGTGCACGGTTACTGCCTGCTGGCATTTTTCCTCTCCTGGGTCCTTTCCAGCCCAGCCCAGACCCTCCCTGGCTCTCCCCACCTCTCCTGCCCTCTTCCCAACCCACCCAACAGAGCAGCCCTGGCTGGGGGTGGCCCCTCAGCAGTGTCTTCCATAGGGGGTTGCAGAACTCTGGGCACTCAGACCACAGCCCCAGACCCTCCGCAGGACAGCACTGGAGTCCTGGCCCCAGGGTCCTCAGGCAGATCCTGCTGCCCCAGTGACAGAGACACCTGCCCCAAGCTGGTGCTGGTTTCTCTTTGTATTCCTCCCCTATACACACATGCACACCTACTCTTCTCTTGCATGTCCTTGCTCCCTGGAGAACCTTTCCTCAGGTCAGTGTGTCCATGTGGGCCTGGCCAGCTATTCCCACTCCCCTCCCCTGTGCTCCCCGCAGGGCTCTGGGCTGGTAGTGCTTCTCTGCAGCGTGAGCAGGCTGTGGGACCATGGAGTGATTCCGCACTGGCCATGCTGGTTGACGCTGGAAGCAGAGTCAGCCAGAGGGGGATTTCTGTTGCTGAGCCCCTTTCCATTCTCCCCTACCTGTTGGGTGTATGGCCAAGGAAGGTGCTTGGATGGACAATGGAGCATCACGAATGGCATGACAGGCATTTGGGTGCTGCACTAGATCCAGCCTGTGGTGTTTAAAGACAATGTCATGAATCACTCTCCAGTTTGACCTCCCCTGGCCTGCTGGGTCCTAACAGCCTCTCCTGGCACTGCCGAGCCCTCATTAGCCTGTGGATTCCTCAGGTTAGCCCTTTTCCTTTTGGGGACTCCACCTTGAGTGGTCTCTCATCTTGTGAGGTCCCACTCAGGTTCACAAGCTATCCTGGGACATCCCCTGAGCTCTCATGGCAGTCCAGTTTCCTCTCAGTCCTGTTGCATCTGGGAGGCAGTCCCAATCAGACAAGTCAGAGACCTTGGCTTTCTGCTTGGGCACTTGCCACCAAGAAGCAAGCTCTCCGTCTGGGTCCTGGTCCCTAACAGATCCCACTGGGACTCTGAGCTCATACCCCCAAATCTGTGGGGAACCCCAGAAAAGCAAGAGGCCCTTGTAGGGTGCAATTCCTTGGACATATTCTTGACACCAGCTTTGGAAGAGGAGTCCAGCCTCCCGGCATTGCACTGAGGAGAGCACCTTTCAGTACAGTGGTGCTCACAGGGAGGTCAGCTCTGATGCAGCTGGTTCGCATTGCCTGGTCCTGCCCATAGTCACAGCAATATGACTGTAGACACAGCAGTGCTGTCACCAAAGTACAAGAGACCTAAGGGCCGACACAAATACAAAGGCACAACAGGACAGCGCAGGAGTGAAAAGAGAACAGCTCTGAATAGACCAAGCCCTGCTGCGGTCAACAGATGTGGCTCAAGGAAACCAGCAGCCCCGACTTGAAGGTTGCAGAGGGGAACTGCCTGCCGAGGTGGTGAGGGACAGCCCTGAGGGCCACAGGGGCTGCTCCTCCATGCCCTGCCTGGACTCTTCACCCCTCAACCACTTCTGCATGCCTGGCACTGCTCTCTGCATTCAAGAGAAGTTAACAGGGGTGTGAGCTGATTTTCTGCTTGTTCCTTTCTTCTGTCGGATTATGCAGTGAACCACATTTCCCATGAACATGAGATACTTGGGTCAGAAAAAAACAGGCACATGCTTAAGAAGAAGTAGGATAAATAATTGATAAACATTTGGGAACAAATCTATCACAGGTATAACAAATAATAAAAAAGGAAGAAACATATGAACAAAAGATAAACTTGGCTTTTCCTGAGATAGCTTGAAAGTCATAGAGGGAGATGCTGAAATATTGTGTATTCAAATAGTTTCCTCAGTGCATCTTTGAGCTCCTTGTTCCTCATGCTGTAGATGAGGGGGTTCACTGCTGGAGGCACCACAGAGTACAGAACAGCCAGCACCAGATCCAGAGCTGGGAAGGAGATGCAGGGGGGCTTCAGGTGGGCAAAAAATGAGGTACTGATGTACAGGGAGACCACGGCCAGGTGAGGCAGGCACATGGAAAAGGCTTTGTGCCTGCCCTGCTCAGAGGGGATCCTCAGCACAGCAGCGAAGATCCGCACGTAGGACAGCACAATGAAAATGAAACACCCAAAGACTATACAGGCACTAACCATGATAAGCCCAACTTCCCTGAGGTAGGCGTCTGAGCAGGAGAGCTTGAGGATCTGGGGAATCTCACAGAAGAACTGGTCCACTGTATTGCCTTGGCAGAGTGGTATTGAAAATGTGTTCCCAGTGTGCAGGAGAGCATGGAGAAAACCACTGCTCCAGGCAGCTGCTGCCATTCTGACACAAGATCTGGGGTCTATGATGGTTCCGTAGTGCAGGGGCTTGCAGATGGCAACATAGCGGTCATAGGCCATGACGGTGAGAAGAGAACACTCTGCTGAAGATAAGAAAAAGAGGGAAAAAAGCTGGGTAACACACCCTGAGTAGGAAATGGCCCTTGTGTCCCACAGGGAATTGGCCATGGATTTGGGGACAGTGGTGGAGATGGAGCCAAGGTCAAGGAGGGAGAGGTTGAGGAGGAAGAAGTACATGGGGGTGTGGAGGCGGTGGTTGCAGGCTACAGCAGTGATGATGAGGCCGTTGCCCAGGAGGGCAGCCAGGTAGATGCCCAGGAAGAGCGAGAAGTGCAAGAGCTGCAGCTCCCTTGTGTCTGCAAATGCCAGGAGGAGGAACTCGTTGAGGGAACTGCTGTTAGGCATTTGCTGCCTCTGGGCACAGGGGGACTGTCCAAGGAGAAAAAGACAGGGGCAAGTTAGGACAGGCTTCTCTGAGAAAAAACTTTCCATTTTTCAAAGAAATCCCTCCCAAATACAAATGCATTTCCTTTCTCCTTCTCAGGAGGACCTTTGTTCAGCTCCCCAGCTTCAGCTCCAGCTGAGTGTGCTGTGCAGAGCAGGGGCCTGTCCTGCTTTAAACCAGTGGGTACATGGGAACTGGTTTGTAACATCTACATCTCTGATGTCAGAGGACATCCACCTTTAATGGAAAAGGTCTGCTAATATTATTGCACATAATTCTAAATAGTGCGGCCTCCAGCAGAGAGATTTAGCAAATTTTTCTGGGAGATTTTTAAGTTCTGTCATGACATGTGGTGAGTGCTTTGCTGCAAGAATGAATCTTATAAAGGCCAGAGAGGCAAATGGGTTCTCAGTGGCTTAGTGCAGAATCAGGAGTGCTGCTGGGTCCATCCATCTTGTTCCCAGCTGCCCTGTGCTCGCACTTGTGTTACCCAGAGGATGATTTCACACACAAGTTACTCTAAAACAAGACACTGGACTCTGATGAGATCACGGGAGGCTGGTTTCAAAGTACAGATCTAACTCTGCTCTATTTCTCAGCCTGAGGTGGAGATGTGATGGAGAGAACAGGACTTTGCTCCTGACACAGATGATCAGAACAAGGACCCTGTGAGGTGAGCGCCGACAGCCAAGGAAATTCTCAACACTCCCATTCTAGCCGAGGAAATGCCGGGTTCACTTCAGCTGCGCACATACAAGACCACTCAGGAGAATTTTGTGGCATTAGCCTCTCCTGAGCTTCTTGAAATGGCTCTCCAGTGCTGCTAAGATCCTATGGGAGAGCTGTGCCCTCCTGGAAGGCAGCTCGCAAACCCAGCAGGACACCTGAAGGACACAGTCAAGTGTCCTGAAATGGGGTCTCCTAAAGGGAGAGTCAACTCCTTCTCCAGCCCCTCCGGCTGCATTGCTCAGCACCCTGGCGTTCGAACAGGGCTTGGGCACCTAACCTCTCTGCAGACACCTCCACAGCAAGACCTCAGGGTGGGTGTCTGAATATGTAGCTGAACTCCCAGCTGAGAGCAAATACAAGAACAGTAAGGAGAGGTAGAGAAACAGGGAGAAACGCTGTGACCCTGCCTCCAAGGGAGGAGAGAAAGGGACAGAGGGGCACCTTCCCTAGATTGCACCTCCTAGACAGTGTGTCCTCCCAGGGCGGTCATTCTTAGCTCCTTTGCCTTGCAGGGGGAAATGGGCATGTGGCAGGAGAGAGGAGAAAAGGGTGGCTTGCTCAGAGGAAGACATCTCCAAGGAAGGACCACAGGAGAGTTGCCTGAATCCAGCCTACCACGGTGTTTGTGTGGGCACTTTCCAGCATTCCCTGAGCATCTCTTGGCTGCCTGGAGCTGTCCCCGCTGGGAGCTCTTTCTCCGTCCCCACGTCTCTCCCCTGTCAGTGCTCACAGAACACATCCCACCCACTGGGCATTTGGCTCTGCCCTACGGAAAACTTCCGTCAAAAGGGCACTGCCCAGAGGCATCTCTGTGTTTGCAGGACCTAAGGAGCAGGTGAGACTATGCATGATGAGAATGATGAGAGCTGCAAAGGTGCTATTGCTGCTGCCTGCAGGTAAAAAGATGGTTGAAGGAGCCTTCTGGGATCAGACCTATTGATCCCTCACAGTAACACTGCAGAAGTCTTCTTCAGTCACCTAAACCTAAACCATCCTTTTTGATTTGTGCCCTGTCAAAGATATAAAACAAAATCAGAGCCTCAGGAGAGTGCGTTCCCTTTCAGGTAAGCCTACCATGAGTGTCCCCTTGAAAAGTCCCCTCCAGACATGTCCTGGGGGTGAGCTAGAGCTGTGAGAAGCCCTGACCCATGCAGCACCCTCTCGACGAGAGAATGTACCTGCCCTGCCAGAAGTCACTCCTCCCACTCAGAGCTTCACCCCACAGCGCCGTGGGGAGCTCCTTGGGCAGGCTGAGTGATGACCCTCACAGGCAGCAGAGTCACTGCTCTGGGCACAGAGCACCCTGCAGCACAGGGACACCGCTCTGAACAACAAACCTGCAGAGACCCATGTGCACAACCTGGCTTCACTCCCCTGTGCCAGTCCTAGAAGGAAGTAGCCATGATGCCCTGTCCCTGTGACAGTGTGGCAGGGAATGCCTGCTCTGAAGCATCTCCCCCTCCTCAGCAAAGGACAAGCTGGCAGAATGGTCCTTAAAAAAAAAGTCATGGGGTGGAATGGGTTCAGAAGACCCCTCCAGGAACCTCAGTAGCATTGCCCTGCAGCCAAAGACTTACCATGTCAAGGGATGTGAAGTTTTCCCCCACAAGGAGCTCTCCTCTGTCCTCCCACTCCACACGGCCTTGCACTTCTCTCTGCCTTGTCACCTCTCATGTCAGCAGCAGCAGGCAGTGCCCGGAGCCCTGCTGCTCTTTGCAGAGGAGCTGCACACAGCTGTCTCTGGGCAGCGCTGCATGCTTGCCATAAACTCCCTCCGTTCCTGGAGCCTGTCCCCATGCTGGAACAAAGGCCCAGCTGAGCTCATGACTTTCCCTGTCCCTTGTGCTCCCTCCTCCTGGGAAATGTTCACTGCAGTAAACTAAAATAATCACCAATGGGCCCTCTCTAAGCACTGAAGGAAGATTGTTTCCAGCATTACCAATTGTCTCATCAGAGGATGGTTATCTGCAAGAGGTGGAAATGTCCCACTCTGGAAGCCCCTATTCCCATCTCTTAACTAGGCAGGACATGTAGAAAGAAGCAAGAAGGGAGCTCATTGACACATGATTCAGGTGCTGACTCAGATGAATCAATCAGGGCATCTCATTCTGTTTTGGAAGGCCCTGGGCTGGAGGGGGATTCAGCAAACTCCTGTGAACTCCACAAACACACAGCAGGTGGGATTCTCCTTGCCCAAGCTGAAGTGTGCACAACACAGATGTCTGCATGGGAGCTCTTTCTCCAAGCTCCCATTGTAATCACCTGAGATGGAGGGTGGGAGTCATTTCCCCACACAGAAACACCTGGTGACATTGGAAGAGACAGAGGTGGTCCCAGGCATGTGCCCGTGTCTCCTTGCTCTCATGGAGCAAATGGGAGACGCACATCCTTCTAGAGCATGAGGTGGGGGCCAGCTGGAGAATCCCCTTGGCCATCTCAAATGACACTAGATGCCCACTACTGTTAGAGCACCCCTCACTATGATGCTGAGACACATGGAGATGCCTACAGTGCAAACTGCTAATGGAATTCAGTGCAGACACGAGATTTAATGACATAGAAATTGGCTGGCAGGGCCATGTCAGATGCCTGGGTTTCTAGCACAACTGCATGGATGGGACCTATGGGAAAACCATGCCCCTTTGGAGTGGGTGCTGGGCAGACAACACAGGTTATCTCAGGCTTTCTACCTGTGCCCAGACAACTGCATCCCACCACTGCCTTTAGGGAAAGTCTTTCCCATCTGCATCCAAGTGTGCTGCATAAATGGGAGGCACATCACACCAAGGTCTCCGCTCTAGTCTCTGTACTCTCAAACACTTCTTGCTCTTCTCTGCCTGAATCTCTTCTCACATCTGGACGACATGAACTGGGACTGGGCTAATGATGACCTCAGGGTGCCAAATCACAGGCTGCCCAGTGCCAGGGACTTCTTCAGTGGCACCTTGTCCTGCCTGGAGATCGGTTCACCTCTGTCACAGGCCCCAAGGTGCTACAAGCCCTTTCCTGCCAGGGCTGCACAGCTTAGCTCTGTTTCTCGCTGGCCTTGGGCACTGCAGGCTTTGCTCTCTTAGTGGGAACCTCCTTTCACCATCACATTGCCACCTGCTATCCATGCCAGCAAGGCTCTGCTCTGAAGTGGGGCCATTGCACACACAGTGCCTTTGGCTCTTGGTAACAGGTTGCACGACAACCAGTCTGCTCTCTGTGCCACAGCTGATGCTCTGCAGCCCAAATATATGCAAATGTATGCAGCCTGGGGGAGGGACAGGAGCAGATGGAGATATACAAGCTTTCACAGTTCTGAAAACATCATTGGAATGACTGAGATGTGGTGGGATCACTCACATGTTTGGAGGGTGATGCTTGTGGGGTACAATCTCTTCAGGAGAGACTGTCAGGGAAGAGGAGCAGGAAGGATGTCTTTTGTGGAAAGCGGCAGCTTGGATGTGTGGAGCTCTTCCTTGGGAGAGGCAAGGGTTTGGGTGAGTGCTTGTGGGTGAGCATCACAGTAGGGGTGACTTCATGGTGGGAGCTACAGACCACTAGTGAGGGTAGGGAGATGGATGCAGTCTCCTTTAAGCAACCGGAGCAAGTCTGTGGATCACAGGCCTTGGTTCTTGCTGGGGGGACTTTAATCCCCCTGACACGAACTGGAAGGGCAAACAGCAGAGTGCAAGGAGGCCAGGAGGTTTCTGGAGGCCATCAAGGACAACTTCTTTGCACAGCTGCCAGATGGGCTGATAAGCATGATACTTTCTTGTATCTGGAAATTTCAAAGAAGGAGGAAGTGATCAGGGATGGGATAGTAGGAGAAAGGCAATAGTTACATCCATCTTCCAAAAAGGCCACAAGGGCAACCTGGGGAGCTGCAGGCAGTTCAGCCTCCCTTTGGTGAGGAGTGAGTCATGCAGCGAACCCTCTCAGATCACAGTTCTGGGAACAAGAAGGAGAAGAAGGTGCTTGGGGACAGTAGGATGGATATACCCAGGGCAAATTCTGCCTCATCAACCTGATTGCCTGCTGTAAATGAATAACTGTATTTGTGGATGGAGAAGAGTAAATGTCCTTTAATTAGACTTTAGCAAGGTGTTTGACACTGTCTCCCACAATATTCTTGCATGCACGTTAGAGGGTTTCAGTCTAGAAGAGCAGACAAGCAGATGGGTAAAAAGCTGCTTGGATGATCAGAGGCTCAGAGGGCAGTGGTGAATGGGTAGTACTATTCCTGGAAGCCAGGGAGAAGTGGAGCACCACGGGGTCTCTCCAGGAACTTGTCCTCTTTATCATCTGTATCAGTGACATGGAAGAGGCAACATCCATCATGCCTGTAGGTGAGGGCTGCCATTCAGAGGCACCTAGACAGCCAGGAGGAATGGGCTGTGAGGAACCTCATGGAATTCAACAAAGAAAAATGCCAGGACTTGCACCTGCGATAAACCAACATCTCGCAGTGTTACAGGCTGGGGCCTTAGTGCCTGGGGAGCAGCTCTGTGGAAAAGGATGTGTGGGTGCTGGGGGACAGGAGGCAAAACATGAGCCAGCAGTATTCCCTGGCAGCAAAGAAGGCCAGAAGCATCGTGGGCTGTATGAGCAGGAGCACAGGCAGGAGGTGTAGGGAAATGGTGATCGCCTTCTAGTCAGTATTCCTTAGACCACATCTAGAACACTGCATCCAGGTTTGGGTTCCCAGAACAAGAAAGAGGTTGATAACTGGGAGCGAGTCTGGCTGAGGCCTTCACAGTAGTCAGGGAGCTGGAGCACTTGTTCTGTGAGGAAATGGGTCTGGTTCAGCTTGGAGAAGAGATCTCAACTTGGAGGGATCTCATAGCAGCCTTCCAATGGCTACGAGAAGGTAATCAAGAAGATGGAGCCAGGCTCTTCACCAGGGTGCATGGTGGGAGGACAAGAGGCGATGGGCATAAGTTGGAAGAAGAGACGCTTGTCAGGAGATAAGGAAAAGCCTTTCCACTACAAGGATGGTCAAGCATTGGAAGTGGTTGCCCAGAGAGGCTGTGCAGTTTCCTCTCTTGCAGGTTTCCAAGATCAGACTCGATGAAGCCCAGAGCAACCTGCTCTGACACCAGAGATGACCCTGCTGTGAGCAAGGAGATTGGGCTAGAGAACTCCTGAGGTTCCTTCCACCCTGAAGGAGTCCATAGTTCTTCCCATTCTCAGTCTTCTCTTGTGGATGTCAGGGAAAGCACGCAAGTGCCCTGTGACAGTGGAAGCAGGCCAGCTTTCTTCTCCTCCTGCAGTCAGAATTATTCAGATGCAGGACTTCTTGGCAGGAATCCCCAAGACAGCCCTGAGCAATCCTTTGTGTCACTTTAATTTTCTTTTATTTTTTCTTCCATGTCCTCTAAGTCTGCCACTTTTACCACCCTGATCCCATTCCATACAGCCCACCCCACCCCTGCTTACCCTTAACTCATTGGCACTGGTTTGGCTTGGTTGCTTGGTTAGTTGGTTGGTTGGCTTTTTTTTTTTTTTTTTTTTTTTGATTCGGACAGCCGATACCTCATGAAGTGTCAAGGGCTGTGCCTAGGTGGGAATAACCCCATCCATGAGTAGAGGTTGAGGGACCTGTGCTTCTTTAGCCTGATGAAGTGGAGGCAAAGGGCAGTAGAGTAATAGACTGTGACTGCTTGAAGGGTGGGTTCAGAGATGATGGAGCTTTTCTTAGTATGGGAAAAGAGCATGGGAAGGGGAAAGAGCCACAAAGTGCATCTTGAGAGGGTCAGAGTGGACTTCAGGTCAAAAGAATGTCACTTGTAGGGCAGTGCTGTGGTGCAACAGGTCACCCAGAGGGAGTCTGGGATCAGCCCCTGCCTTGGTGTTTCAAGGAAAAGCAAGGGAGGACAGGAAGACATCAGGAGAGGTGGGGAGATCCCAGACTGAGAGCAAGGTGGGGAAGCAGCTTGGGTGTGTGCAGTCTGCAGGGAAAGAGGCACAGGTGTGGGAAAGCATAGGACAGCCTGTGGTGGAGATGGCCGAGGGCAATGCCAAGGCTGAAAGCTCCCAACACAGCTAGGTCTTTGTCCTTTTGGCTGTGGTTGGTGTCTCTGACACAGAGGCCCACGAGAAGATGCTGTTTCCATAATGCACCATGCCCTTGCTGCCTCCTGTCCCTTGGGAGCCCAGGAAGTGCTGTATCATGGTCCTGCACTTGGTGCTGTGCACCTCCACCCTGACACTGCCCCCAGGAAGAGCCTTGAGCAATGCATGATGGAAAGCATCACTCTACCCAGGGGCTGGCTGTCAGTGCCTGGTCTCTCTGCTTCATAACACACATCAAGGTTGACTTGGCATCACAGCCACCCTCACATTGCCTTTGCCTACCTGCAATCAGGGCCTCCAGCTTTCAGCTCTAATCAGCCCCTGGGGAGCCTTTCTTGATTATGACCCTCAGTGGGACTCATTATCTTTCCAAGAAAATTCTGATTTGCTTCTTGAGAGGTTGCTTCAGTTTCTTCTCTGCATCTGAGGTTCAGGGCTCAGTACCAAATACAGCCGAGGGGTCATTAAAATGCAAAAAAACCCCTAAGGACCCCATGCCTTTTTCCATAATTTTCTTCAGCTCTTCAATTCTTGTTTCGCTTAATTGGAAAGTTTGCAGGAGTGTATTTAAAAGAGGAAGATTTCAATGAGCACCTGAACAAGAAAGATGTCTGCTTCTTAAGCTTTCTTGATTCTTCACTTTTCAGAATAAGTCATACCCACATTCCCCAATTCATACTGACCCACAGTGTCTCCTAATGAAGTCTGGACATGTAGGCAAAGCAGTATTTTTGATAGGAGACATGTATGGAGAACCTTCCTCCCCAGCTCCCCAGCCCTGCCATTTCCCTCATCAGCCACTGGGGACTTCACATCACTCTTGTGAAAATCCAACCTTTTGCCACTCAAGTCTGTAGCTGAATGTTACAGCTCATGTGCACCAATTCCCACCTGCTTTCCTTCATGAACTAGCTGCAAGCAGACACAGAAGGGTTTTTCTTAATTGCAAACAAACAAATTATAATTTGGAACCATTTAATAAAAAATACCAGACACTCCTCAACTGTATGCCAAGTCCAAGCTGCCTCCAGTGAGGTCCACTGCCCACAAGGCATAACCTTCCTTGAAATGCTTTCCACAAATAGATTGGAAGGGACAGACAAAAACACAACAAAGGAGGTGGCTAAAGAGACAAGGAGACTGCTGAAAGATGAGGCAAGCTTCAGACTCCCAGCAGCCCAGAGCAACCACTGGAGAGTTCAGCATTATCTGAACAGATAAAGAGCAAAGAGAGGAGGAAAACTGTGAAACTATGGGAAGTGCCTATGCCCAGAGAGTCTGATGCAAAGATGCCTTTAGAAATGACCAATTTAATCAGGACATGTGGAAATATGTGAGAGATCACTGATATTTTATCCACAGCCTAATAGACAGAGGAATGGAAACACAAGGTCAAGGGCAGATCGATATTACTTCTCCCCAGATTAATACCCTTCCTGAAAATACCCTTCCTGAAGTTTTCCACTATTTCATCATAGGAAAACACTGACATTAAAATCAGCCAATCATTTGAGCTGATGAAAGGGTGCTCATATTTTTGAAATGTTGAAAACTGTTCTTCACCTTTCCAGGTGGAGCTCAGGTGTCCAAACACAAGCACCCAGGGGCACTTGGAGAAGCCACGGTGTCTCTGAGGGACCTGCCTGGGCCTGGCAGCTCTTGCAGGGGACCTGCAGGAGACTGGAGCCCCTCGGAGCTGCAGAGGGAGGCTGGGCAGAGGGGACCAGAGCACCTGCAATGGCACCAGGTGTCCATGACCCTGTGACTGCATCCCACCCCAGTTCTGAAAATGACTTCCCCTTACAAAAAATAAAAAATAAAATAAAATAAATATAAGAATCTTTCCAAAAGACCAGTGTATCAAAAAAGAAACAAACAAAAAAAGATATTTAGAGAAAGAAGAAAAGAACACAATGATAATAAGAATAATAAAATAAGAACACAAAGGAGTTGCAAAAGCTGAAAAGTGTAACAAATCTTTTTTTAGATAATTTATCTAATTTTTTTCTTGTTTCATTTTTATTGACAGTTTCTAAAGATTTCTTTTATAATATGGTCCATATTATAAAAATATATAAAAATGATACTATAAAAATGATATTTTTGTTTCTCACACAAGTCCAGTGGCCTCAAACCATTCCCTGCCCAGGATCTTCCTTGACACTCCTCAATCTTTGCACACAGAGAGTCACACGATGAGGTGTCAATATTTCACAACTGATAGAGGAAAGCAGCCTGATCAGCTCCAGTAAAATGCTTTATTTATCCATGGTGGAAATTGCACCAATCTCAACATACCTGAGTTACAGTGATGCCTTAAAGGAGTCCCCAAACATCTAGCCACAAACCCGTTTCATTCATTGCATGGTCATTAAGCGTGACTCCATTTTAGGCAACAACAGGGATGGGAATTAGCTCACCCGATGCCAGACCCCTGCAGTGCAGATGTCTCTGGCTAACCCAGCTGTCTGCACTTCCCTTTCTAGTCAATGGAAAGAAAAAAGTTGTCCCACTGAGAGGTCTTGAGATGCTTCTCCTGGTGACCAGCCAATGCTCCAGAAACGTTCCCATAGTTCCTGGGTCACATTTCCCAGCACCACATGGGAACACAGCTACACAGGGAATCTCAGGCAGCAATGGCCTCTATGTGTGTCTATAAAGGCCTGAATGTAAACTCTCATCATTGGGTGAAATCTATGCAAAAAATAGCTCTATGCAAGAAATGAAAAAAATCTTTGTTTTCAGAACTTCAAACATTCTTTATAAATTCTAATGAACATTTTCTTTCTCTTTTATTGGCATCACCATATGCATGTACTACAGAAATTACTCTATGTGAGTGCAAAGGTTTACATAGACGTACAGTTACTCAACACAATACATTTCCTGGCAACACTCTGAATGGAGAAACTTGGTTCTGAGAAACTACTGTATTTCAATTGACATGTCTCCTCTCTCTTCTTCTGCCTCTCTGCCCTCTCCTCCTCTGCCTAGTCTGTCTTTACAGAGGCCTCATGGCCCCTCTGCCCTCCAGGGAAGTCTTCTGTGGGATCTTGCAAAACAGATCCCGAATGAGCTGAAACACCTACCAGAATGTCACCCAGACTGCTGTGTCCTCTTATCCTTACTACAAGGTCGCAACTGGCTCATCACCTGCTCCAAGGCAAAGCCCTGTGCACTCCAGCCACCCCTTTGCACAGAGCACTCCTGCACCTTTTCACCATCCCAGCATGCCTTTCCCAGGAGCCCAGTTTCACCCTGCCACGTGAGCTGTCCCACCATGTGAGTGTAATTCCACAGGGATAGGGGAGAGGGAGGTGCCAGTAAAGGGCACATGACTGGGATGTTGAATGTGGGGCCCAGAAAAGAGGACGACTCAGAAGAGGGGCAGGGGAGAAAATCATAGAAGTGACACCTGTGCAGTGTTGATGGTGAGGTCACCTCTAGTACAGGAACCTCATGGGCTGGGTTCTGGCAGGAGCCATTCTGAGGACCAGAACAGAATCACACCACCACTCATCCCACCAGAGATGATATATGGGCAGGAGGATGGGGAGAGGCAGGCAAAGGGGACATGGCTGCAGTGCTGATTGTGAGGTCACATCCACTGCAGCTGCCTGATTGGCCCTCAGCAGATGTGCTGGCCAGCAGGCTTTGGGATGTCACCCAGTGCCTCAGAGAGTCCACCCAGCAGAAATGACTGTCCTTGGGAGGGGAGGGGTGACACAGGTGACAGGGACCCATCTGGGTGCTGACTGCGAGGGCACCTCTGCTGCAGCCACCCCACCAGTCCACGGCCGGCAGGCATGCAGGCACGGCTCATGGCCACCCCGCTCAGGACTAGCCTTCTGGAGTGGACCTGCCACCAAGCAGCACACAGCTCCTCGCCTAGGTCTCCAAGCCCAGCATGCTGCCCCTGTGGCCCAGAGACACCATGGATGTTATCTGGAGGCTAGCTCTGGCAGCTCAACCTTCCCAAAGTAGCGCATGATGGATTATTAACAACAATTTTTTTTTTTTATAGTGTGATACAAAGAAGGAGTCATACTGCAGGCTCCAATGTACACTTTGATGATGGGTGGGTGACCTGAACTGTGCAAGGCATGCTGGGACAACCTTGTACCATGCTAGAAGGAAGTGACCCTCCCTTGCTTTTATCCACACCTCATTGCCAAGAGGGGACCTTTGTCCAAATTAGCCTCAGATCCACACTTGCGATTTCATCTCAGAGCGGGTTGCTAGCAAAGAGTCCACAAGTGAGCTAATATGCAGGCTGTGCATGAATTGGTCAGGCAAGAGCTTCAGAACCTGCAGGCTCCCAGCTGGGGGGCTCTTCGGGGACCCAGACATTCCCATCCCATGTTTCTGGATCCCAACCTGCTTTTCACACCAGTGCCTGCATCACCAGGAGATGAACATCTCGCCGAACCCACTGTCACTGCCAGCAGTTTGCAATGCAGGCAGCCAAAATGGTACACCGGTGCTCCAGCTTCTCAACTCCATCCATGGTTGGAGTTGCAACCTCCTGGGTCAGTTGGCAAGCCCCCTTAGCTGCTTTGAGATCACTTTCCAAACGCCCATTTCACTGGCACTGCATCAGCAATGCCTTGTCCAGGGTGCAGAGAGCAGCCAGTAGGATCCACCCCAGATCCCCCACTTCCTTTCACCCTGCCAGGCCTACTTTTTTCAGCCAGAGCTTGGAGACCAGTTCCAGGAGCCGCTCTGGGGATACCTCCGGCTCACTCTCTAGCTCTGGCCATGCTGCGGGGGCAACTCACCCCACCAGCTTGCGAGCCATGGGTGCCCATCCACCTGTAGTGACCACCGGGGACTGCAGCCACCCGCCTCCCCCTTGTCCTTTCACCCCCAAAGAGGCATCTCCACACCAGTATTCTGCCGACTACGTCAAATGTGACCACAAGGCAGGCAAGAGAAGGTTGGATACCGGCGGAGAGAGACACTCAAGGTTCATAAGGGGTTAAACAGGGTAGATTTAATAAAGGACTTTTACAGTCCAAGCTGCATGTGGAGCCCTGGGAACTGCATGGAGGGGTCACCGATGGGAGTCTGCTGGAGGCATGGGTCGGACGCAGGGGTCGGATGTCCAGGCGGGGCTCAACTCGTCATATCCTATGGGCCCCTTAAATCTACTACAACTATTTCCTTATCTCAGCTGTGCTAACCTTGAGCAGTTACTGTCTGGGAAATGCTGTCCTACTATTAATCTTTTGGATAGATAGGAAATGCTAGATAGAAACAGAATTTAGGACTTGCCTAAAGGGACAAACTACTGAAAAGCAAGCTTTAAACTCCCTGAAGTGCAACTCAGTAACTAGGTTCAGCTTTGTTCATTTGAATGCGGAAAGAGCAAGGGGAGGTGTCACAGTGGTACAGTGTTAGGATGTCCAGCTAGTGTGCTGTAAAGGAGATGTTAGGAATTGTCTATTTAATCAGGGCACGTGGAACTAGAAGAGAGAGTCACACAGCTCCTGGGGGTCCTGGGCCATGCCAGGGGCTGCGCTGCTTTTGGGGATCTTGGACCAGGCTGTGTTTCTGCACAAAAGTCTGGAAAACACTTTATGCAAGTCCCCAGAGAAGAGGGATTTTCCTGGGCACTCAGAGATACCCATGCTGGACTCAGCACATGTCGAGGGAAACCCATCCCACCGTACTAAGCCCACTGCTCTCCTTCCTGGAACCTTCCTGGGTGCTCAGGTATGGAACAGGAGACGAGGAAGAGCAATAAGGTTGGGTGTAGGGACGTTCTCAAGCTTCAGCAGCTGCAGAGCTGGGAGCTGGTCATGTCACAAACTTCTGAATGAGCCAAATGCAGATCCTGAGGCATTGCACTGCCCTCCAGGCTCTGCACTGGAGCCTGGGCGGCAGCACTGCAGCATGTGGGCGTGTCCTGAGATGCCCAGGGTCAAACCTGTGGGAGACCCAGGGAGACAGGGCTGTATAGCCCCCTTGGGAGAGCCAGGGTGCCTATGGTGGGGGGCTCTGGGGTGCCAGGGCTGTACAGCCCTGAAGAGAATGGGGGTCCCAGGGTGGGTCCAGGGTATCAGGGACTGTACCCAGGGGAGAAGCACTGCCTCGAGGTCATGCTGAGAAGCCCAAGGATCAGCTGAGCCCCAGAGAGGAGAAACAGCTTTCCCCAGGCTCAGCCCAAAGGAAATTTGGGCAAAATTCATGGAAAAACTTCCCTAAATTTGCTACTTGGCTTGGCCCATGGCTTTGGAGCATGGCAGGAACCCGGGTTCCAGAAAAAGCCCTCCAGATGATGTGTGTTAAGGGCATGTTTGCTCTTTTCTGGTGCATCATCTCTATCTCAAGCACTGCAGACCAAGAAACTTTGCTGAAGACTTTTAGAACCAAAGAGCCTGCTTTGGTGCCTCAAGGAGGAAGGTTGCGTCCTGTCCCAAACTGTCCTACATCCTACTTCTACAAAAAGAGCAACCCACAGTAGTTATCAGTTTTGAAGCTCACCAAAGCATCTCAGCACATGGCCAGGCTCTGTGCTGTTTCATCCCACATGACTTTGATCCTGACTTTGAAAAACGCCAACTCCCAAACCAACCCCCAAGCCCTAGGTTATTAAACAGCTCTGCCCAGTGCAGAGACCTGTTGGTGCAGGGGCGCAGAAGTGACCTCTCCAGTGCCCCATCTGAGATTTTTCACAGCCTTTGGCACTGTCTGGAGACGTTCCAGAAGGATTTATCAGCAATTTTGGGACATAACTGGGAACTGAAGGGAGGTGGCTGCTTTCCAGGACATGAGGGGAAATCTCTCTGCTCTCTCCTGGTCTGGGCCATCTCCATGGCACTGACCTACTGAGCCCCCAGATGACACCAGCTGAGGTCACAGTGGGATGTGCCGCATCACAGGGAGGTCTCCCCGGTGCCACAGGAGTGTCCTCACTACCATGCGCCACTGGACACTGCTCACGTGTTCCCTATCACTGCCCTTTGGAGCTGCTCCATGGCAAGGGGTGCGGACAGGAGGCAGTGGGGCCACATTGGGGCTGCTCACTGACAGGCAGAGGAGCAGGGACGTGTTGGAGAGCTGTTCTGGCTTATGAGACAGGAAGAGTGTCCTGTTTCCCTGGCTGGAGAGGCGAGCTGAGAGTAAGGGGGCAAGCGAGATGGAGGACTGCTGGACTGAGACCATCAGCCCGCACCACAGTTCCCTGTTCCCATCGCTCCTGCGGCTCTCCACCAAGGGTAAGGGCTTTGGGACCTCCTTCCCCAGGTGCCATACAGAGACTGTTAATTCCCAAAATGGCTGTGGGTCCTGGGCTGTGGGGGTAAATGGACAGGGTGGGGGCTGCCTCAAGAGCCTTTCCTGAGGGTCCCACGTGGCTCAGGGGACACTGTGGCAGCCAGGACTCCTGGGTCCTGGGGATGCCCTGAACCCCAGCCCTATCCCCTAAAGGCAGGGGGCAATCCAGGGCCAAGTTTCCCTGGGAGGGGGTCCCCCTTTGGGATCTGGCTCTGGCACGAAAGGGGTCCTGCGTCCTGGAGGTTGGGGTGTCCTGCAGCTCCTGTGGGGCTCTCAGGAGCCTGCTGGAAATGCCCATATGGGAATGTGTGATATGTGCTAATTTGTTACATCAGAGTGAGAAACAGCCTTGGGAACATCTGTGGGAACATCCTACATCCTGTGGTGGGGGCATGTACCTCGCCTGAGAAAATTGAGCTGAGCTAGCAAAGCGGCAATATTAGTTTAGATAGCCTAATATGGCGATGGCGAGGTCACACAGTTGTAAAATATATGCGTGACCTGAGGGTCACCACTCACAATGCAGAGGAAGACTCCAGCCTTCATCCCCACGACCACCAGAGGGCTGAAGAAGACCCCCTAGCAACAGCCGGCGCAACCGCAGAAGTTACAGGAAGTGCCATGTATACCCGGAACTGGAATCGCATATAAGGAGACTGTGGGGGGGGGGGGTGCGCGCACCGTTGGTGGAGCAGGAGACTCCCTGTCCGCCCAGCGCTGTTTTGCTTACTTGTAACTTGCTCAATTATTCCATTAAATTGGATTTTATGCAAACCAATTGGAGTGGTCGTGTTTGCCTAAAACAAATGGATCCTTCATCTTGTAATAACCCCAAGGTGTCTGCTCCTTTGGGAGAACCTCTGCTCCTTCCCCCTGGATCCTTTTATGTTTCCAGTTTGGCAGAGCATGTTTTGGGCTCAGAGGTGTTTTCCTCAGATGGCCTCAGACCCTGTCCTCCTGCAAATTGGGGTCAAACCTCTGCACCCAGAAGACAGCATGTTTGGGAGAGCAGCTTGGAAACAGGTGGGGGTGTCATCACCACCCCACAAGTCCCTGCAGCAGAGCCCAGCCACGGCGGGGCAGTGGCCATGCCCTGCGGCCCCGCACTGCCCAGCCACACGGGGCCACGCTGCCCCCAGGCCCTGCGATGTCTCGCACTGCCTGCGCTGCCACCCACAATATGGCGCCTCACCGCGGGGGAGGGGGAGGAGCCACCCGTGGGGTCATACAGGGCCGCAGTGTTGCCATGGCATCGCCCCCAGTGCTGCCCTCCTATTGGCCGGCAAGGGGAGGAGGGCAGGGCAGGGTTTGAACTGGTGGCTCTGTCAGCCAATCAGAGTGCGGCATGTGGAAAAAAAGTGGTGAAAGGGGAGCGGGAGCCAAGCCAGAGGGAGGCAGCGGGCGAGAGCGGGTGTGAGCGGGACTGGCGGGGCTGCAGGCGCCTTCAGCTGCTGACAGGTGCCCTCCCGCCGGGGCAGGGGCAGCGGTGCTGGCAACGGGGCTGCTTTCCTGCAGGAGCTGCAGCAGGGGCTGGTGGGGCCGTGAGCACGGCACAGAGCGACCGGGGACAGAGCAGGGAGCTGCCCTGCAGCCAGACGTGGCGGCCTGCCCCGAGCAGCTGGGCCGGGGCAGCTGCTGGGGTTGGGGGGCAGGAAGCTTTGCCCCTGCTGGGGGTCGGAGATCCATTTGGAAGCGTTTCCCTGAGCTGCTGCTGCCACCTCAACCCCCAGGTGCTGCTCCGAGCTGCGTTTGGGAGCTGCTGGGCAAAGTGTGAGCAGGCTGCTGGTGTCCTCGCCAGGGCCCTTCCCAGTGGTGTCTTTTGTTCTGAAAACAGCATTTGTGAGAGTCTCTGAGAGTCATGGAGGTGGGAAGTGAGCAGGCACCGGGTTGTGAGTGGCTGTTCAGAGGCAGTGCCTGTTGCAAGGCCTTGGAGGCGTAGAAGGGAATGGAAGGGCTGGAGAGTTGGGCTTTGTGTGTTGTGGGGCGCTTGGGGGTGCCCTGTGTGCTGCCATGTGTGGTGCTGTGACCTGTGTGTTGCTGATGCAGAGGCACGTGTTGGCTGCCAACCCTCTGCGAGGTGCAGGGGTAGCGGTGTGTTACAGTGTGGGGTGCCCTGTGGTGGAGCAAGGTGGTGGCCCCAGTGTTTTGCTGCTCAGCATGGGAGGAGGTGGCTGGAGAGAGCAGTGCTCTGCTCCCAGAGCCCAGCCTGCCATCACGGTGTCCTTCTGGGAGACCTGGGTGAGGACTGTTGGTGACCGTGTTGCCTCCTTGGAGCATCGTGGTGCGAGGCAGGGCTGCTGGCAGTTTGGTGGTTTCTGTCAGCTGAGGTTCAGGCTTGCAGTTTCGGAAGGTCTTGATGCTTCCGTGAGTCTTTGGGATGCTACTGACTCCCCTGGAGAAAGTCATCTTCTCCCTCCTTAAAGGCTTTCTGTTGCATCTGGACCCTCATTGCATCTTCCCACCCCAGACCCTAATCCATTCCGATCCCTCAGAGAGATGGGTAGTGAATCAAATCAGTCAGAGCCATTTCTCCACTTTGTGCCTACGCAGACCCTTGCAGAGAGGGGAGATGCCACCTCACGAGAAGTCAGGCCTCTGAGGGTGATGGGTGGCTCTGAGACACCTGTCCTTGGTGAGCAGTGTAGGCGGCATCTCCAAAGCCTCTGGTGCCTTTGGAAAGAGTCTCAGAAGAGCAGATTCCTTGAGGCTGCAGTGGGGGAGATGTGGAGGTAGGGATCCAACGCCCTACTCAAGGCAGGTGCCAGTAGATGAGGTGTCTTGGGTCCTTTTCCAGGGAAGTTTTGATCAGGCTCTCACCAATACAGCTCAGCACGGAGGGGAGACATTTGCCCCTGCCTGTTGAGACTCTGTAAGGCCAGCAGAACTGACAGTTACACTCCGATTCTTTCTTTCTTTCTAGGTTGCTCCACTCCTGGAGGTTCCCAGTGCAGTCATAGAGCTCCTGAGGGTGGAGGCAGGATACCAGGGTGTGTCCCTGTACCTGTCAACATCTTTGCCAACATCGTGAGTCCTCTGTGAAAGCAGCTGCAAGTGGATGAGAAGAGGCTATGTATGGATGCAAAGGCTTCCATAAATGCGCCTGGCTTCCGTGGGTGACTTGGGGTGTGGGTTCACCTCCTGGTACCTCTGCTGTGCTACAAATTCCATGTCCGACAACTGCTGTTAGTGCCAGCCCGCTCAGCAAATGCTCTTGTGTCCCCTCCTTTTCCTAGGAGGTTGTGGTGCCATACAGGACGAGTGCGAGACCCTTATAATAGATGCCAGCATGTCTTGAGGGCCTTTGTGTGAGGGCCGCAAAGCCTCCGTAGCTTGACCTGAGGAAATCTGACAGCTCTTGGGCTCCTGGCTCTGCGAGGGGTGAAGATGTGCCCAGGGCCAGGTTACCCGTGGCACCCAGCCCTCAGTGCTCTGTGAAGCCAGCTGTGGAGCCTGGACTGCTGCTGCAGAGCCTGCACAGCCAGGACAGCTGGCATTTCAGCAGCTGTCCAGTGTGGGGCTGTCTCATTGCGTGGGCCTCATGTCAAAGCCTCTGCACCCTGTTTCCCTTCCCCGGGGCTCCTTGTCCAAGTAAGTAAAGGAAAGGACCCGAGGTTCCTTTGGGCTCAGGAGCCCTTCTGGACTCTCTACTGTTTCTACACTGTATCTGTATCTTTTGTATTACTACAGAAAATGCCCATCCCTGCCATCCCTAGGTGGAGGTTCCTGAGGGGATGGAGGTGGGAAGCAGCAGCCTGCTGTGCCCAAAGAAAGCAGGATCCTTCCCTCTGAAAAGAGCAGCATCGCCCAAGGAGCCAGCTCTGTCCCCAATCTTGTGCTGCTCATTTGCAGAGGCCTTGTGAGCCTAGAGTGCCTTGGCAACCTTGTGGTGTCACCTCAAGAGCTTCGCTGTGTGTCTGGGTTGAGGAGCCAAGGGAAGGCAGCGAGCAGAGCAGTGGCTGGGGAGTGTGCAAGAGGCGAGTGTCCTGCATCCATCTCTTCTTGGTGGCACCTGGTTGTATCGAGCAGAAGAGGCAGCTGTGTGTGGCAGAGACAGTGTGTTTGTAGAGTAGGTGGCAGAGCAGAGGTCTGGCGTCAGGTTGATGCCTGGTGCAGTGCTGAGTTGATGTGACAGTGTCAGCAACCCTTTGCAGTGCAGCTGCTCCCTCAGCTGGTCTCTGTCCCTAGAAATGCACTAGAAATGGAAGTGGCGTCCTGCTGTCATTGTGTAGGTGCTGCAGTGCAAAGGCTCCCAGTTCGGACTTGATGGTACTAAAGGAAAAGCAAGACCAATTGTTCCCTTTTGTGATTTGTGTGCAGGGTGACAGAGTGGAGGTGTGCCATGAGCTGGAGAGAGTCTTGCCAGGAGATGAAAGCCGTTTGCAGAAGACTGTTCTGTATGGAGCGATAACAGCGTAATCAAGGGACATGCGAGTGGCCCAGGTGAGCTTGTCCTCTGTGAAGGTTTGCACTTTTGAGATCCCTTGTGACTCCGTCCCAGATAGGGCAGCAGCAGACACGTCGATGTCGTTTGTGCTCGCGAGTTGAGTTGTACCTCTGAAGCTGCTAGGCCAAGAACATGCATATAGCTTGGGTGATGATGGTGAGGTCCCTTGTGTCTCAGTGCCTCCTAAACGGGGAGCAGGCCCATTGCTGCTCTTTCTGGTTTTGAGCTCCCTTCTGCATGAGCACCTGGTAGAGCAGTGGTAGGGAGGTTAGTGCTGTTTTTGTTTCTGGGGATCGTGTGCCTCAGTCCATGATAGGCCAGCAGCAGGTGCATGGCTTCAATGCAGACTGTGAGGTCGCTTTACTTTGAGTATTGAGAGGCCGATGGTAGGCACATGGCTGCTGTTTTTGTTTGTGAGGTCACCATTGCCTTAGTGTCTTATAGGCCAGCAGATGGCACATGGCTTTGATGAAGCATGTGAAGACACTACTTCCTCGGAATGGGATAGGCAAGCAGCAAGCAAATTCCTTTGATGCACATTGTTAGGGCACTTGTGCATCTGTAAATGACAGGCAACAAGGAGACGCATTATTACTCTTTGGGCTTGTGAGGACACATCTGCCTTAGTGCCTGATAGGCCAGTGCTGGGACCATGGCTGCTGTTTGTGGTTGTGAGGTCACTTGTGCCTGAGTGCCTGATGGGCCAGTGCTGGTCATGTGGCTGCTGTTTGTAGTTGTTGTTAGAGAATATTGAACTGAAGCTGCCTAGAATTAATCGCTTAGTGTAACTTGCTTAGCATTAGTAGCTAAATTTGCTGAAGCCTTAGGCCTCGAGCTGTGAATTTCTACCTAGATAAGTAAAAGGGGGCCCCAGAGCTGGTTCAGGCTGGAGGGATAAAGAAGTTACGCGGACAGCAGGAGTAGCAAATCTTGAAGATAAGAAAAGCAGCAGCCTGCCTAGAGACAGTGAAGGGGGCCCATGAAGAAGGGGAAGACCCCAGACCTAACTATTACTATTGGTCCAAACTATCACTTGAGGGGTGGGGAATTTAGATTGTAAGGGTATAATTGCCCAGGGATTTCTTTGTTTGCGGTCCCTCTTCAGAGGCACCCAGCTCGAGCTGTAATTACCACACGTGTATCATTAAATTTTATTTCTCTCCAACCTGACTTCGAACTTCTGCCTCAGCAGGAACCTAGGGTCGGACCCTGTTATGGTGGCCAGCGAGCCTAATTTTCCATAGCATGGTTAAATGTAGATGCAAAGAATTTCCATTTTAATGTAGATATGCCTGAGGCAGTGCCTCCCAGGCTGCCCTTACAATCAACGGGGAGGAGGAAGAGATTTTCACCTGCCTTCTTTTAGATGGTCACATAAAGCACAAAGGACTCCTGTCCCAGAGACATTTGCTCTGTGCTTGAAATGGGGCGTTCAGGATAATTCAGGATAATTCAGGTTTTAGGGACCACAGGAGGCCTGTAGTGCAAGGTGCTGCTCAAAGCAGGGTCAGATAGAGGGTCAGAAACCAAAAAATGCCCCTGCCAAAGGACTTCTGGGGTGATAGAGCAGGAGAAGGCAGTAGAGGGTTGACGGGGTGATCCCATGGACAAAGGCTTTCCTTTTTCCCTTTCTCCAGAGAATGAAATCCTCAGCTCTCCAGAGGGAAGAAGCTGGGACACTAACTTTGCCACTAACATGGAAGCAGAGAAGCTGCTGAGTCTCTTATAGACAGAGGTTAGTCCAAAGGCCACCACCCCAATGGCACCAGATCCCCAGGCATGCCTGCCTTGTTGTTGGGCACCCCGCAGCCACAGGCAGGAGGTGTGCGAGAAACAGAGTGGGGTCTGCAGCCTGCAGGCCTGGCCACCCAGCAGGTGTGGTGGGACCCTGCTCCTCTAGGTGAGACCGGGCTCTCCTGCATTTCCCCAGTGTGAAGCCTGCGTCCCCTCCAGCTGGCAATACAGCCTGGCAGAGAGGGCCAACATGGGAAACACGATCTCTGTTCCGGGGTGTGAAGAGAGAGGGGAGGGCAGAGGGGGATCTGCTCATGCCCTGGGCAGCGATTCCCTCCCTGCAGCCAGTACAGCCCTGCTGATGCCCTGTAACCTGTGAGTCCAGGAGATGGGACTCTGATCTGCTCTGGCTCTAAAGATTTCTCAGTCCTTAAGACCCAGGATGCAAAGCACCGGTCTGGGGACACCTCAGCAGTCGAAGGGCCTGAATGCCTGCTGTGTTCCCAAGAACTTTTCTGCAGTCTTCCAGCACTAGTTTGATTCCTGTTGCCCATGGAGCAGAGACTCCTTCTGAGGATGAACTCACTCACTGTGTAACTCTGAGGACAGGCTTGACCAGGCAGTACAAATGGCAGCAAGGCCTCAACCCCACAACAGTGTCCCTTGCCCAACACTCTACTTTCCAGCCCCTTCCTCCTAGAGGATTTGTGTTGGGAGGGACCACCAGAGATCTCCAGGACCATGATTTGCTCTGAGCTGGGCTAATGTGACAGTTAGATCAGGTTGGTAGGTGCTTTCTCCAGGAGAGTTTTTTTTAAGATTTCCTGTCCCCTGCCCCAGTGCTACTCAACTACCGTGGTCATTTCTTTATTTTTCATTTTACTCATTTGAAATTTCTCTTACTGCATCTTCTCCTTTTTGTCTCTTGTCCTTTCCTCCCCTTCGCCCCAGCCAGACCATCCCATCTGCTTTGACTGAGGACAATCACAGTCTCGCCTCCAAGCACAGCCTTGCTGGGATCTCCTGAGACTGCGCAGGTGGGCTGTGGTGGCCAGCTGCAAGCAGAGCTATGTGCTGCAGATCCCTAGGTGGTCTTAGACGAGAATGTATGGATACATGACATGACCCATGGCAGAGCCTGTGGGCCGATGCCTGGGCAGAGACGGGATCAGCAGGCGTGAGAAATGAAGACCTCCAGCAGCTCCTCTCCACACCCAGGCTGGGAGTGATGCACCTGGTGGTGCTCCTGAGACAGTGACACAGGACTGGGGGCACAGTGAGCTGCAGTGCTGGGCACTGACCATCTGTGCTGAGTCTGGGAGTCCTGGCAGGTAGTACTGGTGGTAGTAGTACTTGGGAAACCCCCAACCCTGCTAGCAGCAGTGAGTCCCCTCCATGACTGTTGGGAGCTTCTGGAGTTTTGTGACTCATCAGCACCTCAGCCCTCCACTGCTCCAACCCTGCTACCTTCCATGTGGCCCCCACAGCCCCACTGTGCAGGCATCGCATAGGACAGGGTGCATTCTGGGGTGGGGAAATATCCCCCCACCATGGTCCCCATGACAGCCCTTGCTGCCCCGTCCCCCTCCGCCCTTCTGCCTGGCAGCCTCCCACCAGTCCCCAGACCCTGCTCAGCCCTGATCCTGTCCCCCTTGGGTTATCAGAATGCCTGCTCTGGGGTCTGCTGGGATCTGAGCCCAAAGGGAGAGGCCAGGCAGGGCTGGCCATTACCCCCATACAGCTGCTGAGCCCTGGAGGCAGATGGAGCTGGTCACATTCAGAGATCACCCCTCACCAGGACCATGGGGAATGGCCAGTGATGGAAATGGCTGGTATGAGGGTCTGGGTGTGTGAGGAGTTTCCTGGGACAACTTTTCATCTCTGTTCATGCAGCAACAAGATGGGATGGATTTTTGCACTGAGGCACCCTGCTTGAGGCCCCCCATGGCAGGAACATGGTCTACAGGCCCAGGAGATAGCTCCAGGACCTCCTCTGCATGCTCCCTGACAACCCTGCAGAGGACCCAGCAGAGGGTTCTCCTCCCAGGGATCACAGCTGGACATCCAGTCCTCCAGCTGGGCAGGGGCCCTTGTCTGGGGGTGACTTTGGGGATTAGGACCAGCACACAGGATGGGCAAGGTTGTCTCAAGGAAATGTGCTGGGGACACTGCGCAAGGGAGAGCATCTTTGGAGGAAGAGCCCAGCCTTCAGGCACTGCACCTGCAAGAACCTACTTTATTAAAGAGAGAGTGCAATGGAGTCAGCTCTGACCCAGTGTTGGACACAACTTTATATGGGCACCAGGTAAGACAGAGCAGTCTCAATAAAGGTGGAAGGAATCTCAGCATTTGTGTAGCAACATGGTGACAAATAATAATAACAACAATAATAGTAGTCATAATGCAAATAAAGTGAACATACAAAGCTCAGTCCTCGTACGGGACACAGGGGAGTCATTTGTGGAGAGCAATGTTACCACTGCTGAAAAATGTCCATGAAATCACTTTCCTCAGGGCATCTTTGAGCTCCTTGTTCCTCATGCTGTAGATGAGGGGGTTCACTGCTGGAGGCAACAATGCATACAGAACAGACACCACCAGATCCAGAGCTGGTGAGGAGATGGAGCGGGGCTTCAGGTAGGCAAACATGACAGTACTGACAAACAGGGAGACCACAGCCAGGTGAGGGATGCACGTGGAAAAGGCTTTGTTTCGGCCCTGCTCAGAGGGGATCCTCAGCACAGCAGTGAAGATCTGCACGTAGGACAGCACAATGAAAACAAAACACCCAAAGGCTACACAGGCAGTAAACACAATAAGCCCAGCTTCCCTGAGGTAGGAGTCTGAGCAGGAGAGCTTGAGGATCTGGGGAATCTCACAGAAGAACTGATCCACTGTGTTGCCTTGGCAGAGTGGTATGGAAAATGTGTTAGCAGTGTGCAGCACAGCATAGGAAAAACCACTGGCCCAGACAGCTGCTGCCATTTTGACACAGGCTCTGGTGCCCATGAGGGTCCCATAGTGCAGGGGTCTGCAGATGGCTACAAAGCGGACATAGGCCATAACAGTGAGAAGAAAATACTCTCCTCCTAATAAGAAGACAAACAGGAAGACTTGAGCAGCACATCCTGAGTAGGAAATGGCCCTGGTGTCCCACAGGGAATTGGCCATGGATTTGGGGACAGTGGTAGAGATGGAGCCAAGGTCAACGAGGGAGAGATTGAGGAGGAAGAAGTACATGGGGGTGTGGAGGTGGTGGTCACAGGCTACAGCAGTGATGATGAGGCCGTTGCCCAGGAGGGCAGCCAGGTAGATGCCCAGGAAGAGCGAGAAGTGCAAGAGCTGCAGCTCCCGTGTGTCTGCAAATGCCAGGAGGAGGAACTCATTGAAGGAACTACTGTTGGACATTTCACTCCCTGCAGGCATTCAGGACTGTCCAGGGAAGAAGAGATAGAGAGAAATGAGGACAGGCTTTTCTGAGCAAAACTTTCTCATAAAACCCTCCCAAACACATGCACATTACCTATCCCCATATCAGCAGCACCTTTATGGACCTCCAGTGCTTGAGGTATGGTTCGGGCTGGCTGGGTTTGCTGTGAGGAGCAGGGACCTCTGCCCATGGACTACAGGGGAGTCAGCCCTGACCTACAACACTGCAGACATGGGAACAGGGGTGACTAAAATTTATATTCCCAGTTCAAGTCAGATTTCATCCACACATAATGTTGAAGGCATTCTCAAAATCTTCACTCCCCTTTCTAAATAATGTGGGGTCATTAAGAGTTTTAAGGCTTCTTTTGTTTCCTTTAGCTGACCCTGTCACACCTGAGGAGCATTCCTGCAGGTAGAAATCCTCAGCATTGCTGCTGCACTCAGAGTGAGCAGCTGTGATTCTGAAGAGGCAAAAGGATTCACTCCGGCTTGAGCGCAGAGGGAGCAGAGCTGGCCTGTCCATCTACCTTCTTCCCAGCTGTCCTGTCCTCAGACCTTGGAGGTGGAGGACAGTTGCACTCATGTTACCCCAAAAAGAAACGACACCATGGAGAGCAGAGGAATGCACTTGCGACGTGCCCATCAGCACTCTTTCTGAGGGGATGTGAGGCAGGTCTCAGCCCTCCCCTTCTAGCTAGCAACACACTGGTCTCCTTCCAGCTGCCCACATCCACCCTCCCAGCAGCACATCCCAGCGTAGCCTCAGTATGTATGTGGCTTCTGCCTGGGTCACCTAGATAACACGCAGCTGCAATGGGAGAGCTGTGTCCTTGTGGAGGGCAGCTTGCAGCCCAGCCAGACACCTCAGGGAAATGGCGGAATGTCCTAAGGATGGGGTGTCCAGACGAGAGAGTTGGCTCACTCCCAGCACACACCCCCACTGCATTGCCCAGAGCCCCACAGGTTAGAGGGGCACTTGGGCACCTCACTGTCAAGGACACATTTGTGTGGCAGCACCTGCAGGGTCATTGTCTGAACTGCATCAGAAAGCCCCCTGCCAAGAGAGTCCAAGGGGAAGGACAAGGGCAGCATGGACAGGTGGGAAACATGCTGCCATACCATGATATTTGTGGTGAGGGAGGCAGGGCCAGGGAGGGACAGAGGAGCACTCAGGAGTGTCTCCTCTCCTGCATGTCCGGCTGCTGAGGAAATGACTCCTGCCCTGGACCCCCCAGCCTTGAGAGCAGAGGGCTGTGCTGGCTGGGAGAGGAGAGGAGGCCTTGGAGTTGACAGTTTCCTCTCACACTTTGAGCATGACTCTGCTGCCTGGAGCCATCCCTGCAGGGAGCTGTTTCTGTGTCCCCACGTCTCTCCCCTCTCAGTGCTCACACACCCCATCCCACCCGCTATGAGTTCAACTCTGCCCTGCAGAAACCTCCTGGGGGCAGGACACTGCCCAGGGCACCTCCGTGTTTTCAGGTGCTATGGAGCAGGGGAGAGAAACCTTGCTGAGGCTGGAAAGGTGATGCTGGTTCTGTCCTTAGGCTGAGGGGTGCATGAAGGCATTTGCTGAGTCCCTCCCAGAACTGCTCCTCTCTCAGTGTCACTGTCTCAGTCCCCTGTCTAAACCTGACAGATCCAATCCCACTTCACCCCAGCTAGAGAGAATCAAAGTGAAAGCACAGACTCATGACACCTCCTTCCCTTTCATGTATCCCCTGCCTTGACCTTCCATTTGGAAAGTCCCATCCAGAAATGTCCTGCAAGTGAGCTGGAGCTGTAGGCAGACCTGACCCACATAGCATCCTCTTGACAGGAGGCTCAAGCTGCCCTGCCGCAGGTCTCTCCTCCCACCCAGAGCTTCTCCCTGTGGGAAGGTCCCTGGGAAGGCTGAGTGCTGACCCTCGCAGGCAGCAGAGTCACTGCTCCAGGCACACAGCACCCTGGGGCACAGGGACACTGCTCTGAATTACAGTCCTGGACAGATCTGCGAGCACACCCAGGCTTCACCCCCTGCAGCGTCCCTGGGAGAAGGTAGCAGCATGCCCTGTCCCTGTGGCGCTGTGACTGGGAATCCCTGCTCTGAAGCATCTCCTCCTCCTCTGTAAAGGTGAAACTGATAAAGCGATCCTTAAAAATCCAGTCGTGTGACTGGATGGGTTTCTAGACCTTGCCAGGAACTGCAGTAGCATTGCCCTGCAGCCAGAGACTTACTGTGTCAGGGGCTGTGAAGATTTCTCCCACAAGGAGCTCTCCTCTGTCCTTCTGCTGCACGCTGCCTTTCACTTCTCCCTGTCTTGTCTCATCTTCTGGCAGAAATTGCAGGCAGTGCCTGGAGCCCTGCTGCTCTTTGCAGAGGAGCTGCTGCTGACAGCGCTGTGTCTCAGCAGTGCTGCCCGGTTGCCATGACCTCCCTCCATTCCTGCAGCCTGGCCCCACTCAGGAGCAGAGACCCAGCTGAAGACGTGACTTCCTCTGTCCCTTCTGCTCCCTCCTCCTGGGAAATGTTCACTGCAATAAACTAAAATTATCAGTGATCGTCCCTCTCTAAGCACTGAAGGAAGACTGATTCCAGCATTGCAATTTGTCCTATGAAAAGTGGAAATGTCCCACTCAGGAAGCCCCTAGTCCCATCTCTTAGCTAGGCAGCACACCTAGATGGGCAGAAGAATACAGTTCCTTTTCCCATTGTTCAGGTAATGATTCATATGAGTTAGTTTGGGCTTCTCAGGCTGCTTTAGAAGGCCCTGGGCTGGCATAGGATTCAGATTCTCCCGTGAGTTCCACAAAAAACACAGAGGAGGTGGGATTCCCCTTGCCTAGGCAAAAGTGAGCACAGCATGGATGTCTGCCTGCAAGATGTTGGTCTATGCATGACCATGCAGGTCTTCTGCTCCATCCTCCTGGGAAATGTTCACTGAGGTAGACTAAAATAATCAGCTATTGTCCTTTGCTAAAGAGTGGAGAGAGACTGATTCCAGCACTGCAATTTATTTCATCAGAGGATGGCTATCTCGGAAAGGTGGAAATGTCCCACTCTGGAAGCTCCTATTCCCATCTCTTAACTAGGCAGGACACCTAGATGGGGACAAGAAGGGAGCTCATTGACATATGGTTCAGGTGTTGATTCAGATGAGTCATTTTGGGCTTCTCAGGATGCTTTAGAAGGCCCTGGACTGGTGTGGGATTCAGATCCTTCTCGTGAGCTCCATAAAAAACACAAAGGGGGTGGGATTCCCCTTGCCCAGGCAGGAGTGAGCACAGCATGGATGCCTGCATGCATGATTTTGGTCTATGCTCCTGTCATAACCAACGGAGATGGAGGGTGGCAGTCAGTTGCTCACACACAAACACCTGGTGACATTGGAAGAGATAGATGTGCTGGAGGACATGTGCCAGTGTCTGCTTGCTCTGATGGAGCAAGTGTGACACCCACATCCTTCCAGAGCATGAGTTGGGGGCCAGGTGGGGAATTGCCTTGGCCACCTGCAATGATACTAGATGTCCACTGCTACCAGAGCTCCAGTCGCTAGGAAGCTGAAAGACATGCAGACCCAAACACTGCAAAGAGCTGATGTCATCCAGTGCAGACACTTGATTCAGTGACACAGAAATAGGCCTGCAGGGCCATGTCAGATGCCTGGGGGTGTCCAGCCCATCCACAAGTCTCTAGCAGATATACCACGGGACCTATAGGAAAACCATGGCCCTTTGGAGTGGTTGCTGGGCAAGTGCCCCTGGGCAACTCAGGTTTCCTACCAGTGCCCAAAGAAGTGGATCCCACCACTGCCTTTAGGCCAAGTCCATCCCGTCTGCATTCAAGCATGCTGCATAAATGGGAGAGGCACATCACACCAAGGTCTCCGCTCTAGTCTCTGCACCCTTAAAACCTTCTAGCTTTCCTCCCCCTGAACCTCTTCTCATCCCCAGGTGATATGAACAGGGACTGGGTTAATGATGACCTCAGGGTGGCTGGATCACAGGCTGCCCAGGCCTAGGGACTTCTTCAGTGGCACCTTGTCCTGCCTGGAGATTGGTTCACCTCTGTCACAGGCCCCAAGGTGCTACAAATCAGCTCAGGCAGCCAACCTCTCTCCTGCCATTTCTACACAGTCCAGCTCTGTTTCTCCCTGCTCTTGGGTACTGCAGGCTTTGCTCTCTCAGTGGGAACCTCCTTGCACCATTACATTGCCACCTGCTATCTAGGCCAGCATGCCTCTGCTCTGAGGTGGGGCCACTACACACAGTGTCTTTGGCTCTTGGTAACATGTTTCACCATGACCAGTCTGCTCTCTGTGCCATAGCTGAGGCTCTGCAATCCAAATACACACAAGTGCATGCAGCCTGGGGCACACAGAGGAGCAGATGGAGACACACAAGCTGTCACAGGACTGAAACATGGTTGGAATAACTGAGATGTGGTGGGACCACTACCATGACTGGAGGGCTGTGATGGCAGGGTACAAGCTCTGCAGGCAAGACCGTTAGGGAAGATGAGCAGGGGGGATGCCCTTGGTGTGAAGGGACAGCTCAGATGGATGGAGCTCTTGCATGGGATGGACAAGGGTTTGGGTGAGAGCTTGTGCATGAGCATCAGAGTAAAGGTGATGTTGTGATGGGGGTTACAGACCACCCGATGAGGGTGAGGAGGTGGATGCAGTCTCCTTTAAGCAACCTGAGGAAGTCAGTGGGGCACAGGGCCTGGTTCTTCTGGGGGGACTTTAATCTCCCTGACATTCATTGGAAGGGCAAAGAGCAGGGTGCAAGCAGTCCAGGAGATTTCTGGAGGGTGTCAGGGACAGCTTCCAAGCACAGCTCCCTGATGGGCCAGTAAGGGTGACACTCACCTGGATCTGGTACTCACACAAGGAAGCACAGATCAGGGCTGTGATAATCTGTGGAAACCTTGGCAGCAGTGACTATGGAATAGTGGAGTCCCAGATCGTGAGGACAATGAGGAATGCAATAAGGCGTTATGATAAGATGGGTAGACAACCGGGTGGGTAAAAAGCTGGTTGGATGATCAAGCTTCGAGGGTTTTTTTGTTTGTTTGTTTTTTGAATGGGTCATGCTTTACCAGGAAAGCAAGTAAAGATGGAGTATACAGGGGTCTATACTCGGACCTGTCTTGTCTGACAGGTTCACCAGTGACCTGGAGGATGCAACTCTCATCACATCTGTAGATGACACTTAGTCAGGAGGAAGAGTCATTTGTTTGAGGGCTGCCATTCAGATGGACCTCAGCAGGCAGGAGGAACGGACTGTCAGGAAATTCAACAAGGACAAATGCAGGTCCTGCCCCTGGGACAGACCAACACCCTGCAGTGATATGGGCTGGGGGGCACTCTGCAGAAAAAGGACCTGGGAATCTTTGTGGGCAGCAAGCTGAACATCACCAAGGAGATGGAGCCAGACTCTTCACTGTTGTGCGTGATGCAAGGGTGAAGGCCAATGGGCATTAGCTGAAACAAGAGAGGTTCAGGCTGGGTATAAGGAGAAACTTTTGACCCATCCAGAGAGTCAAGCACGGGGGCAGGTTGCCCTGAGAGGCTGTGCCATCTCCATCCTCAGAGGTTTTCAAGTCCGAAATGTGTAAAGCCCCGAGCAAACTGATCGGACCTGTTAGTTGACCCTGCTGTGGGAAGGAGGTTGGGCCAGAGACATCCTGGGATTCCTTCCAGATGGAATGATTCTGAATGTCCTTCCACCTCGAGTCTTCTCTTGATCTTGGGAAAACATTCAGCTTGCCTGTGATCATGGAAACAGATCTCACAAAAGTATGATCCGATCAACTGCATGTTCCCTCTCCTGCTCCAGTCAAAGTAATTCAGATTCGAGACTGCTTGGCCGCTACACCCAAATAGCCGTGATTGTTCTTTTGTTTCACCTTTTATTGCATTTTTCCCTCTTTTCCGCATTCCAGGTTCTTCTAACATCCTGATACCCTCCCATGCAGGCAGCTGACCCCTCTTTACCCTTTCCCCATTGACCCTGGATTTGCTTTCTTTGCACATTCACTTGGCTTTTCTGAGATGCTTGCCATGGTCATCCCTACCTTTGCCAGCAGTCCCTTTAAAGGACTACCTCCTTTTATTATGCATAGTGTCCTGCAGGTCCTCCTGCTGTTATCCTGTCAGAGGAACCGCAAGACAGGATGAGCCCTCTGCACACACTCATTTACAGCTGACACAAGGGAGCTTTAATCAAGAGGGGCCTTGAGAAACTTGGGGATTTGACCAACAGAAACCTCATGCTGTTGTACAAGGAGCAGTGGCCAGTCCTACATCGGGTGGCAGAACAGCCCATGCATCAGGAGAGGCTGGCACCTGACTGTCAGAGGAGTGACCCTGAGGAGAAGGGCCTGGACATTACGAGGGATGCCATATGAGCCAGTGGTGCATGCTCACTGTAAATGAGGCCAGCTGCATACAAGGCTGCTTCAGGAAGCATGTGGCCACCCAGACAAGTGGAAATATTATCCCCCTCAACTCAGCCCTGGTGTGGCCGCATCTGGAATAGCACATCCCAGTGTGGGCTGCCCAGTGCTGGAGGAATGGGGAGCAACTGGAGGGGGGCCAGAGGAGTCTTCCAAGATGGGGTTAGTGTGCTGAAGCACATGGCCTGTATGGAGAGGCTGAGGGACCTGGGCTTCTTCAGCCTGGTGAAATGGAGGCAAAGGGCAGTACAGTAGTAGCCTCTGAGTGCTTGAAAAGATCTTGGATCTCTTCTTGGGAGTGGGAAACAGCATGAGACAGAGAAAGCAGGCTAAAACAGGAACTCACAGCTCAGCTCCAGGGCAATAAGGCAGCATACAAGAAGCAGAAGAAGGGATATGCAGCAAAGGAGGAATTCAAAAAAATTGTCCAGTAAAGTAGGGATGGTGTAAGGGAAGCCAAAGCTTTCAGAGGGTAAACACTGGCAGGGGACATCAAAGGCATGAAGAAGAGCTGCTACTGCTTCAGGAATAGTAAAGAATAAAAGGAAAATGTTGGCTCCTTGCTGAAAGGGGGCAGAGAATCTAGTAAGAGCAGATGTGGGGAGGTCTGAGGAGCTCAGGGCCTTTTTGGCTTCTGTCTTCTCCAGCTAGGTATCCTGGGCTGTTGTGCCCAGAGTCAGGGCTCCAGATGAGAAAAGCAACCAGCAGGGGATGAGGGCTGAGTGAGGGATGACTTGCAAGAACTCCACCCCTACAAGTCAGTGGGCTTGGAACGGCTGCATCCAAGGACACTGAGAGAGCTAGCTGCTGTCATAGCAAGGCCGCCCTCTGTCATCCTTGAGAGGTCGTAGAGATGGGGTGTGGTCCCCTCACAATAAATGCAAAAAGGCAAATGTTACATCCACTCTCAAGAAAGGCCCAGAGGGCAACTCAGGGAACGACAGGCCATTCAGCCTCAACTGGTTGAGGAGTGTGTCATGGAGTGAGTCCACTCATTTCTGGGCACATGAGGAAGAAGAAGGTGATAGGGAAGAGGCAGCGTGGATTTGCTCAGGGTAAATTGTGCCTCACCAACCTGATTGCCTTCTAGGATTAAATAGCTCTATTTGTGTTTGGAGAGCAGAAAATGTCCTTCAACTTGATTTGAGCAAGGTGTTTGATACTGTCTTCCACAATATCCTTGTGGAATACAGTTTAGAAATTTACCACCTAGATGGCTGGACAACCAGATGACTTGATTAGTGACATGGAAGAGGCAATACTCACTATGCTTGTTGAGGACAAAAAAACTGCAGGGGACTCCAGCCATATGCTTGAGGGCTGCCATTCAGAGGGCCCTAGACAGGCAGGAGGAATGGGCTGTCAATACATGGAGTCCAGGGCATGAGTCACCTCTTCTGCATCCAGACCTCTTGCAGGCACATTAGAATATTACAGTCTAGAAGAGCAGACAGCTGGATGGGTAAAAAGCTGCTTGGAGGATCAGAGGCTCAGAGGGCAGTGGTGAATGGGTAGGACTCTTCCTGGAAGCCAGGGAGAAGTGGAGCACCAGAGGGCCTCTCCAGGAACTTGTCCTGTTTATCAACTGTATCAGTGACATGGAAGAGGCAACACTCATCATGCCTGTAGATGAGAGCTGCCATTCAGAGGGACCTAGACAGGCAGGAGGAATGGGCTGTCAGCAACCTCATGGAATTCTACAAGGACAAATGTCATGTCCTGCACCTGCGATAAACCAACACCCCACTGTGTTACAGGCTGGGGCCTGAGGGCCTGGGGAACAGCTCTGTGGAAAAGGACCTGAGGGTGCTGGGGGACAGGAGGCAAAACATGAGCAGCAGCATTCCCTGGCAGCAAAGAAGGCCAGAAGCATCGTGGGCTGTATGAGCAGGAGCACAGGCAGGAGGTTGAGGGAAATGGTGATCACCTTCTGGTCAGTATTGATTAGAGCACATCTAGAACCCTGCATCCAGGTTTGGGTTCCCAGAACAAGAAAGAGGTTGATAACTGGGAGCGAGTCTGGCCGAGGGCCCTCAGAGTAGTCGGGGAGCTGGAGCATTTGTTCTGTGAGGAAATGGGGCTCGTTCCACTTGGAGAAGAGATGTCTTTGGAGGGATCTCATAGCACCCTTCCAATGGCTACAGGGAGGTCCTCAAGAAGGTGAGGACAGGCTCTTCACCAGGGTGCATGGTGGGAGGACAAGAGACAATGGGCATAAGTTGGAAGAAGAGACGTTCGTGCAGGAGATAAGGAAAAGCTTTTCCACTACGAGGATGGTGAAGCATTCGAAGTGGTTGCCCAGAGAAGCTGTGCAGCCTCCTCCCTTGGAGGCTGCCAACACCAGACTGGATGAAGCCCAGAGCAACCTGGTTTGACACCAGAGATGACCCTGCTGGGAGCAAGGAATTTGGACTGGAGACCTCCTGAGGTCCCTTCCACCCTGAAGGAGTCCATGATTATTTCCACTATCAATCTTCTCTTGTGGATGTCAGGGAAAGCACACAGGTGCCCTGTGACAGTGGAAGCAGGCCAGCTTTCTTGTCCTCCTCCACTCAGAATTGCTCAGATGCAGGGCTTCTTGGCAGGAATCCCCAAGACAGCCCTGAGCAATCCTTGGCTTCACTTGGAATTTCCTTTTACTTTTCTTCCCCCTCTTCTAAGTCTGTCTCTTTTACCATTCTGATCCCTTCCCATACGGCCCACCCCACCCCTGCTCACCTTTATACTCATTGGTGCTGTTTTGGTTTGATGGGTTTTTTTTGTTTGTTTGTTTCATTTTGACACAGAGGAGCTTCAGTCCCAAAGGATCTTGAGAAACTCGGGTGATTCGGACAACAGATACATCATGAAGTTTTCCAAGAGAAGTGTCAAGTCCTGTGCCTAGGTGGGAATGATCCTGTCTGTGAGGAGAGGTTGAGGGACTTGGCCTTCTTTATCCTGCTGAAGTGCAGGGAAAGGGCAGTAGTAGCCTGTGACTGCTTGAAGAGTGGTTTCAGAAAGATACCGTTTGGCTGTGGCTGTGGAAAAGATCCACAAACTGCATCTTGAGAGGTTCACACTGGACTTCAAGTCAAAAGAATGTCACTCGTAGGGCAGCGCTGCGGTGCAGCAGGTCACCCAGAGGGAGTCTGTAATCAGCCCCTGCCTTTGTGTTTCAAGGAAAAGCAAGTGAAGGCAGGAAGACATCAGGAGAGGCGGGGAGATCGCAGGGTGAGAGCAAGGTGGGGAAGCAGCTTGGGTGTGTACAGGCTGCAGGGAAAGAGGCACAGGCGTGGGAAAGCATAGGACAGCCTGTGGTGGAGACAGCTGAGGGCACTGCCAAGGCTGAAAGCTCCCAACACAGCTAGGTTTTGTCCTCTTGGCTATGGCTGGTGTCTCTGACACTGAGGTCCCCGAGAAGACACTGTTTCCATAAAGCACTGTGGCCTTGCTGCCTCCTTGTCCCTTGGGAGCCCAGCAGGTGCCCTATCATGGTCCTGCACTTGACATTCTGCACCCCCACGCATACACTGCCCCCAGGAAGAGCCCTGAGCAATGCATGATGGAAAGCATCACCCTACCCAGGGGCTGGCTGTCAGTGCCTGGTCACTCTGCTTGATAACACGCATCAAGGTTAACTTGGTATCACAGACACCCTCACATTGCCTTTGCCTACCTGCAATCAGGGCCTCCGACTTTCGGCTCTAATCAGCCCCTGGGGAGCCTTTGTTGGTAATGGCCCTCAGTGGGACTCATTATCTTTCCAAGACACTTGGGATATGCTTCTTGAGAGGTTGCTTCAGCCTCTTCTCTGTATCTGAGGTTCATGGGCTTAGCACCAAATACACCCGAGGGGCCATTAGAATGCAAAAAAAAAAACCCTAAGGAGCCATGCCTCTTTCCATAATTTTCTTCAGTTTGACAATTCTTGTGGGGTTAATTGGAAAGTTTTCAGCAGTGTATTGAAATTAGGCAGATTTCAATGAGCACCTGAAAAGAAAGATGTCTGCTTCTAAAGCTTTCTTGATTCTTCAGTTCTCAGAATAAGTCACACCCTCTTTCCCCAATTCATACTGACCCACAGTGTCTCCTAATGAAGTCAGGACATGTAGGCAAAGCAGTATTTTTGACAGGAGACCTGTATGGAGAACCTTCCTCGCCAGCTCCACAGCCTTGCCATTTCCCTCATCAGCCACTGGGGACTTCACATCACTCTTGTGAAAATCCAACCTTTTGCCACTCAAGTCTGTAGCTGAATGTTACAGCTCATGGGCACCAATTCCCACCTGCTTTCCTTCGAGAACTAGCTGCAGACAGACACAGAAGGGTTTGTCTTAAGAGCAAACAAGCAAATTATAATTTGGAGCCTTTTAATAAAAGATACAAAAAAGCACTCCTCAACTGTATGTCAAGTCCACGCTGCCTCCAGTGAGGTCCACTGCCCACAAGGCATAACCTTCCTTGAAATGTTTTCGACAGATAGATAGGAAAGGATAGACAAGAAACACAACAAAGGAGCTGGCTAAAGAGACAAGGAGACTGCTGAAAGATGAGGCAAGCTTCAGATTCCCAGCAGCGCAGAGCAGCACCTGGAGGGTTGAGAGGTACCTGAATGGATAAAGAGCAAGGGGAAAAGGAAAACTGGGAAACTATGGGAAGTGCATATGCCCAGAGAGTCTGATGCAAAGATGCCTTTAGAAATGACCAATTTAATCAGGACATGTGGAAATATGTGAGAGATCACTGAGATTACATCCACAGCCTAATAGACAGAGCAGTGGAAACACAAGGTCAAGGGCAGATCGATATTTCTTCTCCTGCGATTAATACCCTTCCTGAAGGTTTCCACTCTTTCATCATGTTCATTGAAGTAGACTAAAATAATCACCAATGGGCCCTCTCTAAGCACTGAAGGAAGACTGATTCCAGCATTACAAATTGTCTCATCAGACAATGGTTATGTGCAAGAGGTGGAAATGTCTAACTCTGGCAGCCCTGATGCCCATCTCTTAACAATTGACAAGAAACCCTCCTTGCCAAACCCTCACACAGTTTTTACCACTGCCAAATATTTTTTCTTCTTTCTTATTAATTGGCAGCACCATTTTCATGCACTACAGGAATTAGCCTGTCTGTGCGAGTATATATATATGTATGTATGTATGTATATACACACATTATTCATCAAAATACATTTGCTACCAACACTCGGAATGGAGAAACTTTGTTCTGAGGAACTACTTTATTTTAACTGTCATGTTTCAGCTCTCTTCTTCTGCCTCTCTGGCCTTTCTTCTTCCTTTCACTATTCTCTCTTTACAGAGCACTCCAGGGAACGGTTCACTGAATCACAGCGCTTAGGGTGGACGACACCTCTGGACATCACCTAGTCCCAGCCACCCTGGTCAATGCAGAGGGAACTAGATGAGGTTGCCCAGGGCCTCCCCCCACTTATGCATTATCCACAAGGGTGCTGAGAGTGTGCTCCATCCACTGTGCAGGCCATTCATCAAGATGTTAAACAGTCCTGCCCCACATGTTGATCACTGAGGGATGCCACCAGGAACTGGCTGCCACTTGGAACTTGTACCACTGATCACAACGTTTCAGCCTGATGGCCCATTCAATCTTCCACCTGCCTTATGGTCCATTGATCAAGGGCTGAACTCAACAATTTGGCTCCAAGGAGACTCTGGGGGACTGTGCCAAAGGCTTTGCTAAAGGGAAGGTTCACAAAATCCCTGCAAAATCCCCCTTGTGCATGCAGGCATTTATCTTATGGTGGAAGGCAATCAGGTTGGTCAGGCATGCTTTCCATTTCCCCTTGGTCAACGCATGCTGCCTCTTCCAGGCCTTCTCCTTCCTATGCTTGGAGATGGTTTCCAGGAGGATTTGCTCCACCACCTTCCGAGGGACTGAGTTGAAGAGGACCAGCCTGTTGTCCAGATCCTCCCTCTTGCCATCCTGCAAAATGGCTGAGATGTCTGCCTTTTCCCAGTCATCAGGAACCTCCCTGATTACCATGACATTTCACAGACAATTGGGAGCAGCGTTGCAGTGACTCCAGGCACCTCTCCCTGCACCCTGGGGTGCTTTCCGTCTGATCCTGTGGACCTGTGTGTGCCCACTGGGCAAAAGTCCTCCCCACCTGCATCTTCGTCCCCTTGGGTGAGGCTTTGCTAACACAGATGCTTCCAAAGGGCTCAGGGGCCAGGGAGGCCTGGCAGTAGACAGGATCATGAAAAGACAAGGTAAAGGAGTCAGTGAGCTCCTCAGACTTTCCCGTGTCCTTGTCACTATGTCCCCTGTCCCACTGAGCAGGGAGAACACACTTTCCTTGTGTTGCTGCCTTGTGCTGCCAGCGTCCTTGCACAAGCCCTTCAGGTTACCCTCCCCATCCCTTCCTAGCTCTAGCTCCAGCTCCAGCTCCAGCTCCAGCTCCAGCTCCAGCTGAGCTTTGGGTTGCCTAACTCCATCCCAAACAAGATGAAATCCTCTCTGCTGCAGTCCAGGCTGGTCATTCTGTTATTCCTCTCACCTCTCTACCATCTCATGGTCACTGCAGTGACAGGCAACCTCCACATTCACATCCCCATCCAGCCTGAGCTTCAGACAAGAAACCAAGGGGAGGATGGCACCATCTACTTAGAGGCACAAACTACAGAGGTAGAGAAATCACACTGCAGAAAAGCTTGCTCTTCTCCCCTCACCACTGAGGGGATCCAGGCAATGGCCTTTCAGGTGGTTAAAGGTGGATGCCAAGAATTTCCATTGTAATGTAGGTATGCCTGAGGCAGTGCCTCCCAGGCTGCCCTTACAGGCAACAGGGAGGAGGAGGTGTTCACCTGCCTCCTTTGAGATGGTCACATAAAGCACAAAGGACTCCTGTCCCAGAGACATTTGCTCTGTGCTTGAAATGGCGCCTGAGATCATAGGTGTTCAGGATAGTTCAGGTTGAAGGGACCACAGGAGGCCTGTAGTGCAACGTGCTGCTCAAAGCAGGGTCAGCTAGAGGGTCAGAAACCAAAAAATGCCCCTGCCAAAGGACTTCTGGGGGTGATACAGCAGGAGAAGGTAGTAGAGGGTTGACAGGGTGATCCCATGGACAAAAAGGTTTCTTTTTTCCCCTTCTCCTGAAAATGGCATCCTCACCTGTCCAGAAGGAAGAAGCTGGGACATGAACTTTGCCACTAACATGGAAGCAGAGAATCTCCTGAGTCCCTTACAGACAGAGGCTGGTCCAAAGGCCACCATCCCAATGGCACCCGACCTCGAGGCATGCCTGCCTTCTTGCTGGGCACCCTCCAGCCCCAGGCAGGAGGTGTACAGGGAACAGAGTGGGGTGTGCAGCCTGCAGCCCTGGCCACCCAGCAGCTGTGGTGGGACCCTGCTCTTCTAGATGAGACTGGGCTCTCCTGCATTTCCCCAGTGTGAAGCCTGCCTCCCCTCCAGCTGGGAATACAGCCTGGCAGAGAGGGCCAACACGGGAAACACGATCTCTATTCCAGGGTGTGAAGAGAGAGGGGAGGTCAGAGGGGGATCTGCTCATGCCCTGGGCAGTGATTCCCTCCCTGCAGCCAGTACAGCCCTGCTGATGCCCTGTAACCTGTGAGCCCAGGAGATGGGACTCCGATCTGCTCTGGCTCTGAAGATTTCTCATCCCTTCAGACCCAGGATGCAAAGCACTGGTCTGGGGACACCTCAGCAGTCAAAGGGCCTGAATGCCTGGTGTGTTCCTTGGAACGACTCTCTGAGGACAGGCTTGACCAGGCAGTCCAAATGCCAGCAAGGCCTCAACCCCACAACAGTGTCCCCTGTCCCTCACTCTGCCTTCCAGCTGCTTCCTCCTAGAGGATTTGTGTTGGGAGGGACCACCAGAGATCTCCAGGAGCATGATCTGCTCTAGGCCGGGCTAACTTGACAGTTAGATCAGTTTGGTAGATGCTTTCTCCAGGAGAGTTTTTTTAAGGTTTCCTGTCCCCTGCCCCAGTGCTACTCAACTACCATGGTTATTTCTTTGTTTTTTCGCTAAACTCTTTTGAAATTTCCCTTACTGCATCTTCTCCTTGTTGTCTCTTGTCCTTTCCTCCCCTTGGCCCACACCCAGACCATCCTGTCTACTTTGACTGAGGACAATCACAGCCTCACCTCCAAGCACAGCCTTGATGGGATCTCCTGGGACCACACAGGCAGGTCGTGGTAGCCAGCTGCAAGCAGAGCTATGTGCTGTAGGTCCCTACATGGTCTCAGATGAGAATGTATGGAGACATAACATGATCCAGGGCAGAGCCTGCGAACCAGTGCCACGGCACAGGTGGGGGCAGCTGGCATGAGAGGAGAAGACCTCCAGCAGCTCCTCTCCACACCTGGGCAGGGAGTGATGCACCCGGCAGTGCTCCTGAGAGAGGATGGTGAAACAGGACGGGCGGCACCGTGAGGTGTATTGCTGGGCACCAACCATCTGTGCTGGGTCTGGGAGTCCTGGCAAGTGGTGCTGGTGGCAGTAGCCCTTGAGGAACCTTCAACCCTGCTAGCAGCAGCGAGTTCTCACCATGACTGTCAGGAGCTTCTGGAGTGTTGTGGCTCCCATCAGCACCTCAGCTCTCCAGTGGCCAAGCCCTGCTGCCCTGCACATGGCCCCATGACCCCACTGTGTGGGCACCCCACAGGACAGGATGGATTTCGAGGTGGGGAAACATCCTGCAGGCATGGTCCCCATGACAGCCCTTGTTGCCGCGTCCCCCTCAGCCCTCCTGCCGGGCAGCCTTCCACCAGCCCCCACCCCCTGTCCAGCCATGTCCCTGTCCCCCCAGCATTAGGAGAAAGCCATGCTCTGTGGTCTGATGAGGTCTGGGCCCACAGAGAGGCCAGGAAGGGTGACCATTCCCCCCATACAGGTGCTTAGCCCAGCAGGCAGACGGAGCTGGTCACCCTCAGAGATCACCCCTCACCAGGACCACAGGGAATGGCCTGTGCTGGAAATGTCTGGTATGAGATGCTGGGTGTGTGAGGAGTTTGCTGGGACAGTTTCTCCTCTCTGTTCATGCAGCAACAGGATGGGCTGCATCTGTGTTCTGCCTGACGCTGTTTGAGGTCCCCCATGGGAGGAGGATGGTCTACAGGCCCAGTAGATGGCCCCAGGACCTCCTCTGCATGCTCCCTGACAGCCCTGCAGAAGACCCAGCAGAGGGCTTGTCCTCCCAGGGATCACAGCTGGATGACCAGTCCTTCAGCTTGCCGTGGAGCCTTGTCCGGGGGTGACTTTTAGGGTAAGGACCACTACACAGGGTGGGAAAGATTGTCTCAAGGAAATGTGCTGGGGACATGGCATAAGGGACAGCAGCTTTGGAGGAAGAGCCCAGCCTTCAGGCACTGCACCTGCAAGAACCTACTTTATTACAGAAATGCTATGATGAAGTCAGCTCTGACACAGTGTTAGACACAACTTTATATGGGCACCAGGTGAGACAGAGCAGTCTCAGTGAAGATGGAATGAATCCAAGCATTTCTGTAGCAACATGGTAGCAAACAATAATAACAACAGGAATAATAGTCATAATAAAAATAAAGTGAACAAACAAAGCTCAGTCCTCGTACGGGACACAGGGGGAGTCATTTGTGGAGAGCAATGTTACCACTGCTGAAAAATGTCCATGAAATCACTTTCCTCAGGGCATCTTTCAGCTCCTTGTTCCTCATGCTGTAGATGAGAGGGTTCACTGCTGGAGGCACCAACGCGTACAGAACAGACACCGCCAGATCGAGAGCTGGGGAGGAGAGTGAGGGGGGCTTCAGGTAGGCAAACATGACAGTGATGACAAACAGGGAGAACACAGCCAGGTGAGGGAGGCACATGGAAAAGGCTTTGTGTCGTCCCTGCTCAGAGGGGATCCTCAGCACAGCAGTGAAGATCTGCACGTAGGACAGCACAATGAAAAGAAAACACCCAAAGGCTATACAAAGAGTAACCACAAGAGCGCCAAGTTCCCTGAGGTAGGAATCTGAGCAGGAGAGCTTGAGGATCTGCAGAACTTCACAGAAGAACTGTTCCACTGTGTTGCCTTGGCAGAGTGGTATGGAAAATGTATTAACAATGTGCAGGACAGCATTGATAAAACTACTGGCCCAGGCAGCTGCTGCCATTTTGGCACAAGCTCTGCTGCCCGTGATGGTCCCATAGTGGAGGGGTCTGCAGATGGCAACATAGCGGTCATAGGCCATGACTGTGAGAACAGAATACTCTCCTGTTAGCAAGAAGAAAACCAGGAAGACTTGAGCAGCACATCCTGAGTAGGAAATGGCCCTTGTGTCCCTCAGGGAATTGGCCATGGATTTGGGGACAGTGGTGGAGATGGTGCCAATGTCAAGGAGGGAGAGGTTGAGGAGGAAGAAGTACATGGGGGTGTGGAGGCGGTGGTCGCAGGCTACAGCTATGATGATGAGGCCGTTGCCCAGGAGGGCAGCCAGGTAGATGCCCAGGAAGAGCGAGAAGTGCAAGAGCTGCAGCTCCCGCGTGTCCGCGAATGCCAGGAGGAGGAACTCGTTGAGGGAGATAAAGTTGGACATTTTATTATCTCTGGGCATGGGGGACTGTGCAAAGAAGAAAAGACACGGAGAAGTTAGGAGAGACTTTTCAAGCACAAAACCCCCAAATGTTGCAGTTCTCTCTTTCAGCTGGAGGATAATCGTGGTCATATGTTGCACTAGAAGGAAACAAGCCCCTGCTGAGAGCAGACGCATCCAGTTCCAAAGTGCACATCTCCAAACTTCTCACCCTTTCTCTGGGCACCTGAGGGAGATCTCCACACTCTCCTTCTAGCCAAGGACACACAGGGCTCTTTTCAGATGCCCACATACAGCCTCCCACCACCACCTCCATACTCTCACCATCTCTGCACCTTCCTCATGGGGCTCTCAGATATCACAGTAATGCTATGAGGTAGCAGTGCCTTTCTAGGGGGCAGGTCACAGCCTGGCAGGACACCACAGGGAAACCATCAAAGGACCATTACGATTGAAGATGGGCTCTCCTTAAAGGAGAGTCAGCTCATTTCCCAGCCCCAAAGACTGCATTTTCTGGATCTCCACAGGTTAGAAGGGGGCTGGGGCAACCTCATTCCCATGCAGACCCCTCTGCTGCACAGCTTGCAGCATCAGTGTCTGAACTGCAGCTGAAAACACACAACCCCAGAGAACCCAAGAACAAGAAGAGGAGCATCATGGCCAGGAGGGGAAACAAGGAGCAACACCATGATTGTGCTGCCAAGGGAGGCAAGGAGAGAGACAGAGAGGCATTCTGGAAAGCCTTCACCTTACCTAGCTGGGCATGCCAGCTCGCAGATGGTGACATCGCAGGGCAGTCGCTCTCAGCCCCTTTGTCAGGCAGCATGAAATGGGCCTCTGACAGCAGAGATGCCCCTCTCCTCTGCCTCAGGTCTGGCTGCAGAGGAGGTGGCTCATGCCCTGCAGTTCCCTCTCATTCCCTGCCCATCTCTGCTGCCTGGAACTGTCCCTGCTGCCAGCTTTTTCTCTGTCACAACATCTTCTCCCGGTCAGTGCTCACAGACCCCATCCCACCCGCTGTGTGCTCAGTTCTGCTCTACAGAAACCTCCCACATCACGGCACTCTCTAGGGGCATCTCTGTGCATGCACGTCCTAAGGAGCAGGTCACATAAACTCCTATGAGGCCACAGAAGTGATGTGGATGCTGTCTGTAGGCTAAGGTGGGGATGAGGCAGCTTCCTAGGGTTTCTCACTGACCTATTAATCTCTCAGAGTGAAGGTTTAGGACTCCCACTTCCTTGACAAAACAGAAACCACATTCCTTCATGCTCCCTGCCAAAATTAGGAAACTGAAAGTGCAGATACCTGAAGGAAAGCTCCTTCCCTTTCTAGTAGCCCTTCTCTTGATCTCCTCCGAAAAGACCCCTTGCACATATCCTGTGCAAGAGCTAGAGCTGTGAGCAGCCCTGACCCACACAGCACCCTCTCAGCAGGAGAATAAACCTGCCCTGCTAGGGGTCTGTCCTCTCTCCCAGAGTTTCTTCCCATAGTGATGGGGGGGGGGGGTCCCCGGCAGGCTGATGGCTGACCATCGCATGCAGCAGAGTCAGTGCTCCGGGCACACAGCACCCTGGGGTGCACAGACACTGCTCTGAATCACAGCCCTGCGCAGACCTGGGTGTGCTCCCTGGCTTCACACCCCTGCAGCCACCCCTGGCAGAATGGAGCTACATGCCCTGTCCCTGTGACAGTGTGGCAGGGGATCCCTGCTCTGAAGCATCTCCTCCTCTGCCTATGCACTGGAAGAGCTGGGAGAGCGATCCTTAAAAAGCCTCTTAGTTATAGGATGGGATGGATTCAGAAGAGCCCTCCAGCAACCTCAGTAGCATTGCCCTGCAGCCAGAGACTTACTGTGTCAGGGGCTGTGAAGATTTCTCCCACAAGGAGCTCTCCTCTCTCCTCCCACTCCACACTGCCTTGCACTTCTCTCTGCCTTCTCTCCTCTCATGTCAGTAGCAGCAGGCAGTGCCCAGAGCCCTGCTGCTCTTTGCAGAGGAGCTGCACCTGCACACTGCTGTCTCTGGGCAGTGCTGCTAGGTGCCATAAGCTCCCTCCATCCCAGGATCCTGGCCCCACTCAGAAGCAGAGGCCCAGCTGAGCTCATGAATTTCTCTGTCCCTTCTGCTCCCTCCTCCTGGGAAATGTTTACTCCAATAAACTAAAATAATCACTGATGGGCCCTCTCTAAGCACTGCAGGAAGACTCATTCCAGCATTACAGATTGTTTCATCAGAGCATGGTTATCTGCAAGAGGTGGAAATGTCCCACTCTGGAAACCCCTATTCCCATCTCTTAACTAGGCAGGACATGTAGAAAGGAGCAAGAAGGGAGCTCATTGACACCTGGTTCAGGTGCTGACTCAGATGAGTCAATCTGGGCATCTCATTCTGGTTTGGAAGGCCCTGGGCTGGAGGGTGATTCAGCAAACTCCTGTGAATGCCACAAACACACAGCAGGTGGGATTCCCCTTGCCCAAGCTGAAGTGAGCACAACACAGATGTCTGCATGGGAGCTCTTTCTCTAAGCTCCCATTGTAATCACATGAAATGGGGGGTGGGAGTCAATTATCTGGTGACACTTGGTGACATTGGAAGAGACAGAGGTGGTCCCAGGCATGTGCCCGTGTCTCCTTGCTCTCATGGAGCAACTGGGAGACACACATCCTTCTAGAGCATGAGGTGGGGGCCAGCTGGAGAATTCCCTTGGCCATCTCAAATGACACTAGATGCCCACTACTGTTAGAGCACCCCTCACTATGATGCTGAGACATATGGAGATGCCTGCAGTGCAAACTGCTAATGGAATTCAGTGCACACACTTGATGTAATGACATAGAAATAGGCTGGCAGGGCCATGCCAGATGCCTGGGGTTTCTAGCATAACCACCTGGGACCTATGGGAAAAGCATGCCCCTTTGGAGTGGTTGCTGGCAGACAACGCAGGTTATCTCCGGCTTTCCTACCTGTGCCCAGACAACTGCATCCCACCACTGCCTTTAGGGAAAGTCCATCCTGACTGCATTCAAGCGTGCTGCATAAATGGGAGGCACATCACACCAAGGTCTGTGCTCTAGTCTCTGCACTCTCAACCCCTTCTTGCTCTTCTCTGCCTGAATCTCTTCTTCCCACCAGATGATATGAAGAGGCACTGGGCTAATGATGACCTTAGGGTGCCAAATCACAGGCTGTTCAGGCCCAGGGACTTCTTCAGTGGCACCTTGTCCTGCCTAGAGATCGGTTCACCTCTGTCACAGGCCCCAGGCTGCTACAAATCAGCTCAGGCAGCAAACCCCTCTCCTGCCATTCCTGCACAGCCCAGCTCTGTTTTTCGCTGGCCTTGGGCACTGCAGGCTTTGCTCTCTCAGTGGGAACCTCCTTTCACCATTACATTGCCACCTGCTATCTAGGCCAGCATGGCTCTGCTCTGAAGTGGGGCCATTGCACACACAGTGTCTTTGGCTCTTGGTAACAGGTTTTACCACAACCAGTCTGCTCTCTGTGCCATAGCTGGTGCTCTGCAACACTAATATATGCAAATGTATGCAGCCTGGGGTAGAGACAGGAGCAGATGGAGAGGTACAAGCTGTCACAGGACTGAAACATCATTGGAATGACTGAGATGTGTTGGGATCACTCACATGACTGGAGGGCAATGCTTGTAGGGTACAATCTCTTCAGAAGAGGCTGTTAGAGAAGATGAGGAGGGAGGATGTCTTTTGTGTGAAGGGGCAGCTCGGATGTGCAGTGCTCTTGCATGGGAGAGGCAAGGGTTTGGGTGAGTGCTTGTGGGTGAGCATCACAGTAGGGGTGACATCATGGTGGGAGCCACAGACCACCTAATGAGGGTAGGGAGGTGGATGCAGTCTCCTTTAAGCAACCTGAGCAAGTCTGTGGATCACAGGCCCTGGTTCTTGTCACAGGGACTTTAATCCCTCTGGCATGAACTGGAAGGGCAGACAGCAGAGTGCAAGCAGGCCAGGAGGTTTCTAGAGGGCATCAAGGACAACTTCTTCGCACAGCTGCATGATGGGCCAATAACTGTGATGCTTTCATGTATCTGGAAATTTCAAAGAAGGAGGAACCGATCAGGGATGGGATAGTAGGAGAAAGGCAATACTTACATCCATCTTCCAAAAAGGCCACAAGGGCAGCCTGGGGAGCTGCAGGCAGTTCAGCCTCCCTTTGGTGAGGAGTGAGTCATGCAGCGAACCCTCTCAGATCACATTTCTGGGCACATGAAGGAGAAGCAGGTGCCTGGGAACAGTTAGCATGCGTTTACCCAGAGTATGCTGTGACATGCCAACCTGATTGCTAGCTATGAATAAATAACTGTATTTCTGAATGGAGAAGAGTAAATGTCCTTTACCTAGACTTCAGTGAGGTGTTTGACACTGTCTCCGACAATACACTTGCATGCACGTTTGAACATTACAGTCTAAAAGAGTAGACAAGTGGATGGGTAAAAAGCTGCTTGGATGACCAGAGGCTCAGAGGGCAGTGGAGAATGGGTAGTACTCTTCCTGGAGGCCAGGGAGAAGTGGAGCACCTGAGGGTCTCTCCAGGAACTTGTCCTCTTTATCATCTGTATGAGTTACACAGAGGAGGAAACACTCATGATGCCTGTAGATGACCCCTAACTGGAGGTGGGGGGGGGGGGCACTTATATGCCTGAGGGCTGCCATTCAGAGGGACCTAGACAGGCAGGAGGAATGGGCTGTCAGGAACCTCATGGAATTCAACAAGGACAAATGACAGGGCTTGCACCTGCGATAAACCAACACCCCACTGTGTTACAGGCTGGGGCCTGAGGGCCTGGGGAACAGCTCTGTGGAAAAGGACGTGAGGGTGCTGGGGGACAGGAGGCAAAACATGAGCCAGCAGCATTTCCTGGCAGCAAAGAAGGCCAGAAGCATCGTGGTCAGTATGAGCAGGAGCACAGCCAGGAGGTTGAGGGAAATGGTGATCGCCTTCTAGTCAGTATTCATTAGACCACATCTAGAACCCTGCATCCAGGTTTGGGTTCCCAGAACAAGACAGAGGTTGATAACTGGGAGCGAGTCTGGCTGAGGGCCCTAACAGTAGTCAGGGGGCTCAAGCACTTGTTCTGTGAGGAAATGGGTCTGGTTCAACCTGGAGAAGAGATGGCTTTGGAGGGATCTCATAGCACCCTTCCAATGGCTACAAGGAGATCATCCATAAGATGGAGCCAGGCTCTTCATTAGGGTGCACGGTGGGAGGACAAGAGACAATGGGCATAAGTTGGAAGAAAAGACGTTCCTGCAGGAGATAAGAAAAAGCTTTTCCTCTACAAGGATGGTCAAGCATTGGAAGTGGTTGCCCAGAGAGGCTGTGCAGTGTCTTGCCTTGGAGGTTTCCAAGACCAAATTGGATGAAGCCCAGAGCAACCTGCTCTGACACCAGAGCTGACCCTGATGTGAGCAAGGAGATTGGGCTAGAGACCTCCTGAGGTCCCTTCCATCCTGAAGGAGTGCATGATTCTTCCCACTCTCAATCTTCTCCTGTGGATGTCAGGGAAAGCATGCAGGTGCCCTGTGACAGTGGAAGCAGGCCAGCCTTCTTGTCCTCCTCCAGTCAGAATTGCTCAGATGCAGGACTTCTTGGCAGGAATCCCCAAGACAGCCCTGAGCAATCCTTGGCTTCACTTTGAATTGCCTTGTTTTTTTTTTTCCCATGTCTTCTAACTCTGTCCCTTTTATCACCTTGATCCAGTACCATACAGCCCACTCCACCCCTGCTCATCCTGAACTCATTGACGCTGGTGTGGTTTGTTTCATTCATTAGTTGTTTTTTCTTTTTTTTTTTTTTTTTTTTGATTTGGACAACAGATACCTCAGGAAGATTTCCAAGAAAAGTGTCAAGTACTGCGCCTAAGTGGAAATAAACACATTCATGAGGAGAGGTTGAGGGACCTGGTTTTCCTTAGCCTGCTGAAGTGGAGGCAAAGGGCAGTAGAGTAGGAGCCTGTGACGGCTTGAAGGGTGGTTTCAGAGATGATGGAGCTTTTCTTAGTGTAGGGAAACAGCATGAGAAGGGGAAAGAGCCACAAACTGCATCTTGTGAGGTTCAGACTGGACTTCAGGTCAAAAGAATGTCACTCGTAGGGTAGTGCTGAGGTGCAACAGATCACCCAGAGGGAGTCTGTGATCAGCCACTGCCTTTGTGTTTCAAGAAAAAGCAAGTGAGGACAAGAAGATATCAGGTGAGGCAGGGAGACCGCGGGGTGAGAGCAAGGTGGGGAAGCAGCTTGGGTGTGTACAGTGTGCAGGGAAAGAGGCACAGGCGTGGGAAAGCATAGGACAGCCTGTGGTGGAGGTGGCTGAGGACACTGCCAAGGCTGAAAGCTCCCAACACAGCTAGGTCTTTCTCCTTTTGACTGTAGCTAGTGTCTCTGTCACCAAGGCCCCCGAGAAGACGCTGTTTCCTTAAAGCACTGTGGTCTTGCTGCCTCCTTGTCCCTTGGGAGCCCAGCAGGTGCCGTATCATGGTTCTGAACTCTGCATTGCACACCCCCACCCACAGACTGTCCCCAGGAAGAGCCCTGACCAATGCGTGATGGAAAGCATCATCCTTCCCAGGGGCTGGCTGTCAGTGCCTGGTCACTCTGCTTGATAACACACATCAAGGTTGACTTGGCATCACAGTCACCCTCACATTGCCTTTGCCTACCTGCAATCAGGGCCTCCAACTTTCTCCTCTAATCAGCCCCTGGGGAAAGTTTCTTGGTAATGGCCCTCTGTGGGACTCATTATTTTTCCAAGAAACTTGGGATTTGCTTCTTGAGAGGTTGCTTCAGCCTCCTCTCAGCATCTGAAGTTCATGGGCTCAGCACCAAATACAGCTGAGAGATCATTAGAATGCAAAAACCCCTAGGGAGCCATGCCTCTTTCCATAATTTTCTTCAGTTCAACAATTCTTGTGTCGCTAATTGGAAAGTTTGCAGGAGTGTATTGAAATTAGGCAGATTTCAATGAGCACCTGAACAGAAAGATGTCTGCTTCTTAAGCTTTCTTGGTTCTTCAGTTCTCAGAATAAGTCACACCCACATTCCCCAATTCATACTGACCCACAGTGTCTCCTAATGAAGTCAGGGCATGCAGGAAAAGCAGTATTTTTGATAGGAGACCTGTATGGAGAACCTTCCTCCCCAGCTCCCCAGCCCTGCCATTTCCCTCATCAGCCACTGGGGACTTCACATCACTCTTGTGAAAATCGAACCTTTTGCCACTCAAGGCTGTAGCTGAATGTTACAGCTCATGTGCACCAATTCCCACCTGCTTTCCTTCGAGAACTAGTCTCAAGCTGACACAGAAGGGTTTTTCTTAATAGCAAACAAACAAATTGTAATTTGGAACAGTTTAATAAAAGATACAAAAAAACCACTTGTCAACTGTATGCCAAGTCCAAGCTGCCTCCAGTGAAGTCCACTGCCCACAAGGCATAACCTTCCTTGAAATGTTTTCCACAGATAGATAGGAAAGGATAGACTAGAAACACAACAAAGGAGCTGGCTAAAGAGACAAGGAGACTGCTGAAAGACGAGGCAAGCTTCAGACTCCCAGCAGCTCAGAGCAGCACCTGCAGAGCTGAGAGGTACCTGAAAGGATAAAGAGCAAGGGGAGAAGGAAAACTGGGAAACTATGGAAAGTGCCTATGCCGAGAGTCTGATGCAAAAATGCCTTCAGAAATGACCAGTTTAATCAGGACATGTGGAAATATGTGAGAGATCACTAAGATTACATCCACAGCCTAATAGACAGAGCAGTGGAAACACAAGGTCAAGGGCAGATCAAGATTTCTTCTCCCCAGATTAATACCCTTCTGTAAGATTTCTACTCTTTCATCAGAGGAAAACATTGACATTAAAATTAGCCAATCGTTTGAGCTGAGGAAAGTGTTTTCCTATTTTTGTAATGTTGAAAACAGTTCTTCACCTTTCCAGGCAGAGCTCAGCTGTCCAACCAAAAGCACCCAGGGGCACTTGGAGAGGCCCCGGTGTCTCTGAGGGAGCTGCCTGGGTCTGGCAGCTCTCACAGGGGACCTCTGGGAGACCAAAGCCCTTTGGAGCTGCAGATGGAGGCTGGGCAGAGGGGACCAGGGCACCTGCAATGGCACTGGCCGTCCATGACCATGTGACTGCATCCCACCCCAGCTCTTAAAATCTCTTTACCTTTCAAAAAAAAAAAAAAAGTCTCCCCAAAAGATCAATGTATCAAAAAACAACCAAACAAAAAAGGGCAATAAGAACACAAAGGAGTTGCAAAAGCTGAAAAGTGTAATAAACCTTTTTTTTTTCCTTAAATAATTTATTTAATTTCTTTCTTGTTTCTTTTTTCATTGGCAGTTTCTAAAGTTTTGTTTTATAATAAGGCCTACACTATTAAAAATGATATTTTTGTGTCTCGCACAAGTCCAGTCCCCCTCAAACCACTCCCTGCACAGGATCTTCCTTGCCACTCCTCAGTCTTTGCACAGAGCGAGTCACACCATGAGGTGTCGAGCTCTCACTACTGACAGAGGGAAGCAGCCTGATCAGCTTCAGGGAAAACGCTCTATTTATTGATGGAGGAAATTGCACAAATCTCAATGTACCTGTGTTACAGTGATGTCTTAAAGGAGTCCCTACACATCTAGCCACAAACCCTTTTCATTTCCTGCATGGTCATGAAGCGCGACTCCATTTTAGGCAACAACAGGGATGGGAATTAGCTCACCTGATGCCAGACCCCTTCAGTGCAGATGACTCTGGCTAACCCAGCTGTCTGGACTTCCCTTTCTAGTCGATGGAAAGAAAAAAGTTGTCCCACTGAGAGGTCTTGAGATGCTTCTCCTGGGAAGCAGCTAATGCTCCAAAAAGGCTCCCATAGTTCCTGGGTCACATCTCCCAGCGCCACATGGGAACACAGCTACACAGGGCATCTCAGGCAGCAGTGACCCCTGTATGTGTCTATAAAGGCCTGAATGTAAAGTCCTCGTCATTGGGTGAAATCTATGCAAAAAATAGCTCCTTGCAAGAACTGAAAAAAAATCTTTGTTTTCAGAAGTTCAAACCTTCTTTATCAATTCTAATGAATATTTTCTTTCTTTTTTCCTATTGGTAGCACCAGATGCATGCAGTACAGAAATTACTCTATGTGAGCGTATATGTTTATATAGATGTACAGTTAGTCAATGCAACAGATTTCCTACCAATATTTTGAATGGAGAAACTTGGTTCTGAGAAACTACCATATTCCAATTGATATGTCTCCTCCCTCTTCTTCTGCCTCTCTGTGCTCTCTCCCTCTGCCTAGTCTGTCTTTACAGAGGCCTCATGGCCCCTCTGCCCTCCAGGGAAGTCTCCTGTGGGATCCTGACAAGCAGATGCTGAATGAGCTGAAATCGGCTCTCCTGCAGCCCTGGGCTCTGCTTTGCCTTTTTGTCTTACTTCTCCACCATCTCATGATCATTGCAGCCATGGCTGCCCTCAGCCTTTACATCCCCATCTGCTTCTGTTTTGCTTGTGACTGACAGAGTGCAGCCGTTGTTGCCTCATTGATTGCCTGGGCCAAGAAATTGTTTTCAGCACTCTCCAGGAATCTCCTGGACTGCTTGTGCCCTGGCCGACTGTCCTGCCAGCAGATTTCAAGGTGGTTAAACTACCCTGTGAGAACCAGGATCTGTGACCAGGAGGCTTCCCCCAGCTGCCTGCACAAGGTTTCAGCTGCTCCCCTTCCCTCCTCAGGCGGCTGTTAGCAAACACTACCAGAATGTCACCCACACTGCTGTGTCCTCTTATCCTTTCTACACGGTCTCAACTGGTTCATCACCTGCTCCAAGGCAAAGCCCTGTACATGCCAGCCACCCCTTTGCAGAGGGCACACCTGCACCTCCTCACCATCCCAGCTGCCTTCCCCAGGAGTCCATTTTCAGCCTGCCATGTGAGTTGTACCATCATGTGTGTGTAATTTCATGGGGATAGGGGAGGGGGAGGTGCCAGCAAAGGGGACATGACTGGGAAGTGGAATGTGAGGCTCAGAAGAGAGGATGACTCAGAAGAGGGGCAGGGGAGAAAATCATAGAAGTGTGAGAAAATCAGTAGAAATGTGCAGTGTTGATGGTGAGGTCACCTCTGGTACAGGAACCACATGGGCTGGGTTCTGGTAGAGGCATTCTGAGGACAGAGAATCACACCACCTCTCATCCCACTACCAGAGATGATATATGGGCAGGGAGGATGGGGAGAGGCAGGTAGAGGAGACATGGCTGCAAAGCTGATTATCAGGTCACCTCCACTGCAGCTGCCTGATTGGCCCTCAGCAGATGTGCTGGCCAGCAGGCTTTGGGATGTCACCCAGTGCCTCAGAGAGTCTGCCCAGCAGAAATGATTGCCCTGGAGAGGGGAAGGGGTGACACAGGTGACAGGGACCCATCTGGGTGCTGACTGCGAGGGCACCTCTGCTGCAGCCACCCCACCACTCCACAGCCGGCAGGCAGGCAGGCATAGCTCATGGCCACCCTGATCAGGACTAGCCCTCTGCAGCAGACCTGCCACCAAGCAGCACACAGCTCCTCACCTAGGTCTCCTGTGAGCCCAGCGTGCTGCCCCTGTGGACCAGAGACACCATGGACATTATCTGGAGGCTTCCTTTGCCAGATCAACATTTCTAAAATGGAACATGATGTATTAGTACCAGCCAGAAATGTTTTATTTTTTATAGTGTGATACCAAGAAGGAGTCATTCTGCAGGCTCCAATGTACAGTTGGAGGATGGGTGGGGGAGCTGAACTGTGCAAGGCCTGCTGGGACAGCCCTGCACCACCCTACAAGGAACTGACCCTTACTTGCTCTTCTCCACACCTCACTGCCAACAGGGGACCTTTGTCCAAATCAGCCTCAGATCCACACTTGCGATTTCATCTCAGATCACTTGCAAAGAAGAGTCCACAAGTGAGCTAATGTGTTGCCGCGCTCTCGCTCGGTCCCATGGCGCCACCGGGGGTGCACTGCAGCTCCCCGCTGCAGGGCCACAAAGCACAGACCTCAATGTGAGAGATGCTAAGATGGCATTTATTGTGAGCTGTGTTCAAGCTTACATACAGTTGCATTTCATTCCCACCCCTAGGCTGCGCGTCACACCGCGTGATCTTCCGCTACGCCTACTCTACCACTTCTCATGCAAATATCTTTGTCTACACAGTTTCCCAAGATTCCTCACACTAATGCCCAGGCTGTGCCTGAGCTGATCAGGCAGGAGCTCCAGAACCTGCAGGCCTCAACCAGATCAGGGACACAGTGCAAAACGTGCTCAGCTGAGTTGGACACCTGACCTGTCAGGTCAGAAATGACTGCCTTAGAGAAGAGAGGAGCATGTGGAAAGGTGAGGGACATCATTCTGAGGGGGCTTGCAAGTTATCTGCATAAAACAACTTCAGCTTTGCAAGATGATTCTCAGCTATGACCCGTGAAGTATTTCCTGCTGACTTGCAGGCAAGTGCTGGAGCATCACTACTCACTGTAGTCACTGCACATCTGGGAGAAGTGTTTTCAAAGGCCAATTCTTTTCTGAAGAACTACTTTGTCTTTGGGAGTTTCCCTTATCTTGCCCATTTCAAAAGCTAATGACTGTGGCACCGCCGCTTGAAAAGGCACCTCTGAGTGCTCCACCTTGGCAAGACCATTTTCTTGTTAACTGTGTGAGTGAAAAAAGTCCCATGTGATCCAAACTGCTCTCTGAGGCCTCCTGCTGGATGTCAGACCCTGGACATCTTGTGTCAGAGCCCAGGGCAGTTCACAGGGTGCAGGGTGAAGCAGGGAGCCCCAAAACAGCGAGGCCTTCAGCACAAAGGGCTCAAGACCCTCTCTAGAGTTCACTGAATTGGAGGGTGGTTAATCGGATGGTTAAGTAAGGGCTAATTGGGGGATACTACTGCATTATAAGCTAAGAGTTTCTAGGGTCCTGCCACATGAGAAGAAAAGAGTGTCTGCACCAATTATGGATATGGGTAGTATCCCCATTAGCCTTTGCTCATAGGAAAGAGAGGCAACTGCCATGCCTCTAGCCTAAAAAACTTGCCTGCTATGCCTAAAAAAAATCTTGTTTGGACAGATCCCAGAAGTGTTAACATCAAGAATCTCCAACAAGGAACCCTTTCTGAAAGATGACCTCTTCTACTCCAAATACTCTAAGCTGCATATTTCTATGTATTTCAGTCTGTGTGGGATATCTGGGTGCACATCCTGAAAAGAGCTTTGGAAACTCAAGGCCTGAACCTCAGCGCACACAAGGCAGCAGGCTGCCAGCATCCCTGCCTCACACCACCAGGGCAGCCTGGGCCCTGTGAGCCAAGGCACCTCCTCACCTCGCAGCGCTCCCCAGCTCCACATCCTGGCAGGGCTCCCCACGCACAGCACTGCTCTCTCCAGACACCTCCTCCCATTCTGAGCACCAAGACACTGGGGCCACCACCTGTCCCCACCACAGGCCACCCCACCACTGGCACATGGTGGTGATGGGTGACTCCTATTTTATGCCCTGACAAATTGAGACATGGAGAAGGACTGCTTTCCAGGACATGAGGGGAAATCTCTCTGCTTTCTTCCTGGGTGCCGCATCTCCATGGCGGTGACCTACTGAGCCCCCAGACGACACAAGCTGAGGTCACAGTGGGATGTGCTGCATCACAGGGAGGTCTCTCCGGTGCTTCCCTGTGATGTCCAGGCACTGCTGGGCACTGCTCACATGCTCCCCACCTCTGCCCTTCAGAGCTGCTCCACAGCATGGAGTGGGGACAGGAGGCAGCAGGACCATGTTGCGGCCGTTCACCGACAGGCAGAGGAGCAGGGACATGTTGGAGAGGAGTTTTAGGGTAACGAGATGGGAAGAGTGTCCTTTTTCGCGTGATGGACAGGTGAGCTGAGGGCAAGAGGGCAAGTGAGATGGAGGACTGCTGGACCGAGACCATCATGCTGGACCGCAGTTCCTTGTTCCCAATGCTCCTGCAGCTCTCCACCAAGGGGAAGGGCTTCGGGAGCTCCTTCCTGAGGTGTTGCACACAGAGTGCTAATTCCAAAAATGGCTGTGGGTCCTGGGATGTGGGGGTGACTGGACAGTGCTGGGGGCTGCCACAAGAGCCCTGCCTGAGGGTCCTGCCTGGTTCAGGGGACAATGTGGCAGCCAGGAATTCTGGGTCCTGGGGCTGTGGCTGCCCTGAGCACCATGGCTCTTCTGGGGCCAGCTCCATCCCCTCATGGCAGGGAGAAATCCAGGTCGAGGTATCCCTGGGAGTGGGTCCCCCTTTGGGATCTGGCTCTGGCAGGAAAGGGGTCCTGTGTCCTGGAGGTTGGGGTGTCCTGCAGCTCCTGTGGGGCTTTCAAGAGCCTGCTGGAAATGCCGATGTTGGAAATGGTTCCTTCACTTGTAATAACCCCAAGGCAACTATTTGTTTGGGAGAACCTCTCTTCCTTCCCCCTGCATCATTTTATGCTTTCAATTTGGCAGAGCATGGTTTGGGCTCAGAGATGTTGTCCTCAGATGGCCACAGCCCCTGTCCTCCTGCAAATGGGAGTCAAAACTCTGCACCCAAAAGAAAGCCTGTTTGGGGAAGCAGCTTGGAAACAGGTGGGGGTGCCATGGCCACCCCACAAGTCCCTGCTGACACCAAGCATTTTCCTCTGAGCCGTAGGGGGCAGTGCTGGGGGGAGTCCAGCAGGGCCACCTGCCCCAGCCCCCTCCCAGCCACACACCTCCGCTGCCCAGCACCAGCAGGCCCAGAGCTGCTCTGCCCTGGCTGCCCTGTGCCCCCACGACTCCTCAGTCCTCCAGAGCAACCCCCAGGACCCAGCCCGGCCCCACAGAGAGCAGTCCCTGCCTGGCCGCGGCCCAGCCCTGCTGGGTGCAGTGCGAGGGCTGCCGAACTCCGGGGCTGCCGGGGCCCCAGGGGTGACAGGGACCTGCCCTGCCCTGCACTGGGGGCAGCAGGACACAGCCCACTGGCTCTGGCGCCCCAGCCATGCCCAGGGCGCTGCGCCAGCAGCAGGGCGGGCCAGCTCAGGCCCCGGGGGGGGCTGCTCCCCCGCACCTGGCACAACCCCAGGCGCAGGGCAGCCAGGAGCCCCGCAGGGCCCCTGAGGCAGAGCCCAGCCCCGGTGGGGCAGCGGCCATGCCCCAGGGCCTGGCACTGCCCAGCCACACGGGGCCGCGCTGCCCCCAGGCCCTGCAACGCCTTGCACTGCCCTGCGCTGCCGCCCACAACATGGCGCCTCACCGCGGGGGAGGGGGAGAAGCCACCCATGGGGTCACACAGGGGTGCAGCGTTGCCATTGCGTTGCCCCCAGTACTGCCCTCCTATTGGCTGGCAAGGGGAGGAGGGTGGGGCAGGGTTTGACTGGTGGCTCTGTCAGCCAATCGGAGTGCAGCATGCAGAAAAAACAGCCCAGAAAGGGGAGCGGGAGCCAAGGCGGAGGGAGCGAGCCGGTGAGATCGGGTGTGAGCGGGGCTGGCGGGGCTTCGGGTGCCTTCAACTGCCGACGGGTGCCCTCCCACCAGGGCAGGGGCAGCGGTGCTGGCAATGGGGCTGCTTTCCTGCAGGAGCTGCAGCAGGGGCTGGTGGGGCCGTGAGCACGGCACAGAGCGACCGGGGACACAGCGGGGAGCTGCCCTGCAGCCAGACATGGCGGCCTGCCCCGAGCAGCTGGGCCGGGGCAGCTGCTGGGGTTGGGGGCAGGAAGCTTTGCCCCTGCTGGGGGTTGGAGACCCATTTGGAAGCGTTTCCCTGAGCTGCTGCTGCCACGGCAGCCCCCAGGTGCTGCTCCGAGCTGCGTTTGGGAGCTGCTGGGCATAGTGTGAGCAGGCTGCTGGTGTCCTCATGAGGGGCCCTTCCCAATGGTCTCTTTTGTTGTGAAAACAGCATTTCCGAGTGTCTCTGAGAGAGGCTGTCCCCGCATGTCATGCAGTGCCTTAGCCGTTGTTTTTGCTCTTTGCCTCTTGCTTTGCCCCGAGACCTGTGACCCTGGCAGCAGCCTGCAGGGTGTTTGCAGAGCAGCTCTGTAAGTGGGAGCTGTTTTGCTTGTCAAGGGCCTTGAAAGTGGATAAACGGCCATTTCTCCCACTTGCTGTTGTTATTTCCATGCTCCTAGGTCAGGGTGGAGAGTTGCTGAATTGTGGCTCTGCTGGTTTCACCAACTGAGATGCCCTGGCCTGAGTCCTTCCGCGTGTCTCCAATTGTCAGGGCATAAAACAGGAGAATGCTGGTTGTCCTGGATGTGTAGAGGATTTTCTGGTTTTGTTCAGCATTGGGGAAGGAACCAGAGTTCTGAGTTGCGGGAAGGCTTCTCCCTCTGCCTGGGCGTGAGGCCCTGCTGTCTTAAGCGTGAGGTCACTTCTGAGTGATGAACTGACTGGATAGCAGCAGAGCTGTGGCTGGAAAGGTGCTTGTGAGGTCCTTTCCACCTGAGCAGTTGAGAGATCAGGAGAAGACCCATGGCTTGGATGCTGGTGGTGAGGTCACTTCTGGGTTTGTTGCGTGTGCTCAGAGGAGGGATTGAGCCCTGCAGAGATCCACAGCAATACAGAAATGCAACTCATTAATCAAACAGAAGTAGGTGTTCCCCATCATCTGGCACACATTTTATTCCACTCTGTCATCATGAGTTAGTACTGCTACGTTTAATGTGAGGATGATGTTCTCTGGTGAACGTGGACATGGAGTTGGACTTTCCACTTGTTGCTAAGTAGAAGCTGGCAGCCTCCTCGCAGTCAGCTAGGGAGTTGAGCTAGACTTTTGAGGCTGCTAAATTCATCTAGTGCTGGTGTGAGCAGTGGTGTTAGTAATCTCTTCTTGCTAGGGTGTGTGTGCTTTAGAAATTGCCCCTGCCAAAACAGCAGGGAGCTTGTGAGATTTTCCTGCCAGGTCTGCATGCTGTCTCTGTCTTTGAGGTGTCCACCTGCCTTTATGACACATTTGGGACTGTAACACGTTTGAGGTCTCTGATTTTCTGTCCACGTATGCAGTCACTGGGGAATGGGTGCAAAGGCTGTTGGAGGAGACAGAAGGAATGTCATTTCCCAAAAAGGTATGGGCCGCATTTTCCAAGAGATTTCTTGTTCAGAGAAGTTAAGGCCCAAGAGAGAGGCAAGAGCTGGCCTGACCAGCCCCTGTGAGAGCACTTGCTTTCTGCGTCCTGGAGGTGGGAAGTGAGCAGGCCCCGGGCTGTGAGTGGATGTTCAGAGGCAGTGCCTGTTGCAAGGCCTTGGAGGCCTAGAAGGGAATGGAAGGTCTGGAGAGTTGGGCTTTGTGTGTTGTGGGGCACTTGGGGGTGCCCTGTGTGCTGCCATGTGTGGAGCTGTGCCCTGCGTGTGGCTGATGCAGAGCAAGTGTTGGCTGCCAACCCTCTGTGAGGTGCAGGGATAGCAGCGTGTCAGAGTGTGGGGTGCCCTGTGGTGGAGCCAGGTGGTGGCCCCAGTGTTTTGCTGCTCGGCATGGTTGGAGGTGGCTGGAGGGAGCAGTGCTCTGTTGCCAGAGCCCAGCCTGCCATCACGATGTCCTTCTGGGAGACCTGGGTGAGGACTGTTGGTGACCGTGTTCGGTCCTTGGAGCATCGTGGTGTGAGGCAGGGCTGCTCGCAGTTTGGTGGTTTCTGTCAGCTGAGGTTCGGGCTTGCAGTTTCGGAAGGTCTTGATGCTTCCGTGAGTCTTTGGGATTTTACTGACTCCCTTGGAGAAAGTCATCTTCTCCCTCCTTAAAGGCTTTCTGTTGCAGCTGGACCCTCATTGCACCTTCCCATCCCAGACCCTAATCCATTCCGATCCCTCAGAGAGATGGGTAGTTAATCAAAGCAGTCAGAACCATTTCTCCACTTTGTGCCTACGCAGACCCTTGCAGAGAGGGGAGATGCCACCTCACGAGAAGTCAGGCCTCTCAGGACGATGGGTGGCTCTGAGACACCTGTCCTTGGTGAGCGATGGAGGTGGCATCTCCAAAGCCGCTGGTGCCTTTGGCAAGAGTCTCAGTCTAGCAGATTCCTTGAGGCTGCAATGGGGGAGACATGTGGAGGTAAGGATCCAACAGCCTGCTCCAGGCAGGTGCCAGTAGATGAGGTATCTTGGGTCCTTTTCCAGAGAAGTTCTGATCAGGCTCTCACCAATACAGCTCAGCATGGAGGGGAGACATTTGCCCCTGCCTGTTGAGACTCTGTAAGGCCAGCAGAACTGACAGTAACACTACGATTCTTTCTTTCTTTCTAGGTTGCTCCACTCCTGGAGGTTCCCAGTGCAGTCCTGGAGCCCCTGAGGGTGGAGGCAGGATGCCAGGGTGTGCCCTATGCCTGTCAACATCTTTGCCAACATCGTGAGCCCTCTGTGAAAGCAGCTGCAAGAGAATGAGGTGAGGCTACATATGGATGTGAAGGCTTCCATAAATGCGCCTGGCTTTTCTGGGAGACTTGGGGTGTGGCTTCACCTCCTGGTACCTCTCCTCTCCCACAAATTCTGCCTCCCACAACTGCTGTTAGTGCCGGCCTGCTCAGCAAATGCTGTAGTGCCCCGTCCTTTTCCTAAATGATTGTGGTGCCGTGTAGAACGAGTGCAAGACCCTTATAATAAATGCCCACATGTCTTGGGTGCCTTTGTGTGAGGGCCGCAAAGCCTCCGTAGCTTGACCTGAGGAAGTCTGACAGCTTTTGGGCTCCTGGCTGTGCGAGGGGTGAAGATGTGTCCAGGGCCAGGTTGCCCGTGGCACCCAGCCCTCAGTGCTCTGTGAAGGCAGCTGTGGAGCCCGGACTGCTGCTGCAGAGCCTGCGCAGCCAGGACAGCTGGCATTTCAGGAGAAGTCCAATGTGGGGCTGTCTCATTGCTTGGGCCTCATGTCAAAGCCTCTGCACCCTTTGTCCCTTCCACGGAGCTCCTTGTCCAAGTAAGTAAAGGAAAGGACCCGAGGTTCCTTTGGGCTCAGGAGCCCTTCTGGACTCTCTACTGTTTCTACACTGTATCTGTATCTTTTGTATTACTAAAGAAAATCCCCATTCCCCCCATCCCTAGGTGGAGGTTCCTTAGGGGATGGAGGAGGGAAGCAGTAGCCTGCTGTGCCCAAAGAAAGCAGGATCCTTCCCTCGGAAAAGAGCAGCATCTCCCAAGGAGCCAGCTCTGTCCCCCATCTTGTGCTGCTCATTTGCACAGGCCTTGTGAGCCCAGAGTGCCTTGGCCACCTTGTGGTGTCACCGCAAGAGCTTCGCTGTGTGTCTGGGTTGAGGAGCCAAGGGAAGGCAGCGAGTAGAGCAGTGGCTGGGGAGTGTGCAAGTGGCGAGTGTCCTGCATCCCTCTCGTCTTGGTGGCACCTGGTTGTATCGAGCAGAAGAGGCAGCTCTGTGGGGCAGAGACAGTGTGTTTGTAGAGTAGGTGGCAGAGCAGAGGTCTGGCGTCAGGTTGATGCCTGGTGCAGTGCTGAGTTGATCTGACAGTGTCAGCAACCCTATGCAGTCGAGCTGCTCCCTCAGCTGGTCTCTGTCCCTAGAAATGCACCAGAAATGGAAGTGGCATGCTGCTGTCATTGTGTAGGTGCTGCAGTGCAAAGGCTCCCAGCTCGGACTTGATGGCACTAAAGGAAAAGCAAGACCAATTGTTCCCTTTTGTGATTTGTGTGCAGGGTGACAGAGTGGAGCTGTGCCATGACCTGGAGAGAGTCTTGCCAGGAGATGACAGGTGTTTGCAGAAGACTCTTCTGTATGGAGTGATAACAGCTTAATCAAGGGACATGCAAGTGGCCCAGGTGAGCTTCTCCTCTCCTCTCACTTCAGCTTCAGCACCTGACAGAACAGCTCGATGCATATTGCTGATGTTTGTGTTTGTGAAGTCATTGGGGCTCAGTATCTGCTAGGCCACCACCAGACACATTGCTTCTTTTTGTAGAGGTGCAGGAGCACTTGGTAGAACAGCAGTATGGAGATGAGTGTTGTTTGTGCTTCTGGGGATGGTGTGCCTCATCCATGCTAGGCCAGCAGCATGCACGTGGCTTCAATGCAGACTGTGAGGTCACTTTTGTTTCAGTATTGAGAGGCCAGTGGTGCGCACATGGCTGCTGTTTTCGCTTGTGAGGTCATTCTTGCCTTCCTATATAACAGGCCAGCAGATGGCACATGGCTTTGCTGAAGCCTGTGAAGTCACTGCTTCCTCGGAATGGGATAGGCAGGCAGCAAGCAACTTCCTGTGATACACACTTTTAGGACAGTTCTGCATCTATAAATGACAGCCAACAAGGAAACACTATATCACTGTTTGCGATTCTGAGGTCACTTGTGGCTCAGTGCCTGCTAGGCCAGTGCGAGGTGCGTGGGTGCTGTTTGTGGTTGTGAGGTCAGTGGTGGCTCAGTGCCTGCTAGGCCAGTGCTAGGCGCGTGGGTGGTCTTTGTGGTTGTGAGGTCAGTGGTGGCTCAGTGCCTGCTAGGCCAGTGCTAGGTGCGTGGCTGCTGTTTGTGGTTGTGAGGTCAGTGGTGGCTCAGTGCCTGCTAGGCCAGTGCTAGGTGCGTGGCTGCTGTTTTCAATTGTGAGGTCAGTGGTGGCTCAGTGCCTGCTAGGCCAGTGCTAGGTGCGTGGGTGCTGTTTGTGGTTGTGAGGTCCCTTGTGGCTCAGTGCCTGCTAGGCCAGTGCTAGGTGCGTGGGTGCTGGTTGTGGTTGTGAGGTCCGTGGTGGCTCAGTGCCTGCTAGGCCAGTGCTAGGTGCGTGGGTGCTGTTGGTGGTTGTGAGGTCAGTGGTGGCTCAGTGCCTGCTAGGCCAGTGCTAGGTGCGTGGCTGCTGTTTGTGGTTGTGAGGTCAGTGGTGGCTCAGTGCCTGCTAGGCCAGTGCTAGGTGCGTGGCTGCTGTTTTCAACTGTGAGGTCAGTGGTGGCTCAGTGCCTGCTAGGCCAGTGCTAGGTGCGTGGGTGCTGTTGGTGGTTGTGAGGTCAGTGGTGGCTCAGCGCCTGCTAGGCCAGTGCTAGGTGCGTGGCTGCTGTTTGTGGTTGTGAGGTCAGTGGTGGCTCAGTGCCTGCTAGGCCAGTGCTAGGTGCGTGGGTGCTGTTTGTGGTTGTGAGGTCACTTGTGGCTCAGTGCCTGCTAGGCCAGTGCTAGGTGCGTGGGTGCTGTTGGTGGTTGTGAGGTCAGTGGTGGCTCAGTGCCTGCTAGGCCAGTGCTAGGTGCGTGGCTGCTCTTTTCAATTGCGAGGTCACTTGTGTCTCAGTGCCTGCTAGGCCAGTGCTAGGTGCGTGGCTGCTGTTTGTGGTTGTGAGGTCAGTGGTGGCTCAGTGCCTGCTAGGCCAGTGCTAGGTGCGTGGCTGCTGTTTGTGTTTGTGAGGTCAGTGGTGGCTCAGTGCGTGCTAGGCCAGTGCTAGGTGCGTGGCTGCTGTTTGTGGTTGTGGGGTCCCTTGTGGCTCAGTGCCTGCTAGGCCAGTGCTAGGTGCGTGGCTGCTGTTTGTGGTTGTGGGGTCCCTTGTGGCTCAGTGCCTGCTAGGCCAGTGCTAGGTGCGTGGCTGCTGTTTGTGGTTGTGAGGTCAGTGGTGGCTCAGTGCCTGCTAGGCCAGTGCTAGGCGCGTGGGTGGTCTTTGTGGTTGTGAGGTCAGTGGTGGCTCAGTGCCTGCTAGGCCAGTGCTAGGTGCGTGGCTGCTGTTTGTGGTTGTGAGGTCAGTGGTGGCTCAGTGCCTGCTAGGCCAGTGCTAGGTACATGGGTGCTCTTTTCAGTTGTGAGGTCAGTGGTGGCTCAGTGCCTGCTAGGCCAGTGCTAGGTGCGTGGGTGCTGTTTGTGGTTGTGAGGTCAGTGGTGGCTCAGTGCCTGCTAGGCCAGTGCTAGGTGCGTGGGTGCTGTTTGTGGTTGTGAGGTCAGTGGTGTCTCAGTGCCTGCTAGGCCAGTGCTAGGTGCGTGGCTGCTGTTTGTGGTTGTGAGGTCAGTGGTGGCTCAGTGCCTGCTAGGCCAGTGCTAGGTGCATGTCTGCTGTTTTCAGTTGTGAGGTCAGTGGTGGCTCAGTGCCTGCTAGGCCAGTGCTAGGTGCGTGGCTGCTGTTTGTGATTGGGAGGTCAGTGGTGGCTCAGTGCCTGCTAGGCCAGTGCTAGGTGCGTGGCTGCTGTTTTCAATTGTGAGCTCACTTGTGGCTCAGTGCCTGCTAGGCCAGTGCTAGGTGCGTGGGTGCTGGTTGTGGTTGTGAGGTCAGTGGTGGCTCAGTGCCTGCTAGGCCAGTGCTAGGTGCGTGGCTGCTGTTGGTGGTTGTGAGGTCAGTGGTGGCTCAGTGCCTGCTAGGCCAGTGCGAGGTGCGTGGCTGCTGTTTGTGGTTGTGAGGTCAGTGGTGGCTCAGTGCCTGCTAGGCCAGTGCTAGGTGCGTGGCTGCTGTTTTCAATTGTGAGGTCAGTGGTGGCTCAGTGCCTGCTAGGCCAGTGCTAGGTGCGTGGCTGCTGTTTTCAATTGTGAGGTCACTTGTGGCTCAGTGCCTGCTAGGCCAGTGCTAGGTGCGTGGCTGCTGTTTGTGGTTGTGATGTCAGTGGTGGCTCAGTGCCTGATAGGCCAGTGTTGGTCATGTTCCTGCTCTTTTCAATATTGAGGTCAACTGTGGCTCACTGTCTGATATTAAACTATCTTTTCTCTTTTGTTCATTCTCAGGCACTGGTAATGAGCAGAAGCAGTTAGATTCTCTCTCTCTTTTTTTTTTTTTTTTAATTTTCTTGGTCGCAATACGGTGCCTCCTGGTTGGAGCACAAGGAGGGACCCCAAGCAGTTTTTTGTTACACCTTTTAAGGAATAGTAATTTGTTACATATTCAGTACTTCAGTTTACATAACTACCACATCTATCCACGACTCTTATTTCTACCAATCCACTTGCCGAGTTATTGTATGATGTAGATCCATGCCAGCCTTTATCGTCCATCTTATAACTGCTCATTAGCTGATTTGCACCTCTTCTGGTGGTACCTTTGAATAACTTTTGTACAGCTGCCTGGGTTAAACTGGCTTCTTTGCAGTTCTTCAGCTTTGAACGAAAACCAGGGCTAAGACAAGGTCAGATAAGATGTTCTGCTTGCAGGGCACCGTGACTTTGCCTGTTCTTCCTCTGCAAAACCTCGAGTATAGTGGACATTTTCTTAACATTCCCTCCTTTTATTTTTATGCATACCTGCCTTCCATGTTATGCTGATCTAGACTCATGTCCCCTTACACACGAGATGCAAGTGGAACATATTAGACGCATGCAGGAGACACAACAGAAAAGCATAGTTCCTAATGCCAGAATTAACATTAAAATTATTCAAACACATCTGGTCCACACTCCCAGATGCGGTAGCCATGACCGCAACCACGACCAGTCTGCTGCTAGGCTATTAGACAGGGCCTGCTCTTTGGGTATTCGATGGAAGGTACGAACATATTGTTGAATGACGTTTACAGCATATTTAATTTGTTTTGATATGTTTGCTTAAAAACAACAGGCGGTGTTTACCAGCACACACACTCCTCCCTGTGTGGCCAACAGGCAATCGAAAGCCCATCGATTTTGGACGGCAAATTGAGAGAGAGAGTTCACTTCAATTTGTAGATTTTTTGAGACATTGAGGCTTTTTGATAGGCATAAGGGACCAGGCGTCCAATGGTGCAGGTGCCAGCCCATCATGGTGGAAAACTCTTGTGGGCATTGGTTCCACGTAAGCAGAATGACACGGATGTCACAATGGTTGGTTTCCCTACCTGGACGGTCTTGTTTCTCTGCCCTGTCCCCTATCAGGCCCTGAGGCCCAAGTGACCTCACAACCACAAACAGCAGCCACATGACCAGTACTAACCTATCAGGCGCTGAGGGATAAGTGACCTGATGTCATGCTACGAAGGTTTGATAGTAACGACTGAGACAGTAAAGTAATAAAAAACTACGTTTACTTCCTCACGCAAGCTCTTAGATTAGTAACATCCATTAAAATAATGCGATTACTAATTTAGAAAGGATAGCCTGAAAAAGGATAACCCGAAATCATCGATTATTGATTTAGAAAGGATAGGCCGAAATAGTGCAATTACTGATTTAGAAAGGATAACCCGAAACCGTCAGTTACTGC